>NW_011888792.1:6451098-6499205 GCF_000151845.1 Pteropus vampyrus | reverse complement strand
ATATTTGTCATTGATAAACAGGATAAGCTTCCTAAGCCAACTTCCTCTTATCCCTGTAAATGTATATTTATTCTTGCTTTACTGTGATCTTGTCCTCGCCACATAGTATTTACAAACAAAAAGATTACATGAAAATGTAAGTTCTTAGCATAGCTGTCTCTATATAATGTTAACAAGCCATTCACTTATGTTGTTTCAATATTTATGCAGGTTTCTGATTTCTGTGACAATTCACATCAATGTCGCCTGCCTCCAGAAGGTAGGCATCATATGTTCAACCTTCTTCTATAAGAATCATATACAAGCCTTATATATCCTTACATGTAAGTGCTTTACTAACGGTTTTTTGATAATCATAAAATGTCGACATCAGTGTGAATTAGAAAAGGGGAAAAGTTACTATATTCCACAAAAGGAAATTTGAATCATGAGGAAATTAAATAAATTTTCCAATATAGTGATTCACCAAAAACATTAAAAACAGAAATTCAGGTTTTCCAAAGCCTAAGCTATGGGTTCTTCCTCTATACTACTTCCCCTGTTAAGCACCAGGTGGATAGAAACCCAGCTACTTGCTATTACTACGTTTCTTAAAACATGTTCTGCAAAGATGTTCATTAAGCATGTAATTAAATTTAAAAGCAGAGTTAACAAAAAGTTTAATATAATAAAGACTTGTAGAAGTCCTGTACAAAATGTGCATTCTGGATTTCCAAGAACACTGGACCCAAATTATTTGTCAAAAAAGTCATACAATACCAATTCCTGTAACTGAAAATATATGACATCAAAATTTGTGAGATGTAGCAAAAACAGTCCTTAGAAATTTATAGCACTCAATGCATTAATTAGAAGAGATCTACAATCAATAATCTACACTTCCACCTTAGGAAACTAGAAAGAGAGCAAATTAAGCCCAAAGTAAACAGAAGAAACAAATTTAGATCAAAACTCAGTTTTCTTTAAAATTGAAAAAAGGAAATAAAGAGAAAAGTCAATGAAACCAAAAGCTGGTTCTTTGAGAAGAGCAATAAAATTGATAAGCCTCTAGTCAGGTTAAAAAAAAAAAAAAAAGATAAATTATTAATATCTGAAATTAAAGAGGGAACATCAAAATCTAATAAAGGAACACTATGAACAACTCTGCTCACAAGTTAGTAAACCTAGATGAAATGGACCAATTCCTTAAAAGAAAAACACAATTTGCCAAAACTCACAAAAGAACAAATAGACAATCTGAATAGACCTTTATCTATTAAAGAAATTGAATCAATAATTAACTACCTTCTAAAACAGAAAGCACCAGGCCCAGATGGGTTCACTGGTGAATTATATCAAACATTTGAGGAAGAAATTATAACAATTCTTGATTCTACTTCCTGATTCTACGAGGCCACCATTATCCTAATACCAAAACCAGACAAAGAAATTACATGAAAACTACATACCAATATCTCTCATGAACATAGATGTAAAATTCCTCAACGAAATATTAACAAATCAAATCCAACAACATATAAAAATAATTATACACCATTACAAGTGAGATTTATTCCAGGTATGCAAGGATAGTTCGACATTTGAAAATCAATTAATGTAATCCATCACATCAACAAGCTAAAAATAAATCACATGATCACATAAATAGATGCAGAGAAAACATCTGACAAAAGCCAAGATTCATTAATAATAAGAAAAAAACTCTAGAAAACATGGGAACATAGGAAACTTCCTTAACTTGATAAAGATATTACAACTTTAAAGGACTTTACATAAAACTACAACTGACATCACACTTAATGGTGAGAAACTCAGTTTTCCCACTAAGACTGGGAACAAGGCAAGGATGTCTTCTCTCACCAAGGAAAGGAAATAAAAGGAAGGAAAGAAGAAATAAAACTGTCATTGTACAGATAACACGATTGTCTATGTAGAAAATCCAAAAAGAATCGACAAAAAAATTCCTCAAACTAGCAACAGATTATAACAGGATTGCATGATACAAAGTTAATATACAAAAGCCAACAGCTTTCCGATATACCACCTACAAACAAGTAAAATTTGAAATTTAAAACACATTACCATTTATATTAGCACTCCTCCCCCAAAAATGAAACACTCAGGTATAAATCTAACAAAATATGTGTAAGACCTATATGAGGAAAACTACAAAACTCTTATGAATAAACTCAAAGAGAAGTAAATAAATGGAGAGACAATGTTCAGATGTCAATTCTTCCCAACTTGATAACATTCTGAAAGAATCCCTGTCCAAATCCCAGTAAATCATTTTGTGTGTATCAACAAACCACAGTTGACCCTTTAACAACATGGGATTGGGGCGCCAATCCTCCATGCAGACAGAAAACCATGTATAACTTTCGACTCCCCCAAATCTAATTACTAATAGCCTATTGTTGAATGGAAACCTTACCAGTAACATAAACATTTAATTAAAACATATTTCGTATTGTACCACATGCGTATTCTTACAATAAAGTTAAAGGAAAAAATGTTATTAAGAAAATCATAAAATACATTTACAATATTTATTGGAAAAAAATTCACATGAAGTGCACCTGTACATGTCAAACATGTGTTGTTTAAGGGTCAACTGTAATTCTAAAGTTTATTGGAGAAGTAAGACCCAGAACAGCCAAATCAATATGGAAGAACAACAAAGTTGGAAAACTGACACTACCTGACTTCAAGATTTACCATAAAGCCACAGTAATCGAGAGAGTGGTATTGGTGAAAGAACGGACAAATAGGTAAATGGAACAGAACAGAGATCCCAGTGATAGAGTTGACATAAATATAGTAACTTATCTTGGAGAAAGGAGAAAAGGGAATTAGAGCAAAAAGTCTTTTCAATAAATGGTGCTGAAACAAATGGACTTCCACATACCAAAAAAAAAAAGAATCTAGAAAAACACAGACCTTGTATCTCTCACAAAAATTAACTCAAAAGAGAACACAGACCTAAATGTAAAATGTAAAACTATTAAAGTCCTCGAAAATAACATAGAAGAAAAGGTGACCTTGGGTACAGTGACTTTTAGATACAACACCAAAGACGTTATTCATTTAAAAAAAAAAAAAAAGGTAAACTAGACTTCATTAAAATTTGAAATGTCTGCTCCATGATAGACAATGTCAAGGGACTGAGAAGAGTAGCCACAGATGAGAAAATATTTGCAAAAAACACATTTACCAAAGCACTGACACTTATTAGAATAACCAAAATCCAAATCACTGACATCAAATACTGGCAAGGATGTGGAGCAGTAGGAACTTCCATTCAATGCTGGTGGGAATGCAAAATGGTACAGCCACCGTGGAAGAGTTTGGGGTTTCTTAAAAACTAAGTATATTCGTGCCATGTAATACAGCAACTGTGCACCTTAGTATTTTCCCAAATGAGTCAAAACTTATATCTATACAAAACCTCCACACGTTTATAGTAGCTTTATGCATAATTGCCAAAATATGAAAGCAATGAAGATGTTCTTTAGTGAGTGAATGGATAAACTGAGGTATATCCAGACAACTGAATATTCATCCCTAAAAAGAAATAAACTAGCAAGCAGTGAAAGACATATAGGAACCATAAATATATATCAAGTGTATTTTTACCAAGTGTAAAAAACCAAACTGAAAAGTTTCATACTGTATGATTCCAACTATATGACATTTTGGAAAAGGCAAAAACTATGGAGGCAAGAAAAAGATTGCCAAGGGTTGAGGAGAGGGAAGGATAAATAGGTGGCAACTTAGAGGCAGCTATGTTAGGGTAGTAAAAGTATACTGCAGTGGTGGATACATGTCATTTTATATGTGTTAAAATCCATAAAATGTACAGCACAAAGAGGAGATCCTATCGTAGTGTAAAGCATGGACTTTGGGTGGTAATGATGTCAATGTAGGTCCATCAATTGTAACAAATATATCACTGTGTTACAGGATGTTCACAGTGGAGGAAGTTGTGCATGTGTGGGGACAGGGGATATTTGAGAATTTTCTGAACTTTCTGTTCAGTTTTGTCTTAAAATAGTTCTAAAACTAAAGTTTATTAATTAAAAAAAAAAATGAGTTGGGAAAAAAACACTACCACTCCTTTTAGGCCTATGTACAAGCACTCACCATTTTACTCAAACAGCATTTCTGTTCATTATCCATTACCTTTAACCACTGAATCCAATGCCTTTTCTAAGTACCCACCTAGCCCTTATTATTTTGAAGACATCACTGTAAAAAGACCTGAAACAAAAAGGTAAGGTGCTATGCAGAATTAACCTGCTGGCTGTTAAAGAGACTTCATAAAGTAGTAATAGCCCAGGTAACTTTTACAGGGTCTGAAACTCAGTTTCAAGTTAGTCTAGTTTCAAGAGTTGACTAGACTCAGCCCATCCACTATTACCATCGACTAATATGGAAACAACTTTTCTATTAATAACAAAAAAGAAATGCCTGCATATATATCTTACCATCTTACACTTCCCTGTAACTCTGTTAAGTAGGATGCCAAAATGTAATCATAAGGTTGTGTAATGAAGAATTCCAACGAATAAATTTCAAAGAAATTATTTAAAAAAAAAAAAAAAAAAACCTAAAAAGACCACCATTTTACAATATCATCACAGAAGAGTAGAAAAAAAAAAAAAAAAAAACCTAAAAAGACCACCATTTTACAATATCATCACAGAAGAGTAGTAATTGATTCAGGTAAAAATTATGAATACTAATGCCACTGTGTATATATTATGTATTAATTATCTTTTTTTAATGGTTATATCAGGTGGAATCCATCTAAACCAAGTTCAAACTCACATCATCAATAGGACAACTGACATCATGCACCCTTGGATATAAAGTACCAGGAACTGATGATTTATGGGATATTTCTGCCAAGAATGGAAACAATCAAACAAACACAAATTGAGACATATTCTGCAAAACAACTTTCCTGGAATCTTCAAAAATATCAATATCATAAAAGAAGAAAAGTTGGAGGAACTGTTTTCAATTAGAGGAGACTAAAGAGATATAACAATTAAATGCAATTCATTAAAATAAACAGATATAAAGGACATTACAGGAACAACTGAGGATATCTGAATATGAATATTATGTTAATGTTCAATTCATTTTATTTGGTTATGTAAGTTACTGTCATTATTCGTAGGAAATATATGATGAAGTATTTAAGAGGGAAAGGACATGATCTCTGCAACCCACAAACAGTTCAGTATAAGTAACATATATATGTATAAACACAAACAGATAAACAAATGAGGCAAAATATAAAGAAAAGGATATATGATTAGTTGGTACACTACTTTTACAACTTTTTGGCAGATTTTTCAACATAAAAACGTGTGGGGGAGTTGTTTACTGAGCAGGATATTTGGACAAAAGAATGCAGATAATCTGTATATTTAATGAAAACATATATGTAATTTAAATTGCACCAGAAACAGGTTTCATCCTTGGGCTTAAAAAAACTCACTCCCTTGAACTTAGATAATCACTGACAAGCTTACCCTTAATAAAGCTCCATTTTCTATGAGTCTACTGTAATCATGCCATTTGCTACAATCCCATTATTTAAATACATCAAAATACCAACTTCATTATTATCAGGTCTTTCTAACCAGAAAGCATCTGTGATTCATCACATACTAATTTAATTGAGATACTATGGTTTAATTCTCTGAGAAAACACTTCTTTTAAAGTTAAATAAGACTGTTATCACTGCTTGAGAAGAAACAATTATTTTAGTCCTTATATACCACCTCTAGTAATGTCTCAACTGTGTTCAGAAGAATGAATGAGAATTTGTCACACAATCGAGTAGGAAGAAGGGCACCCCGGACAACAGAAATAGTAATAGAGAGACAGAAAATAGAACAGCAAATTTACACAATAAACAGTATAGTACTGATGAAATGCAAAATATTGGAGAACGGGGTAAGATGGCATTGCATGTCATACTAAAGTAAGCTTTAATTTTTTTCTCAACCTACAGGTCTCAAGCCACTGGGTCAAGAAATCAATTTAGTAGGTCACAATCAGCATTTTTTAATGACCTGAAGTAGAACAGACTAAAACAGTAAATAGAGTGCATCACAGGTGGTAAAGGTAAGTTTGTTTCATTTAACTTTTGTTTCTGTTATAATGTCTGTTTATGTGAGTGTGCTGGATCACAGATACAAAACCTATTTCTTTTGGTGAAAGATGATCAAAATTAGGTTCGAAAGTCATGACTCTAGACCATGGAAATTCATGGAAGAGATTCAAGAAAGTATGATAAGAACTGTCTTTTTAAAACCATGCTTGCAGTAATAGTGTTTCGAACAGTGACAAATTCAATTAACTCAATTTCCTCATGTGAAAAAGTGTCAGCTATAATTATACTTAGGGGCTGGGAATACATACATATTTCTTTTCAGATATATATAATATACAAAAATTTAGCTCCCTATCTTTGCTAGTAAAAGAATTATTTTTTTCTTGGTATTTTCCGATAATCTCTACATTTTCTAGAGTAAACAAACATATATTAATCCTACTTAAGGGGAAAAGTGATTTTAAAAATTATACAGAATATAATATGTCCAATATACAACTAAATATTACCCGTCATGCCAAGAACCAAAACATAACTACTTGAATAAGAAAAAGACAACAGATTTCAAAACTGATAATAGATATTGGAATTAGCTAAGATTTTAAAGTAGCCATCATAAAAATTCATCATGAATTACAAAATCTCTTGAAACGAAAAGGAAAAAAAATCCAAGCCAAGCAATAGAAATTATAAAACAAACAAACAAACAAACAAACAAAAACAAATGGAAGTTATAAAACTGTGAAGAACAAAAAGGAAAAAAAATAAAACTTATTGGATGGGCTCAATAGTAGAGATTAGAGAGGTTAGAATCAGTGAACTTAAGGACAGATCAATAGAATTTAACCAATCTGAACAGGAGAAAAATAACTAAAAAGAAATTTAAAAAGTCCCAAAGAACTGTGGGACAATAACAAAAGATCCAAGTCTATATCACTGAAGTCCCATAAAGAAAAGAGAACTCAGCAGTCCCTCTTCTGAGCATCTACCCCCCAAATTTGAAAACTTTTATGTACAGATATACGCACCCTTATGTTCACTGCATCATTATTCACTGTGGCCAAGACATGAAAACAATTGAAGTGTCCTTCGATAGATGACTGGATAAAGATGTGGTACTTATATACAATGGAATATTATTTAGCCATAATAAAAGACGAAATACTATCATTTGTGAAAACGTGGATGGACCTTGAAATAGTCATGCTAAGAGAATATGCCAGACAGGAACAGTAGAGAACCACAGTATTTCACTCTTGTAGGATGTAAAACTGAAAGCAACAAATGAACAAAACAAACAAAAACTCATAGACACAGACAGCAGTTTAGTGTTTACCAGACAAAAAGTAGGGAGAGAGGAAGACTGAAAGGGGTAAAGGGGGTCAAATATATGGTGACAGAAGATTTGACTTTCGGTGGTATTAACATACAATGCAATACACAGAAGAAGTATTACTGAATTGAACATTTGAACCCCGTATAATGTTACTAACAAGTCACCTCCAAAAAAGTTTAAAAAAGAAAATTAAAAAAAAGAGAAAGGCAGAGTTGAAAGAGTATTAAAAAAAATAATGGCTGTAAACTTCCAAATGTGAAGAAAGACATAAACCTACAGATTCAAATGAGCAAACCACAATTAGGTAAACCCACAGAAATTACACTTTGACATATCATCATTACACATCTGAATACAAACACAAAGAAAAAATCTTGAAAGCAACCACAAAGAAAGGATGCATTACTTATAGGAGAACAGCAATTCGAATGCCAGCAGATTTCTCATCTGAAACTACAAAGGTCAGAAGTAATAAAAATTTTTTTCAAGTGCTGTAAAAGAAAAGAACTGTCAGTCATGAATTCTATATCTAACAAAATTATCTTTCAGAAATTAAGGGGATATAAAGACAAGCTGGCAAAAGATAAATAAGGATACATCTCACTAGCAGAAGTATCCTTCAAGAAAGTTCTTCGAATGATAAAAGTAATCTTGGAACATCAGGAAAGAAAAAGGAACAATGTAAAAAGCAAAAGTGTGTAAAAACAAGAGACTCAGTAGACTACCTTTCTACTCAAGAGCTTTTAAAATCATAGCTGATGAATAAGATAAAAATTTCCAGGTCAATAAAAAAAGGTAAGTAGGAGTACATCAAAATTAAAAACTTCTGTACATCAAAAGACACAATGAAGAGTGAAAAGGCAACCCATGGAATGAGAGATAGTGTTTGCAAACCTTTTATTTGAAAAGAAATTGATATTCAGAATATACCAAAAAACTACAACTCAACAACAAAAAACAACCTGGTTAATAAATGGGCAAAGAATCTGAACAGACATTTTCTCTAAAGAAGATACACAGATGGCAAATAAGTATATGGAAAGATGCTCAACACCACTATTCATTAGGTACATGCAAGTGAAAACCACAATGAGATACTAATTCATAACCATTAGGACAGATATTATTAAAAATAAAAAAAACAACAAAGTGATGGTTGAGAATGTAGAGCAACTGGAACCCTCATGCATTGCTAGTGAGACTGAAAAATGGTGTAGCTGCTATCGAAAATGGTACAGCAATTCCCCAAAAACTTAAACACATAATTACCATATGATCCAGTAATTCCACTTTTTGGTATAATCCCAAGAACAAAAGCAGAGACTTGAACAGATATCTGTATACCATGTTTAAGCAGTATTATTCACATAAGCCAAAAGATGGAAGCAAACCATATGTCCGCTGATGGATAAAAGAACAAAAATGTAGGATAAGGCCAGAATAGTAGTCAGCCTTAAAAAAAAAAAAATTTCAACAAATGCTACAACATACATGAAACTTGAAGACGTTACGCTAAATGATGTCAGTCACAAAATGACAAAAATTTGCATGGTTCTACTTAGGAGGTATCTGAAGTAGTCAAATTCATAGAGACAGAAAGTAAAATGGAGGCTGCCAGGAGCTGGAAAACAGGGGACTGGTGAGTTAGTGTTTAAGGGGTACAGAGTTTCAGTTGAGGAAGATAGAAAAAAAGTCTTGAGATGGATGGTGGTAATGGTTGCACAACAAAATGAAGTACTTTATGCAACACAATTGTACACATAAAAATGGTTAAAGTGGTAAATTTTATGCCATGTATATTTTACCACAATTAAAAAATATATATCCACATCATCTGATGACCTGATCAATGTATACATAGCACAACAGAAATATTCAAGACAATATTTACACAGTGAGAGGGTAAAGGGATTTAAATGGAAGGATTTCCACACTTCACTCAAACTGATAAAATGTTTATACAATAGGCTATGGTAAATTACATATGTATATTTTAAAATCTTAGAAAACCACTAAGAAAACTCTATAGAGTGTTATATTTAAAAACCACTATAGATAAGTCAAGATGAAATCCTAACAATTGTTCAAGTAACTCACAGGAAGGTGAGAAATAGAAACAGAACAGGAAACAAAAGATAAAATGGCAGACTTAAGTTCTAACATATCAATAATTACTGTAAATGTAAGTAGTTGAAATACACCAAATAAAGGTAGAAACTGGTAGTGTGGAATTAAAAAAAAAAGAAAAGAAGACCCAATTATAAGCTGTCTAACCTACTGAAAATAAAACATATGAAAAGTGAAAGGATAGAAAAAAGTGCATTTAAACAAAGTAAAAGCAGGAGTGGCTACATTAATATTAGACAGACTTTAGAGCAAAGACAATTGCTAGAGACAAGAGAGGGACACTATAATAGTGATAAAAGGATTAGTACACCAGGAATACAATTCTAAATGTGTACACACAAATATAGAGCTGAAAAGAGAAACAGACAAATTTAGTTATAGTTAGGAGCTTTCAAGCCTCCCCTCTCAGAGACACACAGAAATAAACAGAAAATCAGCAGAGACTGAGAGCTCTAAACAACACAATCAATTAAAAGAATCTAACTGATAGAGAACACTCCACCATTAAAACAGTAGAATACACATTTTTTAAAGCATCCATGGAACACTCAACAAGACAGATTATATTCTGAGCCATAAAACAAAGGTCGACAAATTTAAAAGTATTGAAATCGTAAGTGTATGTTCCCTGACCATAACGACTCTTAACTAGAAATCAATAACAGAAACAATTGGAAATTAAACTACATGCTTCTAAATAATCCATGGGTCAAAAAGTAAGTCTCAAAGTAAAGTTAAAAAAGAAATGAAATTGAATGAAAATGAAAAGATAACATAAAAAAAGTAAGCTACAGCTAAAACAGTACTAATTAGAAAAGGTATAGCATTAAATGCTTACATTATGAAATAGAAAAGGTCCCAAATATAACATTAAATTACTATCAAGAAAAATGGGAGCAAAATAAACCCAAAACAATCAGGAGGGGAAAATTTTTTTAAAAAGAGCAAAAATCAATGAAATTAAAAATAAAACCACAGATAAAATTCAATGAAACAAGTTAATCTTTTGAAAAAATTAATAAAACTGACCAATCTTTAGCAAGACTGACAAAACAAAAAGGAGACTATACTAATTACCAGTATCAGGAATAAAAGATTATATCCTTGAATATTTTACAACTGTTAAAAGGGTAATTATGGAATGATGTAAACAAGTTTATGCTCATAAATGAGACAAATCAGAAGAAATGAATTCCTCAAAAGCCACATACTTCGAAAATTCAAAAAATAAAATATGTATAACCCTATAACCACTGAAAAATGAGTTTGTAATTTAAAGTCTGCAAAAAAAGAAATCTCAGGCTGAGACGTTTCCACTAGAAAATTCTACCAAATATTTAAAAAGAATTAAAGAGATATTTCACTAACTCTTCCAAAGAATAGACAAGAATGGAGCATGCCCTACCTCATATTATGAGGCCAGTATTAACCAAATACTAAAATGAGACAAAGACATCACAAGAAAGCTAACCACCAATATCGCTCATGAACTTATACACAAAAATCTTCTACATCTCAGCAACCTAAATCAGCAATGTTTGAAAAGCACTACACACCATAACCAAGTGGGATTTATTCTAGATATGTAAGGCTGGTTCAACATTAAAAAAAAAAAAAAAAAAAATCAGTGTAATCTACTCTATCGACGAGCTAAAGAAAAAAAATCATACAATCATATAAATTGACTCATAAAAAGAAAAAAATCCAGCATCCATTCATGATAAAAACTCACAGTAAATTAGGAAGAAAGGGTGAGATACCTTAACTTGATAAAAAGTATCTATCTACAGCCCCCACTCAACAAAAAGGCCTACAGTTAACATCATACTTAACAGTAAAATACTAAATACTTCCCACCTAAGACAAATAACACAGTAAGGATGTCTGCTACCACTACACTCCTTTACTATAATACTAGAAGTTCTAGTCACTGCAATAAAACATGAAAAAGAAATAAGACAGATTAGAAAGAAATAAAGCTGTCCCTATTTGCAGCTGACATAATGTCTATGTAGAAAATCCCCAGGTATCTGTAAAAAAAGCCTCTTAGAACTAAAGGTTAGCAAGGTTGCAGGATATAAGACCAACATACAAAAGTCAATGGCATTTCTATATATTAACAATGAATATGTGGAAAATGAAATTAAAAATGTAATAACATTGACAAACTAGAGGGTCTTTCTAATTACTAGGTAGGATGTTGCCCGATTCACAAATCACTGAATAAAGCCAACTATATCTTCAAATTAAAAAATAAATAAATAAAAAATAACATTTACAAAATTGCTCCAAACAACAACAAAAAACTAAGTATAACAACAGGTATACAGAACTGATTAAAGAAATCAAAGAAGACCTAAATAAATGGAGACATATACCATATCAATATGCTAAAGATATCAATTCTCTCCAAACTGATCTATGGGTTTAATGCAATTCCTATGAAAATCTCAGTTTTTGCATACATGGACAAGCTTGTTGTAAAATTTATGTGTAAAATCACAAGACTTAGAATAGCTAAAAACATACTGAAAAGTGAGAGGAATCACCCTACCTGACACTGAGGCTTGCTACATAGCTAGTCTATGTAGAGTATGATATTAGCAGATGGAGACATATAGATTGATGGATCACAATAAAGAACCAAGAAGTAAATACGCACAAATGTGGTCAATTGATTTTTGACAAAAGTGCAAAAGCAATTCAATGGAAGAAAGATATTTGCCTTTTCAATAAATGCTGCTGGAGCAATTGGTTATCCGCAGGCAATATGAACCTTAATTTAAATTTCATATCTTTTATAAAAATAAAATCAAAATGAATCATGAACTTATCTGTAAAACATAAAACTATAAAAGTTTCAGAAGTAATTATAGGAGAAAAATCTTTGAGAACTAGGCTAGATGAAGAGTTTACACTTCTTTCCAAAAGCACTACCTAGAAAAAAAAATGTTAATAAATTAAGCCTCTTCAAAGTTAAAACTGTTGTTCCATGAAAGACCCTGTTAAAAGAAAAAGACAAGCTACAAAATAGGAAAAATACTTGCATACCACATATCGAATGGGCAAATATTTAGAATATAAAAAGAACTCTCAAAACTCAACAACAAAAAAATCTTATTAGAAAACAAGCAAAAGATATAAACAGAGATTTCACCAAAGAAGATACACAGATAGCAAATCAAAACATGAAAAGATTTTCAACATCATAAGCAGAGAAATACAAATTAAAACCAAAAAAGAGTGATACTCTAGATATCTATAAGAATAGTTAAAATAAAAAATGGTGACAATATAAAATGCTGGTGTGGATACAGAGAATCAGAATCACTCATACATTGCTGGTGAGAATGTAAAAGGATACAGCCACTCTAGAAAACAGTGGGTTTTTTACATAATTGAACATGTACTTCCCATGCAATCCAGCAACGATACTCTTGGGCATTTATCTGACAGAAATGAAAATTTATGTTCACACAAAAACATAAACATGATTGTTCATCAGAGTTTTTTCTCATAATCACTCAAAATGAGAAGAACCCAAAAGGCAAATGGTTAGACTATAGTATATCCATACCATGGAATACTACTCATAGATACATACAACAAACTGGATGAATCTTGAGGAATCATGTTGAATAAACGCTAACTCCAAAAGGTTACATACTATGTAATTCCATTTATATAACCTTTTTGAAATGACAAAACGATAAACAGTTTAGTGGTTGCCAGGGGTCAGAAATGGTAGGAAATAAATGAATGAGGACCCTGGTTCTCAAGTACAGACATGCATTCGATATGGTCCCAAATCATCCAAAGCCATTTTTAAAGATGCAAAGTTTCCCAAGGTATCAGTCAGCTTGGGCTACCATAACAAAATACCAGTATGAATGGCTTAAACAACAGAAATTTATTTTCTCACAGTTCTGGAGGCTGATTTCAAGATTAAGGTGCCAGGAGAGTTGGTTTCTAGTGAAGCCCTTCTCCTTGGCTTCATTCTCACTGTGAATGAAGATGGCCACATGCTCACCATGAACTCATGTGTCCTTTTCTCTGTGCATATGCACTCCTGAAATGTCTTCCTCTTCTTATTAAGAACACCAGTACTACTGGATTATGGACCTACCCATATGACCTTGTTTAACATTAATTACCTCCTTAAGGGCCCTGTCTCCATATATAGCCACATTACGGGTTAGAGTTTCAACCTATGGATTTGGGGGGGGGGGGGCGGCACACAATTCAGTCCATAATACCCAGTGACAAGAACAGGACAGCCCTGAAGTATTTTAATTTTGTATGGGCACACATATATATGTATTGAATGTACTGGAAGCGGGGCAAGGTAAAGGAAAAAGTATAGTTTCTGCAACTCCCCCCAAAAGTTGTAAATCAAATATATCTGAAAAATTATGAGAACTGGATTCTGCCCTGTTCTATCACTACCCAGCTGTGTGGTCTTAATTAAGCAAGCCAACAACCTGAGTCTGCTCCTGCACATAGGCAATGAGTTTCCTCTATCACTAAAATACTATGTATCTGTGCATATCACTCTTATGATTTTAACAGCAAACACCATGCTACAAAAGCTAATCAAACTTCCTATAAATCTTTAATACAAAGGATTACAATATGAGATTTCAATATCATTCTTTCACATACTTTCATTCTTTCAATTCTTTCACAACTATCCTTGAGAAAGGTATCTGTACAATGTGTCTACGTATTTTATCATCTTATTTCTCTATCATTAATGGTTCTTTTTGCAACTAGAATGTATACTCCTTTATATTTCTTCTTGTCTCCCATAATGTCACTGTTTTACTCACAAAATCACACAATCACTGAAACATCTAAAATCATACCCCAAATATTGTTGAGATGTGATTAGACATATGGAGAAGTTAATCAGTAAATTGTATGATGACAACTATTTTTAACTTAGCCCACAACTGAAATGTACTGCAGGCAATTTCAAGATAACACACCTACCTTCCATTCAAACAAAAAATATGAAACCAATATCCACACTCAATATCTTTAGTTTAAAATTAAGATAATGGTGATAAGAAGCAAAATCTATTGCGGGGATATTTGAATTATTTAATGAAAGACAATTTACCAAACTAAGCCTAAAGAAAGAACTTCTAAGTACCTGCCTTTTCTCTCACCTCCTCCCTCATCACTAGCACTCTAGTATTAATCTGATATTACATGCAAATGAATATATGAGGTAGGCTATAACTTTGGTGCCCCTAAGAAATCTCACCCCTCAGTATTAATGCCTTTGTACAATCCCTCCCATACTAAATCTGGACTGGGTCATCTGATTAGCATTGGCTATTGGGACATTAGCACATGCAAAGAACATAAGAGGCTTAAGTGTTGAGAGAGAGGGGCTGTCTTCTTGGAATGCTCCTTCATGGAACCCAGCTGCCATGCTGTGAAGAAGCTCAAGCTAATGAAGAAGAGAGGCTACAGGGAGAGGAAGGAAGTGGAGAAGATATGCCCAGCTATCCACCAGCTGTTCCAGCCATCCCAGTTGAGGCACGAGACTTATAAGTTAAGAAGCCAACAGATGACACATGGAACAGTCCCCATCAAGCCCTGCCCAAATTTTAAAATCAAGAGCAAATAAATATTGTTTTAGCAACTAAGTTTTGGAGTGAAGCAATACATAAAACAATGTAAACCAGTCAGAACAGTCCCTGTTAGGTAGTAAGAAACCAAGAAATATCAGCAGTAGTAACTGTTATTGTTAATAATCATTATAAGTCCCCTCTACCCCAAGATATTGTTTTGAGTATTTAAGATGCTCTTAAGATATTTTCTCATTTCCCTAACAGCCAGTAAAGAGATAACAGCAAAACAACCTTAAAGGCCTATTCTTCCTTTTTCCCTTTTTCTCCCTAATTTACTGCTGTATTCTCTCCTTTTTTTTTTTTTTTGCTTTTTGGTTTTTTTGTTTTTGTCTTTATCAATAATGTTTGACTGGTTTACAATGATTCAGACCAATTCTAGTCTTTTGTTGTGCTCTATATTCTCAGTAACTACAGGCACCCCCTTTAACCTCCCTCCAGACCACAGGTAAGTAATTAAAAAGTTCAGCAGGACAGACTCTTCACTAGGGCCAAAATTTTTACTCATTTAATTCATAAATCTTTATTACCTGATAGAATTATTAGGCAAAAGGCACAGGAACCAATAATCTCTTATTCAGAAAATAAACTAAGCAGCAGGGAAAACATACCTGGCTACTTTTCCTCAGACTTTACTGATCCAAATTACATAAATTCCTTATTCTTTTAACCCCTATGACCCTCTGCTCACACTTTACTCATGATATTTATCTTAATCTAGGCCAAATTATAATAATTGGTTTACCTAGCTTTCTACTATATCTAAAACTTTCAAAAGAGAGACTCATTGAGAAAAGAGGCATCTTACTCAGTGTTGTAATCCCTTAAATTAAGCATCTACGACATTGCTCTACTTCTCATTCTAATATGTACAAAATCTGGGTCCTGGTCAGCAACCACTCTGTCCATAACTAATCTTTGCAATTCTCACCCCCATGTTTAGTAAGAAATAATGACTCACCCACAGTTATAGTGCAAACAGTAACAAAGTTAATGAACATGTCCTAACATTAACAATTATTTGACTTAAGAATGATTTTATTTTTGTAGAGACAGTAAGATGAGTTTTAAGGGGGGAAAAAAAAGTATTTATATTCCTTGTTTCTTTTTCCTTCAAGTTTCAGGCTTGGGTGCCTGTATAATATTAGGTCCAAGGTAAGATCTAGGCCAGATGTCAGGCAAATAGTATCAAAGGCAAAGCAAGCCTGGTAGAGACTACAGCAAAATAGAGAACTCAGAACTTAATCTACAAGGGACAACACTACTGAGGTCTAGCAAGGTACTCTCAAGCGAGAACAGCAACCTGTGATTTCTCAGTCGATGCTAGAAATTGAGACTTCTTAAATGTCAAATTTTCCAATTTTTAAATGGTAACAACTAATTACTATATGTTCCAAATATAATAAGAGCAAGCAATATTTATATATCTGTGGATGGGACTGAACCCAAAGGCCTCCTGTACTGCAGGCTCATAGTGAAAAATCTACATATATAACTGAAGACAGAGTAAAGGAACAATATTCTTTTTCTATCATCTCTCATCTGTAGGAAAGAGAGAAAAAAAGGTACAAGAACCATGACAGGCAGCTCCATAAAATTACAGGGAGTACCAGTGACTCCTTTAATTTATAACTTTCTCTCTCTTGAAAAAGAAATTTGTTAGCAGTTTTAGATAGACATTTGTAGCATAAAAATATATGGGGGGAATTTCTTTTTAAAATTTTTTCAAAACTTGTCAAAAAGGAAAATGTTCAAATAAATGTAATAATGGAAACAAGGTACAAAATACTAACAGCATTAACGTATTTGCACTGGTGGATCTACATATTGTCTCTTGACTCTCTTGTAATGAACAGCACCAAACTACCTGGTTACAAAATTGAACTATGTAACCAGAGAGCCCTAGTTTAATAAATTGCTGTAGACTAAATCCTATGACGCAAACCTCCTTAATACCATGTTATTGATAACTAAGACAGCCAGTCACCAGTAATCAAATATTAATTTAGTCCAAAAACATTTCTTCAATACATTTACGAAAGATTTGACATTACTTAACCAAGTCATTAATGCCTTTTCCTTTCATTTACAAAAGGAATTTCATAGAAAACACTTGAATTTCATCTCTAAATCTGCTTAACTTGATGGAAGCCTTTATGAAGTTCAAATAAAATTTTTAATATAAGTAATCATTGAAGACAGGCCTTTGGAGTTCAATACATTCTCTAAAATAGCTATTAGTAAGGAATCCCTATACCAATAGAATTAGTAGGCAATTTAATAACAATAAAATTATATTGTTATTTTGGGAGACTATTTATTGAACACTTACTGTGTGGCATTGTTCTAAATATGTTCAGGATTCTCATTAAACCTTAAAAATGACCATATTATGGAGGTACCATTATTATCCCCATTTTACAGATGGGGACACTGACCTTTCCAAGATCACACAGCTAGTAAGTGGTAGAGTCAGGATTCCAACCCAGATCTTGTCTAACTTCAGAATTTGCACGCTTAACCACTACACTTTATTGCCTCCAGTGACTTTGGGTTGATATCTAAGATAAAGAAAAGAGGGAAATTTGTACTTCTCAGTGGCAAATTTAAAAAAAAACATACTAGAAATGAAGGATACTTTTTAGAAATAGAACAAATTTCATATACATAGTCAAATATTTTTATTCTCAAATACACATAATAATGAAAATCTCATACAATGGACTCCTCACAAACACTAGTAAGCGTACTTATTCGTTTACTAGTAAAAATTTAATGGGAATGCTCTGTATTTTCTGCTCAATTTTGCTATGAACTTAAAACTGCTCTATAAAATATATTCTATTAAAAAATTTTTTAACTACAATATACTAAATATGCTTAATTTAATTCAGCTATTAACTGGCATAAGACTAAATTCTTCAGAATGAAAAGCTGTACTTTATTATAATCACAGTGCTAAGTATGTGGTGGGCACTTTATATTATAAACTGATTTTTTCAAACAGGCTCGTATAAACTGTGTAAAATTCTCATTTTTAACACTCAGAACACCTTCGAAAAGTCTGTAATACATAGACATGACAGGCTGATATAAAATTAGACAAAGAAAACTGAATTCATATTGAACAATATAAAGAAATATAACACCCCTATACCATGGCTGACAAGACTACTTTTCCACCTAAATATCAAAAGATGTAGCTTTAAGTCAAAAAATGGATTAGTATTAAAGAATCTTTTCCCAATTCATTTAAGTCCTTTCTAAATCCTCCAAATCTTATCCAAAAAAATAAATAATATTTGCAAGTGTCCAGAGTGATTGTTAACATAGGAACCACATCTTTTTTCCTCTGATATTCACCAAGGTTGTTGAAATTCTAAAGGTCAAAGACAGATGTGAGAGATCTATAAAACAAGTTATGCCTACTATCACCTCTACCCATCAACATTTTCCTCTCATCAATGTCCACTTTTATATAGAAATACAAACCTAAGTTCACTTACGAGAAGAACAAGTAGAAGGTACTAACTTTATACAGAAAAGTCATTTGTTCTATATATTCTGCAGAAGAGTGTCAAAATTAACTTAGAAACAGAATACTGTACTGGCCACCAACAAAAAGTGTTGATGGGAAGTACACCACTCATCTTGTTTTACACATCAATATTGTACTTACAAAGTCTCAACTATAAAAGAATGGCACTAAATATTAATAAATGGGAAGTCTATGGCACAAGTTACAAGTTAGTATTTGCAGTGCGACCAAAACAAAGCATTCTTACCAAGATATGTTTCAAATGGTATCAGTACAACACTCATTCAAAAACTTGTATTCAAAGCTTCTCACTAATCATCTAACTTCAACAGGGAACACACACAGGTTAATACTATAAAAGACTATTACTGCTTTGGTGTAAGCTCAGCTGAATGCTAGGACGCCACCTCAATTTGGAAGGTGCAGAACCATATCTGGTTCTCACCTGATATACATTTTCCCATGCTTCCCATCTTAAAAACTTTACATCTTCCCAGAGAAGCAATAAATATACAAAGACTCCACAGAGTATGCCTGTAGGGAAGATAGTCAAATTAAATCCCCACGTGTGGAACCTGAAGCTTCAAAACTTTTCAGAACATATCACAGCTGACAGGATGAGTACATGTTCCCACTTCTTTCCAAAAGCCAGCTTCCCCAATCCCTGAACAGCGGTCTTGACTTACTGGTTAGTTGGAGGAGCGGTCAGCGGGATGGCCACCTCTTCCTCCTCGTATTCTGGTCCATCCAGAGAGTCACCTTCGTCCACGGTTCCCAGGCCCCCGCTCAAAGGGGGCAGTTGAGGAGGCGGCGGTGGCAGAGGAGGGAATCCGCCGCCTGCCCCGAAGGTTTCAGCAGGCGACGAAGTGGTCCCCCTGGTGAGAGCCATCTCCCCGCCAGGTCCGGCGACTGCAGCACCAGCCACGCCAGCAACAGCACCTCCCCCTGACAGTCCGGCTCCCCCCAGTGCTCCCGCCACAGAGCCGGTTCCTAAGAACCCTGACCCCAAAGCGGCTCCGCCACCCAGAGTCCCGGCCACGCCGGCCTCTGCCAGCCCAGAATAAGGGACGGCTGCCACAGGCAGGGCCGCGGGTATCTTCACGCGACACACTGCGGGATAGGCACTGGAGCCCGCGGCCGCGCCGCCTCCTGCTGCCCCAGCGGTCACCGGGCCGCCCTCCTCACTGCCGGCCTCGGCCGCCATCATGTTGAAGTCCGCTCTACTCTGCCTTATCCTCCCCGCCCGGGAGCCCCGGGGGCCGCAAGGCCCGGGCTCCCAGCCGCCCCACCCAGGCGCGTCCCCCCTTCAGCTCCCCAGGCAGAGGAAACAACAACAAAAGGAGAGCCTGCCGCCGCGCCCCCTCCTCGGGCCACAGCCCAGGCTCCCGAGCTGCCCGGGTTACGGGAAGCGAAGTGGGCAAAAAACCCCACGCCTGCACAAATGCCGCCCAAACCTTCACCTTATACACCCACACTCACGCACACACATGTACAGAAGCGAAAAACTTCCTGGCTGCACTAAAGAGGAAAGGAAGCACAAGGGAAGCGGCTGGGCCGGCTGCTGCTCCTTTCAGCCACCAGCGCTGCCGCTGCCACCGCTCCTTTACCACCCCAGTTCCGGCCACCCCCACCGCAGCCACCGCCGGTGCCGCTGCTGGGGCTGGGGCCACTGCAGCCGCTTCATCCTCCACGGGGCTGGAGATGGGAGGGGTGGAGAAAAAAGAGGAAGGGGGGCGGGGTAGTGGGGAAACCGACTGAACTGCTCCCAACCTGGAGCTCTCGGTGAAACCGACGAGAGAAAGGAAGGCGGGGCGCGGGAGGAGGAGCGGAGGGAAGGAAGGGCGGGGAAGGAGGCGGGAGAGCGCGCTTCTGCGCAGGCGCCTACGCGGCGTCGGGGCGCGGGGAGTGGGCCTGGAGGGAGGAAAAGGAAGAGTCGGGAAGGAAGGAAGCGGCGGGGACGCGCGACGCGCAGCAGTGCTCACTGTCTCTCCGGTTCGAGCGCGGACGCTTCTCTCATCCGTGTTGCCAGCACCTTCCTCACTGGGCTTTGTTTGATGGGAGGAAGAGAGGAGGACTGGGTACCTAAGCCAGCTGCCGCTCAGCACCTGAAAACTGGAGAGACGAGAGGGATGAGGAGCCGTAGAGAGGAAGGAAAGAGGCAAAGGAAAGGAATATGCTGCGAAGCAGGTTTCTTGCTTCTCGACCGGTAGAAAAGGCTCCCGTAGCCGGCGGCGGGGAAACCTAACGGCCGAAGCCCCGAGTAGCGGGGTGGGGATAGGTTGCAGACCGCTTCGAAGGTTGAGGCAGTACTATTAATGTTTCCATTTTCGTTGCATAATATAAATCACCATATGACTTGCAAACTAAAAAATAAAATGAAATAAAAACACTAGGTTCTGAATTGAGAAGAAAACGAAATGGATACAGGGAGGTCGCGGGGGGAGGGCTAAGAATTTTAATAATGGTTAAATAATGAAATAATGGTTGAATAATAATGGTTGTGAAGTCACGTTTTGTTCACTGACCCCCCCCTCCACCTCTTAGACACAGACACACCTGTGTCACTGCAAGTCTGTTGGGTACTAATGAGGTGCAGAGAGGAGGGGTGCCTTATATGACACCAATCAATGAACTTTTGTCCTCGTCTATGAGAAAAAGATAGCAGAGCATGCTCCACAATTCATATGTGATGCACAGAACACCTTCAACAGGCAAATGTGAAAAAGGTCCCATAGTGCCAGTTTTGTATTGGTTCAAAAATTACAGTAAACTGAAATCTTACCCTTAACATAGCCAAAGAGATGGGTTTTGTTTGTCTTTAATACTGTAATACATATAGACACATGCATACAGAAAGGTGGAGGAATCATCCCCTTTGTTTGAAATTAAAGTATAGGCAATTTGCCTTTTGGGTTCATATGTTGTTCTTATAGTTTAAATTCTCGCAGGAAGAATCATACATTAAATACCATTAAATATTGACCTTTGAGGTCAATATTTTCTCTGATAAGGATCATCAAACCAACATAAGAGTACATTGGAGATGGGAAGAGGCTGAAATAGAAGCCCAGGAAAAAAGGAAAAGACTACTAAAAGATGGCAATGTACACGCAAGACATTTTCCTTACTTTAGAAGTCTGCATAAGCCTATTTGCCAAATCGGTGACAAATTTGATTAAACATCCTGCAGTCTCCTTCATGGTGCTTGCCTCATGCAGTGTACCACTTGGGAGACTGAAGATGGACTAGTCCTAGGAAGGGTCTTAGACTAGCATTATCTTAAGACCTTTTTAGAGATGCAAATTCTGGGACTCCATCCCTGACCCTCTGAATGAGAAACTGCAGCAATCTATGTTTTAATGAGCCTCCAAGTTGACGCAGTTAAGAACCACTGTACTATATGCTAATCAGGAAGGAGGTATGTAATACCTAAAAATGGTTCTAAAAGAAAGAAGAATGGGTAAGAAAGCCAACTCAATATCATTCTTTAGATAGGTGGGTAAGAGATTTGGTACTGGGTTGCTAAGCTCTGTGCTGTTCTAGAAAGGAGGTTAAGAAATGAGAAAGTGCATGATGAAGCAATTCCATAATACTTAAGAGAATAATGAAGTCCTACTTATAATGGCCTACCTGAAAACACTTTTTCTTATTATTTTAAACTTAGATCCTCAGAGTTAGACGAGATCATCAAAGTACCTATGCTACCCACTGCCAACAAATTTACATGTAGCCTGTGTTTGAAAACCTGTGCGTTAGCATCTCAATCCTTCAATACTTCTACCCCAATTACCACCAACAGCCTTTGAATGCAGGAGGTGGGACTGGCAGGTTATCACCAGCTCTTGGGTATCATTGATTTCTTTAAGTGCTCACACACCATCTATATGCTGCCTGAGATTCCAGTACAGGCTCACTACTCTAATTTGCAGAATTACCTCCAATTCCCTTTTTGAAAATTCTTTACCAATTAAAAGCCAACATTTAATGAAGTCCAACACCAATTAGATACTAAGTCATACTGTTTTCTAGTTACTTTTAAAACTATACTGCATATACAACCTGCGGTCTATCCTACAGCCTAGCCCAGTGCTAGGCATCCTTGCCAACTACTTTGAACAGATCGTCATCCTTTTAACAAATAGGATTAGATCAGCTCACATCTTTGCACATCACATCTTTGCACATCAATTGCTTAACTAGGAAGAAAGACCTACTATGTCTATTTGGAAATCAACCAAACACAAATAACTTATATTAAATCTTACAGGTAATTGTTCCGTCCTTTTCATCTTAAAAGATTACCACATATTTTTGATGAGGTATTTTCAAATATGTTACATACTCTTTTTATTAGACAGATCTAGGCTTTGATCTTTACTCTTTCTTGTGTACATCCTTAGTCTCAAATCAGTCATCTATCGTCAGTGATTTTTTATTTTTTCCAAAAGGGTTAAATGTTTTTACTTTCTTTATTTTTGTCTATTGCCTTTTTTCTTTTTCTACACACACCTTAACATTCTGCCCTTCCCTCATTCATGGTTTTTCTGCTAATTTCTCTCTTAATTTCTACTTCTGTGTTTGTCTTTTCTTCTAAGCCCCTGAATTTCCTGACATAGTTATACTAGTTGAAGTTTCATGAGTCAAAAACAATTAAAAAAAAAAAAACTATGAAATATCTATGCGGAAAAAGGCATTACAGAGATTCTGCAGGAATTGGTGTTAGGTGTGGTGTTATGTAACATAAATTAACAAAGGGAAGTAAACAGTCTGTTAATTAAATTCACAGATAATATTAACAGGGAAGTACTGAGAAATATAACAATATACAAAAGAAAAGAGGAAAATTCCAAATAGCTTTTACCTTCAATAAAACAATCTTTAATATCTGTAATTTTAGTAAAGTTACTCCAGATAGTGAATTAAATATAGTAGTTAATGAAGAATAAATAATCAAAAATGCTCATCAAATACTTGTAGATGAAAATAATCTGAACATGTAAATAAAAAAATGAATTTGCCTCATTCTGATTTTATTGGTAACCCAAATATAAATGTAATACATTCCAAAATATTTTTGCAGTTTTGATACCTCAGTGTGAAAGGTAATTCTGAGTCAGTAATACAATTTTTAGAGAACCTCAAGGGGTTTAGAGCAAATATATGAGTAGCTTCTAAGGGGAAGACTAAGCAAGAAGTGATAAAGAGTTTGCAGCTGTGTTTGAAGAACTCCAAATTGTGTTTCATGCCCTACTTAATATACAAATAGTCTTCTAAGTTTATCTAGATAGTGTCAAAAGGTTTTATTAACTCGAAAATTTGAAAGAAAGCCTTTACTCTTAACCCTTAATATCCCTACTATGTTTGTTGACCTCATCTTAAAATCCTCAAGATCACAAATTTCCTTATTAGGGATATATTTTGAGGAAATAACATTCAAGAGGTACAGGTTAAAGGAAATTATTTTTGATGAAAAATAGCTTCATGGAGATTACAGTATGTGGTGTAAAAACTGAATTAGATTTATGAAAATTATAAACACCATGGAGAAATTAAACAACAATATGAACTTTGAGGCTGTAAAATAAACTTCAAGTAAAATTATCAGGACCCTCTTGAAATATCTAAACTTATAAATGGTTAAAGGAGTTTAAAGCAGTTGGATATAAATATCCCTTCTACCGAAAGAGGAAGAGTTTAAAAACTGTCTTTAAAATTATTTAGTTTATCCTTATTCTTCTATATTTATTTTGCTGATTTTTCCTTATTTTTTATCAAAAAATTTCTCCATCATTTCTAACCTGTTTTTCTTTGCCTACTATTTTCCTGTGACCAAGAACATTTCTTTCTTTTCTGTGCCTTGATTCCTTTACATGATAGTGCTCCATGGCAGAAGTAAAAGCAAGTATAATAGTTTCAGGGCAAGGGAAATGGGGGAGTCATGGTGAGTAGGCCTCCAGTCCATAGTTTTCTCATAATTACATTGCCATTCTTTGAGTATGTCAGCAACAACTTAAACATCACCTGAAACACAGTCATGGAATCCAGCTAACCTTTGACCTCTTCACCTTAGGAGTCCTGGAAAGTCTTTAATTCAGATTGCATTCTTAGATCTACCTGAGAGTCTCCTGGTAACTCTTTCAACCTCTAAATTCAGTCAGCACACTGAATACACAAGGCTCTTTTACAGTCTTTAAAATATCTATATAATGAAAGGGTTAAATGCAGCCTTGAGTTAAGTAGAAAAAATAGGGTAAAAGTTTTATGTAGATTAGATTAAATTGTGAGTAATATAACTTTACTAAACTAAAACTACTTTTATAAAATATTTCTAACTATAGTTCTCAAGTCACATGTTCCTTTAAAGAACTTCTCAATTTCACCTGTTATTTTAACACAACTTTAATATTTAACTTTCTCTTCACTCTTCATGTAATTGTTAAAATAATAATCAAATAAACCATATAGTAAAGTAGTAATTTCCAGATTTCTGAAGTTTATAGACTACTAAAGCTTCAATAAAAACTGAGACTATTTGAATTATGAATTTGCCAATTTAAAATTTTGTCAAGTGAGGAGTATTTTGTCATTGCTATTAACTATCATTTCCTACCACTCTATTTCATAAAAGGAAAGAGCATTTCAAACAGAAAGAAAGAAAAAAAAGGGGTCAGACAAGGGAGGGGGGAGAAAAGGAGGAGGAAAAAAACAGGAAAGAAAAAATTCCAGGAAAAATCTTTTGAATTACATAAATTTAGCTTCTTGAAATGTGCATTGTATGTTATATCTTTCTTTTTCATTTTTCCATGAATTTATTAAAAATTGGCATTGGTTTGCATACCAGGGATCTTATTTGGGGTCCAGAGAAGCAGACTCTGAAACTAGGACTTGAGTGTTAAGCTGTTTGTTAGGTGATCCCAGGAAATTTCAGTAGGACAATAGAGAAGGGAAGGAAGCCAATACAGGATGTGTTAATGAGCAGGTTCCTGGTAAGAGCAACAGGGGCTCAGTCCCATTGGGGAGCTCTGAGAGATAGCACAGAAACCACCTGATAGTTGTCACACCTGAGAGACAAAGAAACTGGTTTTTATTCATAAGCTTCCATTTGTCACTTTTTTGAGGGCTGGTCCTGGAAGAATCTCTTCCCCAACACTTCCAGACTGCCTTGTGTGCAGGCTGGGCATCTCCCATGGAGAGAGAAAGCCTTCAGGTACAAAGTTACTGGTGTTTGCAGTGAAAGGCTATTGCATGCACAGAACAGGTAAGTGTAAGAGGTATGGGCTTGGCACTGACAGTCACATATTTCTGTTAAATATTGGTACTTTGGAATGTTACTTGTTATACTTGAGCCATTTTATATTTAATATATTTTATTCTGTGACCTACTAAGGCTATTTAGCACAAATGGTTATGGAGTTCATTCAGTGTTAATCAGTGTGGCTAGATGAGAACTCATCATTTCTCAGTTGAGCATATTATCACCTGAGCAGTGCTGACCAGAGGGCAAGATTTTCTAAGAGTATTTATTACTTGATTCCAAATATATTTCCTGTCTTTTTTTTAACATGTATTTTGAGCTATTTAATATAATAGAAGCAAAAGTGATTATGCATTGGGCATAAAATAGCTTATTGACAACCAATGGGAAAGAGTCAAGAAAAACTATCATGAATATTACAAGAGCATTTTTGAAAAAATAATTTGACAATATTTTATTTTACTAAAAGTGGTCCAAAAGTCATGCCTTGTATTTGTAGAAAATTTTAAAGTTGTCAAAATGCTTTCTTGTCAATTGTCTCTTTCACAACTCTGACAGATCTGTAAGCTCTTGAGTTCCAAAGGTGTGGTCAATTCACCTCAAAGTGATGAAGATTTATAATAAGGATTCCTGGGGAAGTATCATAGAACAAGAAAACTATCCCACAGTAAAATGTCTAGTCTCATAGGAAAGCGTAATATCTTTTATTGTTCAGGATCCAGAAGCAGCTCTAGGTAACTAACAGGCATGCTTGTGGTCATGTCTGAAGAATGAGGACTATGTTATTATCTCCTTCAGTGGCGGCACTATTCTCATGACTCAAGGGATCTGTCACTACTTTGTCCTGTTTCTCTGCTCAACATAGCCACTGCTTCCATTGATTCTGACTCTACCTCCGGTACCAACCACCCCTCTTTCCACATCTCTCTACCTCATGATTCTTGCTTACCTGTGGTTTCTATTACTTCTTTGTTTTCACTTACAAATGTTTATGAAGAACCAGAGAAACAATGGTGAGTGAAAATATGCATGGTCTTTGTTCTCATGGTCAAAAAAAGGCATGCATTTAATCGACTAACCACATGAATGAATGCAGCATTTAACACTAAGATAAATTATATTAGGGAAAGAAAGACGTGACTGAATTGAAATCTTTATGTCAAGTTTTTATAGTCACTTGACAGAGTCGTTGTGTTACAGTATAATATTGCAGACAGTAAATCACCCCAAACTTGGGATGCTGGGACAGATAGATTGTATTTAAATCCCTCTTCTGCCACGACCAGATCTATAACTCTGGTAAGGTTACTTAACCTCCCTGAGTATCAGTTTTCACATCTGTTATATGTACAGATAGGAGTGCCTATTGGCTTAGGTTGGATTTCCCCAGAAGCAGATCCCCAAGACTGGAATTGAATTGTTAATTATTTGGGAGGTGATCTCAAAAAGTTCCATTGCAGAGAGGAGAAGGGAGACAGGGAAGGGAAGAAAGCCAAAAAAGGGTGTGTCATCCAATAGGTAATTACTGGAGCTCAATTCCATGGGAGAACTATGAGAAGCCAAGTTAATAGTGCGTCAGTTATCTCACATGAGGAGTGAGGAAGCTAGGGGTACTTATTCTCCAATTCCCTTCCATCTTTAGTGAAGGCTGTTCCCAGGTTCCTTAACTCCCTACTTTTGAGTTCTACTGTGTTCACAGGCAAGACAAAATTTCCAGATAGTCACCATATATGTTCTATGGCCATGCACCAGAATGATGAATGACTAGGGAATATAGGTAGGGTGCTGACAGCTTCTACACCTACCTACCTTTAAAAGGCTTTTATGATAATTTGAGATAATGGAATAAAGTAAGAGCTTGATAAATTGTATCTATTGCTATGGATAAAAGTTTTGTTGAGATAATGAAGTATGCATTTGTGAAATGGTAACATAATAATACACTACAATGTAAAATTCCATATTTAATTGTTAACATGGGTTAATATGAGTTAACATGTTAGATTACTGCAATGGCACTTCAAAAAAATCTGACAGTTTGTGTCCTGAAGCAAAGCTTTTTTTTTTTGACCTTCTATTAACTTTCTCTATTAATTTCTTTACTTATGACTAAATCTCCCAGACAAGGAAATAAAAAAGAGTGAGAAGACAAGATGAACATTTTTCTGTGGTAGACAAAGAAGAAGTCAACCTTACTAGAACAGAGAATTTGTAATCAGAAAGGAAGATGGAGATAAACTTGTAAGATGAAGATAAAGAAGATAAAGGACCAAGTTATGGAAGTTTTTAAAACCTAATCAGAAGCGTTTGGATTTTATCTCGAAGTTAAATAGGCAGCTGCTAAAGATAGTTGAATAAAGAAGATGATCATGAAAACAAAATCTAATAATGAACTTTGAGTCCTAGATTTTGAACAGGAAGGACATTGGAGTTTATTTAGTATAAGTCCTACCTAATATAAAAGACTTTTTAGAAAGGCTGTGACTTGGTGAAAATGTGAACATTTTCAGTGAATGGATGTTCATAAGATTCAGCATTAGCTCTAAGTGTTAGAAAGTGGTTCCCTTTGTTGAGCGGAAATGTGCTCCTGGTGACTTCTTCACACTGGTCCTACCTAGTTCATGTTCCTAAATTTATATTGAACATAGAACCCTTAAAATACTTGAAGATAACTAATAAATCCTCCAAGACATCTTCTTAAGTTCTAAATGTTGGGAGTACCCTTGGCTTTCTTCACTATCTACTACTCTTTTAAAATAATTTAATCTAGATCCATGACTTTAAATGCCATATATATGCAGATGGCTTCCAAATTAATATCTCAACCCCAGCCTCTCCTCTTAACTCACACTGTTCCTTTGCATCTCCCTTTGCATATCTCATGTCCAAAATAGAATTCATGAATTTACTACACATAAAAGCTCCTCCCCCAGTATCCTCATGCAGCTAATGGTATCACCACTCCCTTAGTGCCAAAAACCTATCATTGATTCCTCTTTCACATCTCACATTTAATTCATCAGTGCCTCCTGTCAGCTCTGCTTTCAAAACATATCTTGTATTTGACTGCATTTTCAAACTTAATTGCTACCACCCTAGTCTAAGCCACCGCCATCTCTTACTAGACTTCTATAACAGGATCTTCTAGCAATCTTCCTACTTCCACTTTTACTCCTCATGTCTATTCTACACACATTAGCCAGAATGACCTTTTGAAAACATAAATCGAATCACCTCACATCCTTTTTAAAATCCTTCCATCACACATAACAAAGCACAAAATTTCTTCCCGTAATCTATAAAGCCCTACATGACATGGCCTCTGCCTCTCTCATAAACCTCAGCCTGTACCACACACTGCCACGCCTGTACTATAGTCCTCTCACACTAAATATCTTGCTGTTTCCTGAATGTACCAAGAATCCTACTAACTCAGAGCCTTCAGACTTACTATACTCTCTGCATAAAATACTCTTCAACAGAGCTTTCACTGGCTTACTTCATCCCTTCATTGAAGTCTGTTCAAATGTCATATCCTCATTAAGTTCTTCACTGACCATTCTAACCAAAAAAGCTTCCACTTACACTATTTGATTTTTTATTCTTAGTGCTTTTCAGTGCCTGAAGTTATGGCACATTTTCATTTGTTTTTTGTTTATTGTCTACCTCCATGAATAAATTCTAAGCTTTACAAGTGCACGATTTCCTGTATTAACTGCTATATTCTGCTTGCCTAAGACAGTGTCTGACACATAGTAAGTGCTCAGTACATCTTTGTGGTAAGAAAGAATAGAAATAAAGAAGGAAGGGAGGGAGGGAGGGAGAGAAAGAGGGAGGAAAGAAGGAAGGAATTAGACTTCTTGGCAAATCACATCCCATTGTTGAAAAACATTGAGTTTACAGCAACTGCTATTGAAATATTTTCCCTATGAAGGTTCATCAAGTCAAGTTTCCCCATTGCTGTGTATGTTCAATTCATAGTATTTAATCTGGTGCTTTCTTTTAGTTTGGGTTTAATATTTCAAGTTTTAAAGATTTTTTTTTTTAAATCTACTTTCTGTAATATAATATACTGACTACTTCTTCCACCTTTTTGATATCTGTGATGGTTAATTTTATGTGCCAATTTAGCTATAAAAATACTATCTAGGTGTTGCCATAAAGATATTTTAAAGATGTGGTTAACAGTAAAGGAGATTACCCTCAATGATGTCAGTAGACTTCATACAATCAGTTGAAGGCCTTAAAAACAAAAACTGAAATACCCTAGAGAAGAAATTCTGCCTCGAGATTCAAGTGTCAATTCCTACCAAGTATCCAGCTTGCTGCCCTGCCCTACAGATTTTCAACTTGCCCAGCCCCACAATTGTATAAGCCAATTCCTTAAAATCCTTAAAATGAAATCAATCTCTCTCTTTCTCTCTCTCTTTCATAGATACATATATACATGGCGAGATCTCTTGAGATAGATATAGATAGGTATAGATTATAGATAGGTTGTAAGTCTATCATCTGTCTGTCTGTCTGTCTGTCTGTCTATCTACCTACCTTCCTACCTATCTACCTATCATCATCATCTGTCTCCTTTTCTCTGGGGAACCCTGACTGATATAGTGGGCAATTATGTGAAAAAGAAATCATGTATATTATCACTCAAATGCAGATCAATAATACAATGAACAGAACAAGTACAACCTACAATCTTTCTGTGTGGATATAATCCTTCATTAAATACTATTTAGATATATTTGTTCAACAAGCAATAAATCCTCCAAATCTACCTTTATCTTATTCCCATGTGTACTATAAATAATTTTGAAAAATATCTCACTAATTTCAAAAAAAAGTCTACTGTATTTTTCTATTAAGTTAATACCTTATTTAAAAAACAAAACAATAAAATAAAGGAGAATATAACTAATCATTATGTCTCATTCTACACTCAAGACAATTGGTTAGTAATGTTTTTGTTGGGTATAGTCTATTTGTTATGCATTTCTGGAAACTTTAATAGAGGAAAAAGCTAATATTTTAAAATTCTACTGTTTTATATGTCATCTCATTCCATTTAATCCTGGCAATGAATTTGTGGAATAAATATTGCTATTCCTATTTACTAAATAAGAAAAATAATGCTCCCAAGTTTAAATTACTTGCCAGTCGCACTGTACCACAGTACTCTTCTAATTAGAACAGGTATCCAACATCTACTTTCTGATTTCTCTTATAATCATTACAACTCATCCAATTTATCGGGAAATCCATTACCACATCTGTAAATTTTCTCAGTAGAATGTTATTTTTATGAAGCTGTTTGTTGGAGCTCAAAGCAATCACGTTACTATTTAGTATTCTCTAACTTATCTTGAATCACAGATCCTTCTTATGTTGATCTCTTGTTAAGCAATACACTGAGTAGATGAAGGGAAAGAATTGAAGGGAGTTTGTAACTGACTAGATGTGAGAAGCAAAGAAGACAGAGCCCTTTTTGGTTGGTTGCTTTTTTGTTTTGTTTAGTTTTTTAATGACTCTGATGTATTAAGAGGACAGGACTAGTAGATTGTATTCCTCATGTGTTGCTCTCTGTTTATCTGTGAGAAGATTATATATCCCCATCCCTTACCGTGTGATTTGCGGTGCCTCCCTGTCAATGGTGTATACTTTCTTGCCTGATTGTGATTGTCAAGTTTGGACATGTGATTTGCTTTGGCCAATGATATGTAAACAGAAGTGACATAAGCCATTGGATATTTCTACCAACAGTCTTGCACTTTCCTACGGCCATAAGAACAGAAAGTTCTATATAGAGACTGTTGTTCCTTCAGTCAGGGTCTCAGAATACGAAGATACATGGAGCAAAACCACAGACAAACTTGTCAGCCAACATATAATGTGAGCAAGGAATAAATATGCCATTGTTATTTTAAGTAATAGATTCCTAGGATCATTTGTTACTAAAGCAAAGGCCATCCAATATAACAAATAGAACTAAATATAGTGAAAAGTAATGGTGATTTAGGATTATGTTAATGGGCTGGAGAGTGCTACGAGTTTACATAGCCTAAAATCTGAATTACAAATAAGCTTTTGCTACATTTGGAAATAACCAAAAATATCTTTTATAAGAGTCTGAAGATTATTAAAGAATTAAAAGCCTTTAAATCTGAATTATCTAGATAACTATCACTTTGACCATAACTATGTCAAAATGCATTGATTTCTCTATAGAATTTAAGCAATCATGATATATAGCATAGACAGTTAAGTTTTTCTTTGGGATAGGGATTCTTTCTTTTTTTTGGCCTGAGGCAGTAGAATTAATTTTATATTTTCAGTTTTACCATTTCTCCATTTGCTTTTTTTTAAATTAATAAATACTAAAGCAGCTGAGGGTTTGTACTTTGTTATTTGGTATATTTTTTATGTCTTAGCTAATAAAAAGGATATCCATTAAATTCTTATACTTTTTGGGATGCTTAAACTAAGTAGAAAAGCATGTCAAGGAATTTTTTTTTGAAAAATCAAAACATAGAATAGGTTGAAAAGTACAGTGCCATATTATTTTCTTAGTCATTTAAAAATTTATGATTTATGCACATAGCCTGAGTTGTTTAAAATTGTGTTTTCCTCAAGTAGAATAATCAGTCTTTTAAGACTTGACATTAGCCAAATCATGATAGGATTTTGGCTTGAAGTTTCTTAAATGCATATGTATTGACGATTATTTCTTGGAGCTTTCTGACTGAGGTAATGGATAATATGCTGCTTATATAACCTTCATTCTTAGATGTTATAGTATGTTTAGCTTTTTAAAACATTCTACTAAGCTAATCATTATAACATCACAGGAAATAAATTCACTTAATTAAATAATTATTGGAAGATTATGTGGTTATACTTATTATTTTCTATATTTTAGAACTATAAAGGCTTTATACTATGTGGTTTATCTAATTTAAAGTTCTGAGATTTATTAAAGAATAAAAATCCATGATTCATTTTAATCAAACAATTTGCTATACCTTATAGAAATATTTTTATTTTTAAATTGATTTAAAATTTTCTTTTTTTGGTAAATTGATAAAATGATATTTTATATAGACTAGAATAATATGTTTCTTTAATTAAGACTCTCTATTCCTTACAACAAAAATACTTATTTCTAAACTTTTATATTAGTCTTTTATTGTCAGCAAATATTTTATAATTTATATTTTTGATTAATTTTTGATATATTTGCATTTATTTTTACTTCTGTAATTAAAATAAAATGTTAGGAGAAGATAAAATTAGGCAATGCTTTGACAAAATTTAAGGATTCTGCAGAGAAAGGACATGGCAGATCCTGTTAGTTATTTACTCATAAACTTCCTCCCATCTTCTTTCTTGCTAACTGAATCTTGATTTTGTTCAGGAAGACAATATGTCCGGCTTAAGCAATGAATTCTGGCTGCTCCAAGCCAGTCTTAACAATTCTGTTCTCCTTTGGCAGACACTTAAGTTCTCAGCCACCCTTCCAACTAAACATGGCCATGTGATCCAGTTAGGCTCTTTTATGGCTTCTGGATTCGTGTCATAGTTTAAAAGATCTTCTCTATTATAAGACTATTTTTAGAAACTCTCCCAAGTTATCTTCTGATGCTTTCATGGTTTCAGTTTTATGTTGTTTAAATCTTTAATTCATCTGGAATTTATTTTGGCATAAGGAGTAAAGTAGTCATCTACCTTTTTTCTCTCTAAATATAACTTCCTCCATTTATGCATTTAGTTATTGTCTTTGCTTTTTCTCCCATTATACACTTGCCCTGATTTAAAAAAAAAAAAAAGAAAAAAAAACCTTTGCGTCTCAGAATGAGGTATTATTAAAAGGAGGAAATAACATTAAAACTCTCATATTTTAATTGTCTTTGGCATTCAGGGAAAGCTTCTATTATATTTAAAAGTTTGGATAATGGGAGATCAAGAACAACTGCTTGAAATACTTCTTCCTTCCTCTACCTCATACAAACATCAACTTTAGAGTGAAAATGACGAGGAGGAAAAGAAAGACTTCCATAAACAAATGTGAAATATCATGATTTATCCAAATTTTTGTTGAAAATATTTTTGTGTGTCAAAGAGATTTCTGGCACCACACTCTCTGAGAGTTAAACAGAGACCTTTTGTAGTTAAGTGCTATATATTTAACAAAGGAAGGAATTACTTGCTGCTTTCTGTAGAGGAGATAAGCTTCATGTATTCTCTTTTCCTCTTAATGGATCATGATTCTCTTTACATAGAGAAATAGAATACAGCCATTTACAGTTATGGGCTAGGTCAAAACATAGGTTTACAGGAAGATCTTCTTTAAAATAACATACATCCTTATTAAAAATTTTGAGAAAAATCGATTTTTTATAAAACTGGCAAAACATAAATATTTGTTGAAGATGAATAATGATGGTACTTGGAGGTTTATCATCCTAATCATTAGACTTTTATGTATGTTTGAAAAGTTTCATAGTGAAAAGAAAAGAATGGCATTTTAGACTTCTATTCATCATTTATACCTTACTTTGTATAAAGATCCTTTTAACAATGGGGGCGGGGGATTTCTAGTAAGATGCAAGGAGGGCTTACTTCAGAAAGATGCATTCATATCAACCAACAATAAAAAGTTATCATTTTCCAAGCATTTGGAAATAACTCTTTCCCAACCAATAGGATGGAAAAGCCTGAAAGGCCAACAGTACAAAATGGATCTGAAGATAGCTACCAGACATTTTTGAAAACACAATGTCTTTCCATTAGACTGAAGTTGCATTACAACACTCCATTAGTGTATCTGACTAGTTATGAGTCAATATCACACCCCAACTTTTAGAACATTATGTCATAGTTTTGTAGCTATTATTTCTTTTGTGAACAACAGATCTTTCTTTTCACTATAGCTTTGAGTTATTAAGGCAAATTTAGAATCTAAAATAAAAATAGTATACCATTTATATTAGTGAGCACCAAGATAAAAATAAACATATAAATATTTACAAATATATGTATACAAAACCTCTGATTTCTATTTCAATTTTAAGATTCAATATTCTTTGATTTGAAATGAACTAAGACTGAAACTGTTTGATATCCATTAAAGGCACATTTGTATTGAATTTTTACTCAAATTCTTCTAATCATGTAGCTTCATTTTTATTAGGATTCATTTCTGCAAAAATGTTAATTAAAAGAACAAGAGGTAAGGGTTGGTGAATGTGATGTGTTTTTTTCTCAAGCCAATCTCTCTCATGGGTGATTCAGCCAAAAGTTAAATCATGTTTATTCTCATCTCCATCTCTGATTAAAGAAAGAAAAGGGTGGGGGGAGACAGTGGGGTGGAAGGATACAAGAAGAATCAGAAATCAAAATTGTTTTCAAGTATGTCACAGATATAAATGAAAGAAACTGGAATAAGACTGAATTGTTTTATATAATAAAGAAGTGGCAACACAAGGAAGAAATAGATGAGAAAAAATATGAAGGTGGTTTTTTTGTTGTTTCTTGTTTCATTTTGGTAGGCAGAGAGAGAAAAGAATTTGGGTAACGCAAGATGTGTAAAGAAGGTTTTTATGATGTTTTTAAGGGTGAAATATGCATAATTCACTTTCAGAGTCATGCCTGTCTTTATTTTAGATGAGTTTCCAAGTTGACATGGGACTGAAGTTGAAATAAAGTAAGCCCAGTTTTATTTGTTCTATTTCAATAAAATGAACTTCACTTATGTTAATCTAAAGCATGTGTGTTAATGCAGCTCCTTAAGGTCACCATTATAAAGATGTTATGTTAATTTTATTATCAATTACTCAAGTATTAGTTAATGTTAAATCAAAAGACTGAGAGGAGACATTATATATGGAAAGCCCTCATTGCTCATTCATTTTTCCACTAAATTCAGGAAACAATATAACAAAAAGATCACATGTGTTGTTTTTACCTAGAATAGCTTGTGTTCCAGATCCACTATATACAAGTCAGATGATTTTAGACAAACCAAGCTTACTGAACTTCAGTTTCTACATATATAACTTCAATGACTATATTTTTTAGTCTAGAAGTTCTATTTGATATTTTTTCAATATTGCCTGGTACTATTTGAGAGAATGTCAATATATATATATATATATCTTGAATCATTTGTATTAGGTAGCTAGTCAGACATGAACAAAAGAATAGGGGCCTAGCCTAGAGACCACCAAAGAATACCCCAATTGGTGGTAGAATTCTGGGTACGCACGTGCACACTAGGCAAAATTATAGCAGCCAGGTGTCAATCAAAATGAACTCACTTGCCAATCACCTAGGAATGCCTTTGGAACCACCCATCATGGCCCAAATAGAAGGCAGATATTCTCACTTCTGGGTTCTTTTTTTTTTTTGGCCCCTCAGGGCTCCCCTCCCTTTTTGCCCTTCTGGGTTCTCTCTCTTTTTGGTGGTCTTTTTACCCGTTCATAGCCATTTTGGCCCTTTTGTGTTGGTTACAGCGCTGGGACCATGTGCCTCCTTGGGGCATTCTTTGTCTTTCTAAAACATATTTTTAATAAAAATATTAAATCTCAATGACCTGTGATTCTTCACTGTGTCATCTGAGGAAGAGCCAAGGAAAAATGCTAACTACATGTCTGTGCTGTTGTTATCCCTCTCCCTCCCCCTACCCTTGGGGCAACACTGAACTCCAATTGGCCTTAACAGTGACATTTGAAACATACTTATATTGTAGTCAATATCTAATAATTCTACTTTCTAAAGAAGAACAAATAAAGAGAGCACAACAATCAAGGGTTTCCAGGGAAAGGGTATATAGGAGAATCCCAGCAGTTTTTTGAGGCTAGGAGATGGAACTGGGAATGTGGAAAGGCCAAGGAGGCTGGTGTTTACAAATCAGAATATGAAGGGGAGAGAGGGGAGAGAGAGAGAGAGAAAGAGAGATGCAAAGATCTGTAGAGAGTCTCCTCGAGTTTAAACACAATAAGTAAAAACCAGAGATTGACAGAGTGAATAATTAAGCAAGACCTAACTATATCTACAAAAACTCACTTCAAATAAGACATAATTTAAAGGTAACAGGGTTGAAAGTTACTGAATTCCATTAACTAATGTCACCATAATATAAATAAATAAATAAATAAATAGATAGATAGATAGATAGATAGATAGATAGATAGACAGACAGACAGACAGATAGATTGATAGATGATAAATAAATAAATGTAAAAGGAAAGAAAAAGGTATACCATACTAATACTAATCAAAAGAAAGTTGGAATGGCTATATTAATAACAGACAAAATAGTTTCCAAAGTAAAGAAATTACCAAGAATAAACAGAACATTTCATTGACTGATTTGGTGTTTGGTTCTGTAAGTCTCCCCATGAGTATTATTAACTTTGATATTAATGGACACACTGGGAGAGGAGGGTAGGCTTTGGATAAGTAGGAAGCAATGAGTTGATTTTGAGGCTGGGAATTTCTTGCCTTAAAGGTCTCCAGGCCCCACCCTAAGACAACCTCACAGTTAGTTCACACTTTTAACTTTAGTTTTTAGTTTTTTCTTTATGTTTGACCTCTGAGGATCTCCTCTACTTTCTTGCAAACTCAACTATACACTTAAAAGTATGTTTGTTATATTTTATCCAGCATTTATTTTTTTGTTTTGTTTTGTGTTGTTTTTTTTGGAAGTTTTTCAGATATAGATTGGCACATTGCTGGTATCGGAAGTCTGTCTTCCTCTAAGTGAAATGGAAGTAATAGTGGCCATCTTACGATGAGGGTAAAACTTGAAGATAATATTCATGAAATGCTCAGCATAGTACCTGCAGCATAGTTAGTGCTCAATATAGATAGTTATTATGGGGGTGGAGGTGAAGTTTTGAGATTACAAAACTCTGGAAAGAATGCACTCTGGAGAATCCAAAAATAGGTTAGACACAAAAGTCCTGTTAATTTTGTAAACTTTCTGTAGGAATTTATCAAGACTTTTTTTTTCAAAACTTTCTATTTTTGTATCAGTTATTGTAATTTTTTTTCTTTACATGAAGTACTCTTTGCTTTTTGTGAGGAAAATTGTATATAAAATGGTTTAATTATCTGAGAATGATTACTGTCTAAAGGAACTTTGTATTGGATATGGTATTAATTTAATTCTGAAAGAAGGAAAAGTTCATCTGTATCTTCATTAAAATTAGTATTGAAGATAATTGAAACATAAAAGGAAAGTTTTGCCCTAAAGGAACTGGGGATTTGAATTGCATACATACTTGCAAAAAAGCAGCTGACTATGTTACCAGAAAATATGTGCTTAAAAAAATAGTTACAGTTAATAAATACAATGGGAAGTTCAGAAGAAGGAAAGCACTTTGGATTGAATTTGTCAGGAAGGACTTGACAGGGAATGAGAGAATGGTTAGGAACAATTTGGTAGAGCAGAAGAGAGGGATGGCCATGGAAACTGTAAAATGAATAACTAAAAAGGCTGGCCTAATTAATGGGGATAATTTGTAAAAGGAGCAGTGAAAAAATAGAAAAAAAGCACATTGAGAAAGGCCTTAAATGTCAAGGACTTATATTTTAAACATTAAGAGCAAATGAAGAATGAGATGAAAGGACATAGTGAAAGAGACTGTAATTGCCACTCCCAAATATTGCATACTCTTTTACATATGTTCTTGCACTAGAACATGTGCTCCCTGAGAGAGGCTTATGCTGCCTTGTTTACTACTATAGTCTTAGCATTTAGGCCAGTGCCTAATACAGGAGCCACTGAATGAATGAATGAATGAATGAATGAATGATCTGGCAGCAGTGTGCAGAACTAACTAAATGTAAGGAGAGTTTAGAGGCAAGACAACTAGTTAGGCATAAAGCAGGTGTAGTGAGAATGGAAGTTAAAGGAAACATTGTATGTACAACCACTGTACTGGGCCCCGAGGTCCTTGAAGCAGAAGTTGTGACTTGCTCATTGTGGTAGTTTTGGTATATGGCATGGTGCCTAATGACAGCAGGCCCTTGGTAAATGTTTATAAAACGAATGAGGGAAATGATATAACTTAGTGACTCTATTTCTTATGGGGATAAGGTAGGGAAGGGAAGGTCATGGAATATGACTTTGTTATTTTCTGCTAATATTCAGTTAACTATTTTTAACAGATGGCATTTTTCTGTATGTGCTTATAAATGTGTATATAATGAAAATGTCCAAGTTGTAATTTTACTATTGAGTACTCCTTTTTATTTTAGATTCGTGGAATTTGAAGGAGGACCTTAAAAATCCTGCCATTCTTTGTTAGAATTTAAGGTCAGGTAGTCGAAGGAACACTTTTCCTGTTTATAGTTAACAAGATATCAAGGTTCTATTACATGTTTTTTGAATATGTGTACTTCTTTTCAAATGATAACAGATGTGACCATCCTAATGAGTGTATTTCTTGAAATAGAGCAGAAACTTAAATAGCTAGAATGGGCAGGATACCAAGGAAACAGACTAATCAGGCAGATGGTGACTGTTTCCTAGGGAAAGTCTGAGTAAACCAGTAACTCTGCAGCAGTAATCTGAAAATAAAGGAACATTTGTAGGCATGGAAAACTTAATGATTTTCAATATGTTTTTCATTACATTACAATAAGTCATTAGATCTATATATACATTTTTATTCATTGCTATCAATCATATGATGAAATTTAGTTTTCTTTATTATGTTCTCTCTTCATAATAAAATTTTGTCGAAAAATTACTTTTTCATAAGTAAGATGCAGCAAGAGGCAGCAAGGATTTGTTTTTGTAAAATCTTCTGAGCACTTCTATTGATCTTTTGAAATTAAACATTTTGAAATAAATTGATTCTTAAATTTAATAAAATTGATTTATAAAGGATCGAGCTCTAGTTGTAGAAAAATAAAAATCATAATTAACTGAAATGCATTTGCTAAGAAATAAAATTTTGCATTAAAAAAACAGAAGTAAAAAAACATATCCTAGCAGGAAACCAGGAACGGAATAAAAACACAAAAAGGTACCTCTGGCACAATGCCCCGAAGGTCAATAACCGTGGCCAAGAGCATGAGGTAATGCTAGAAATAAGAAAACACCATGGGTCAGATCCTTGTCGCTGACCCTAAGACTGTTAGTGATGATGTAAAAATGTAATCTGTGTAGTGATTTATAAAGTTGTCATATATTGCATCTCATTTATCGCATAATACCCTGGTGAGGCAAAGCAGTTCTTGTTATCCTCATTTTACAGGTGAATAAGTATATATAAATAAATTAGTTTGCTAAAATATATAGTTACTGAGTAGTAGAGCAGAAACTAGAACTGAATCTTCTAATTCTAATCCAATACACTTTTGGATTGAAGAATGAAATAATCAGGAGAGTGGCTATCAGTCAAAGAAATGAATGTGTTTCCTTTAGCATCTTAATATGTAAACAGCCCATGGTTTGCCTGCATACTTACTACAGCACGCTGTATTTAGTTTACGAAGCTGATGCTTTGGGGTTAGTATTATCTAAAAGAAAAAAAAAAAATCCCTGTACTTAGTTTCTTTCCAAAAGCTTGTGAAGAGTTTGCAGTTTCATAGAAATTTCCTTGCATGAATTTTTTTTGCTTTGTTTCTCTCAGTATCAACTAAGAGAAATTAAAAGGAGCAACCACAAAACAAAGGGAATCTGATGAACTTTACAAGGGTAAATGATTCACATTGATTTCATAATGCTTAAGACATTTCCCATGAACATCCAGGAAGGATAGGAAAGATGAATTTGAAAAAGGTGGTGAGGAGGAACTAACGTTTAGGGGGCCTGCAATATGGTGCAAGCATCAATATCATCTGGTGGTCTGTTTTCCAAAGAGTGAAAAACAACTCTCTACGGAGCACAGTTATTTCATACTTTGAGTCTGATCTCCTTCATCTATCACAAAATAAAGGTTATTATACCTTAGGAGGCATAGGAGTAAATGGAGCACTTCCAATATTCCAACACCTATAATCCTTGTAGTTTTCCAGGGAGCAGACTCTGATGTATACTTTTGCAATTCTCCTTGAACGTAAGTAGAAATACTAAAGATTTAATTGTTTGCAAAGCATGTGTAAATGGAAGTCTTTGGCTCAGGCTAACCTCTGTTCACTACACCCTTTTTCTTTTATTCCTGGGCAAAGCTTTAAACATTACCCAGCATTCCTTGCAGTTAAGTATATCCATAAGACTGAATTGGAGCCAATGGTGTGGCATTTTTAGACCAGGTCCATGTGATCCTAAATGCTCCTTCCCCTCTCATTTGCTGAATGCTGATGTCCAGAGTGATCTTGGAAGGCATATATGGAAGCTGGCAAAGTCACCTTTAGTTTGAACTACTGAATGACTGTAGTGGGTGGGTAAAAAAAAAAAAACCCCGTCTACCTGAAAATCTTCAGCTGCCTTGGTCTGTTTATATATGAGAGAAATAATTTTCCATGATGTTGGAACTATTATATATTTTGAGTCAACTTATTACAGCTTAGTTAGTTAGCCTACCTTAACTAATTCAGTGCCTTAGACAAAGTGCACCACCAGAGAATATACTTACAAATTTATTCTCTTTTTATAAATGAGGACAGTTGCCAAATCTTTCCATGTATCCTACTCTTTTTACCTGAGAGTCTTCACTATTGCCTCACCTCTGAGCTTCTTGTAGCATTTCTAAAGAAAATGATATGTTCCTATGTCATATTGAGCTCAACAGTACAGGTCCATTCTATCCCTAATCTCAACTGCATTCGTCAGTTCAGTTAAATTGTCTGTCTACTGAATATAATTCTAGATTAGGGGCAGTCAAGATTGTTGGAGACAATACTACCTTAGAATCTGAGGCACTAGAGAGCCCAGAGTTTGCCCAGCTTCCATGTGGCCACTCTGCTATAGTAATGGCTTGGAGCCAGACCAGACTTCTATCACTTCAGACACTAATGAGCCTGAGAGGAGTATTGAAGACATAACCAGGAGAGTGTGGGAACTTCCAAAGAAGTTTGATTAGTAATCTGGATGCCTGCTATTGCAGGACAGTGGGGAATTAAACATTTACACTCTCAGGTAAATGTATGTGTTACCTATAACCAAAAAGGGTAGAGGATGCCCTAGTTATAAATAAATTTACATAGATGTAGCCAATCTATAGAAACTTTAGGTAGAGGATGAAAAACAGAAAAGGTAGATTATGGGATTTCCTAGCCTCCATTATCATATAGGCAATATCTTTGATTTATATGATTTACTATAAGGGTTATATATATATATACACATATGTACATATATATGTGTGTGTGTATATATCATATTGATTCTACTTCTCTAACTAATAAGAGGTTCACCCCATGAGGCTTTAATTCTTCCACACTGTGACTTGTGCATGTGTGACTGCCAAGCAATCCTACGGCATCTTATGCCTCAGAATCAAAAAAGAGTGCCAGGACTGAAGGACAGATACTGTTAGGTCATACCCACACGAATTTGGTTGAAGTTCACAGAGTATGTTGCTTGCTGAAATGGCTGCCGGAATAAGTGTACAGAGGCCCCAGAGACTGGTGAAACCAAGATGAATAAATAATTTCCATTACAAAGACAATTGTTCCAAGTGTGTATTTTACCTAGCAGTTTTTTAGAAAAAAAGTGCTTGTATTTAATAAGTTTCTCAAAGATACAAATAGTATTTTAACACTTAGTGAGAAAGTAAACTGTTTCTGAGATAATAGAAATAATATTAATAAATATTACCAATAAAAATAAAATAATTACAAATATAGTACAAATTAAAATGCCAAAAATCATAAGAAAAGTATATGTTAAAATTGTATAAAATAAATTTTAAAACTAACTCAAATTGAAAAATTTCTCTAAAAGTTTAAATTACCTAAATTAACTCAAGAAGAGTAAATCTTTTTCCGAGAATATAGCCAACAGAGAAATTAAATCAGCAGGCAAAAATCTATCCTAAATAAAGGCATTAAGTCCAGGCAGTTTCATAGGTAGGTTTTACTAACACTTGAATGGACAGAAAAAGCCCTCTTTTGTATAAAATATTATAAAAAATAAAAAAGAAGAAAATTCTACAGCAGCTTTTATGAGGTTAATGTATTCTAGATACCAAAACTAAAAAAAGAAGAGTAAGAAAAATTATAGATTAACCTCCCTTATGAGTATACAAATATCTTAAAGTATTGACAAATTAAACTAAACAAGTATTTTTAAAAATATGTTATAGTCAAGGATGGTTATCCCAGGAATAATGTTTAAGCATTATAAACTTCCCGTTAATATTAGGGAACAAGCAAATAATGTTCATTATCTCCACCAATAACTATCATTGCTTTGCAGTTTCTAACCAATGAAATAAAATAAGAAATAACAGTTGTATAGTTTAGAAGAATCAAATATTGGAAGATTATTTGTATAGAAATCCAACAATATCTACAGCCAAATAACTAGAACTTATACAAGAGTTAAGCAAAATTTCTGCATATATAGCAAGATACCAAAATCAATAGAATATCTGTTTGCCAGCTGCTAATGAGACTGACACCATGCCTTAAGATTTTTTCAATGCAATGCATAAATCAGTGTCACTGATATTCCCTATTAAATATTGATAATCTTAAATTATATTAATAAAACTGTGTTACTGTTTCAGAAATAAATTAATATACCAATAAAACGAAACCTAAAGACAGGAACAGACACACATATGTGAGAACTTGGTGTATGACATTACATGGCATTACAATTGATGGCAAAAAGAAAAGATTACTCAATAGTGATGCTGGAACAATTGATAGTCACATGGGAAAAAATTAAATTTCCACCTCACACTATGAGTATTTATATATATAATACATATGTAAAAATATACAATACTTATATATGTAATCCTACTTATATAAAAATGAAAAATAAAATGTAAATGCTATATATATGTTTATATGTATATGTATATGTATATAAGTGTATATGTACAGAAAATAGTCTGGCAGAATGCTACACCAAACTATTATTTCTGATAAGGCTTGAGATGTGAAGGGTGAATTTTCACTTGTAACTCTATATTTCTGTATTTTTGAAATTATATGTTTATATACTTAAGTAATTATTTTTAGAAAAAGTCCATTATGTGGGTAATAAACAAAGTACAATTTTGGAAGACAATTCAACAAAATATAAATAGTAATTTTTTTGGTTGTATTGTCCTTTCTAAAATATTCAACTTTTCTAAGTATGTGATAATTTTGCAATTAACTTTTTTAAGTGAGGGGGAAAAATATGTACAGTTGGTGACTATATCAGACAACTCTTAGGTACTTCCCCAGATATCCTTGTTTTACCCCAGCCACCACTATTGTAATTAACACTGAATAGGCTGTGTTTTCCTGCATCTAGGTGACCAATTTTTCAGGGCCGCAGTACAACAGCACATTTTCTCATACTTGTGTCTTTGGCCTCTCGTCTTCCACTGCAGGACTTCCCTGTTGCCTCTGAATCATAAGAAGCTGTAGGATCCACTCAAAAACCATGCATACCCAACTTGGAAGTGCAGGAGAGTAATTTCTTGTGGAGGGAAGTTTTTCCAATGGGAATTAAGACCTGGCTTGTAAATTCTTCTCCCTTTTTCTCTTATGGACTGACTGGAGAAGTGTTAATTTATACAGTCCTCTTGGAAGACAGTAATCATTTGTGCTTGATAGCAAACAGTAGCAACCAGGTAATGCACTCTTTCTAATGACCCTGCTTCACACCCTTTTTTTCTTACTCTTGCTTCCCTGAGATTGGAATCTATAAAGTGATAGGGCATAAGATATTGCCAGGCCATACTTTCTGGGAAACTTATTTTTTTTCTGGAAAATCTATGCTAAACCTATGAACAGTCTTCTCAGAAGAGTTCATCTGAAAAATGTTTGTTTTATAAATGTTATAGTAAATAATATATTACTAGTAAAAACAACACTGTGACTGGCTACATAGGGGTGTCATATTAGATTGGAAGGATGCAAATTGAACAAATTAAAGTTTTAAAAAGATCTTTACAATATTCCTGCTAATTAGAGGTTATAATTGAAATGCATCTATCGGTATACATTTGTTTTCAAGTTAGACACTGAACTTTCTAACATACTTAATTATAACTGTTATTTATATTATAACTTCAAACAATAGTATTTACTTAATCTTTATTTTTGGACTTTTAGACAGTAAGCAACTATTAGAATTTTACCTGTTTTCTGAGGTAAATTTCCCCAGAAATTTAATGTTTTTTAAAACTTATTATGAATTAATTATACATTAATTCTTATTAATTCTACTGTTTTACAGAAGAATATAGTCACATATATAACTATAAAAATGAAAATTTGTGGAACAATTTTACTTTTTATAGAATAGAAAATATCAGTTTATTTACGTTTTCTTTTTGTGACTGTTTTCCAATATGACTTTTTATAAAAGTAGACAGTGTGCTGGGTTTGGCCCACAGGCTGTAAATCTACTGACCTCTAGACTAGAATTTGGATCACATAAAGGACTTGGAACTCAGAGGATAGGCCTAGGCTACTGATACATATAAAGGAGACACCTAAGAATGGATAAACTCACCCAGGACCAGAAATGAGAGCCAAGAGCAGAATCCAGGGAAACACTGATAGAAAATATAAGTTTACATGCTAAAATGTAAATTAGTTGGGCAGAAGAGGACTCACATCTGCAAAAGGAAAGATAATTTAAATAAATCCCTAATAAATACATGTGTAATGCCAAATATTTTGAATTGAAGCTCAGAATCAATAGCTATACTTAAAATATGAAACTAATAATAGATGATACACAAAATATTTGATAAAGCAATTTATCAAATTTGATTCATCTCAAATTGAACAATTAATTTATATTTAAATGATTAATAAGAAATTAACATACATTTTGAGAAAAGGATCATCTGCTTTTTGCCTTCTACCTTTTTAGGAAGTGATTAAAATTAATACTCACAATTTACAAATATTATTTTCTCATTTATTGGGCTATCTCTCTCTCTTTCTCTATAGAGCATAGATATCTAATGAATTCACCACTAACATGGACAGAATTCTTGCAATGTAGGCATTGACTGTGTAGCTTCTAGAACATTGTCTCCACAGTGAGATGTATGTCCCCAAGAAGGGATGCCTCGTCAAAAGATAGAGATATTAAACTTTATTTGTGTTTAATATATGAATTGACTGGAGATCCATATATATGAATCTGACTAAAATTAGACTTTTTGTCAGCTATTCATACTTCACATACAGTATTTGAGGTATGACTGAGGAATGAGTTCTAGTGTAGAAGATTTTTCACTGGTACCCACATTTGTATAAAGCCGTATTACCACGTAATGCAGTTTAAATGTTTGTAACTGCATACAAACTTCATTTCTTTAATGTAGTTTTTTTTTCTTTGATTAAGCTGGTTTTGCCCAGATAAGAGCATTGTGATTCACTTGCTTTTTTTTCTGCCCTTATCCTCCATATGCCTGCTCCTTTAATCATTAAGCCTTAGGACATAAGATTAAACAAGCCTCAGGTCTATAATCATGAGAACAATAGGTTTTGGCTTTAGACTAAGGATTACATCTTGGCTTTAAGTGTGTTTCAGCCCCAGGCCCATCAAGGCAGAACAACTCCACTGGCCACTGGGCCAGACTGGATGGCTCCATGGCTGATTCCAGAACTGGACACAATGATCAATTACCTCATCCCCCTCTAATCATCCAATCAGTGTCACACACAACTTCAACTCCCTTAGTTCCCATGATTTCTGATTTTTCTCTACATAATCTGTACTCCCAGGGAGCCAGGCCTTAGAGCGATAGCTTTCCTGTGTCTTCTAGACTTGCAACTCTTCAATAAAGCTTACTTTGTTTGCTGCAAAACCTGCATGTATCTGTTCTTTGGCTTAGACACGTGCACATAGACAGACCCCTTTTTGTCCTGATAACATGTTCCTGGTTGAGTAGATCAGATGATTATATCTCCTATGTTATCTGAAATGTTATATAGAAGAGATGTTATCATGAACATATTTAAACAATAGAGGTTCATACTTTATCTCAGGGAAAAGTATTGCTTAGGTTAGGAGCCTGAAGGGAAGGCTTATGTGCTACATCATCATCTAGCAATGCAATCCTCTGGGCCTGGGAGTGATAGAAAAAGGGGAGTGTGGAAGGGAATGAGAGAGCCAATACAAAGCTGCGTTATCAAGTTTGCCACCATTAAAAGCCACAGCTCAGTTTTATATAATCATCTTCCATGGGACTGTATAAATGACTTAATTTTCCTTTCATCTGTGCCTTGGAAAGAAAAATGGAAAAGTCATAATCTCTGGCCCTCTTCTGTTGATCAAAGATTGTGACAGGTAATTTTATCTGTCAACTTGACTGGGCTACTGAATGCCTAGATATCTGGTTAAACATTATTTCTGGGTGTGTCTGTAAAGGTGCTTCCGGAAAGATTAGCATTCAAATTGATAAAGCAGATTGTCCTCCCTAAAGGAGGACATCATCCAATCTTTAGGGCATGAATTCAACAAAAAGTTGAAGAAAACTTGAATTTGCTGTCTGCCTGGCTGTTGAGCTGGAACCTAGATTTTCTCCTGCTCTCAATGTTCCTGGTTTTCAGGCCTTTAGACTCAAACTGGAATCTACCCCATGGGTCTTAGGTGCTCAGGCTTTTGACCTACATTGTTGGTTTTTCTGGGTCTCCAGCTTGCAGATGGCAGATTATGGGATTTCCTATCCACTATTATCATATAAGGCAATATCTTATAGTACATATATATATCTCCTGTTGATTTCATTTCTCTGGAGAACTCTAACTAATACAAAGGTTCGCCTCATGAGACTTTAATTCTCCTGCACTTGTGGCTTGTGCATGTGTAACTGCCAAGCAGTCCTGTGGCATCTTATGTCTCAGCATCAAAAGAGAGTCCCAGGGCTGGAGGACAGGTGATATTAGGTTGTACCCACATGAATTTTGTTTAAGTCCACAGAGTTTGTTGCTGCAA
>NW_011888792.1:6441694-6448423 GCF_000151845.1 Pteropus vampyrus | reverse complement strand
TTGCCAAACCTCGCTCCTCTGCTCTTCTCTCAGTTGATGCCTTGACAGCATTTGACATGGCCAAACACATCCTTCTGGAAATCTTTTCTTTCCTTGGCTCTGTGACATACCCTCTCCTGGTTTTCCTCTTACTTCGCTGTTGTTCCTTCTCTTTGCCAAGGCTCAGGGCTAGCCCTTTTATTCGTTCTCTCAGAACTTTCTCTTTAAGTGATCTCATTCAGTCTCATAGATTTAAGTACTTTATACATGCTAATGGCTTTCAAACTTAAATTTCTAGTCCAATGTCCAAAACCAAGCTTTTGAGTTTCTTTACAAATCTAGTCTTCCACTATTCTTCTTCTTTTCAGTATTTAGCACAACTATTCACCTATTATCTTAAATAAAACTTAGGTATCAGCTTTAATTTCTCTCTTTCTACAATTCCCCACATCCAATCCATCATCCGGTTCTTTCGTTTCTACTACCAAAATATATCTGATTTTGCCAATTTCCTTCATCCGTATACCACTATCCTAAATTAAACAACCATAATCTCTTTTTTGTACTATTTGCAATAGCTCTTCAACTGGTCTCTTTCCTTCCTTTCTCGCTCTTATTCAAAAATATTTTTTCACATAGCAATCAGAGTTATCACTTAAAAACATGAATCAGGCCCTGTCGCTTGTTTCTTAGACTCATTCAATGGCTTTTCAACTGTCTTAGGAATAGATCCCTACTTGTTAGGCTGGCATACAAAACTCTGTATGATGTGGCTTCTATCTATCTCTACAAAGTCACCTCCATCATGTTCTCCCTTGATTACAATATGCCAGTCCCAAGGGCCTCTGTTTCTCAAATTCCCCAAGTGTTTTCTTACACCATGGCCTTTGCAATTCCTTTTCTCTTTGCCTACAAAGCTCTTAACTCAGCTTTACTGTACAGCTAGCTCATTTTCATTCTTTAGGTCTCAGTAAATGCCATCTTTCCAGAGTTCTTTGTCTGTTCAAGACATACCTACACTGCATATGCATATAGTTACTCTTCATCGCGTCTCCCTTCACAGTATTTATCACGATCTCTATCTACTTGTTTGTCTATTCATCACAGGAAGTAAGTTCTATGTAGGTAAGTTTTGTGTATTATTTATTATATATCCTTGGGGTGTAATACAATGTCTGGCACAAGACAGATTCTCAAAAAATACTTATGAAAAAATAAATTAAGCGTCCCTTTTTCTTGACTTCCTTCTTGCTCTTCAATTCACATTTTCTTATTTGACCTCTATGACCATCTATATTATCTGCTCAGGCTGCCATCACTAAATATTTCTACTATATATTCACAGGACATCCTGAAATATTCTTTTCTATCTCCCAAAATGTGTAATTGTGCTAAAAATAGTCTCTAATCCCTTAATATATATTATTGAAAAGATTGAGTTTCCCAAGAGTTATATTATTTATAAGGATGAAGTCAGCTTTTTCATTGCATGGTTTATTCTAGTTTAATAGTACTTTGAAATATCATCAATTTTAGCATAGCCTGTCTATTGGTATATTGCTTATAAGTCATGTTTTACCCAAGCTCAAGAACAATTACTTAAAAAAATTCTGTTTGGAGAAGTGATCATGAGATTTGTGAGAAATCAATGTTAACAGTAAGTATAATATTTTTCAAGAGTGGGTTTCATCAGCTTAGTTCCCCCATTCTTTAAAATATGAAATATGTAAATGTACTCATCTGCTTAATTTCTCTAAAGTATGTTTTAGAGCTGAAGTATGAAAAAGCTGTTCACAGTATTGTGAGATAATAGACTTTAAAGAATGACGAAGTTTTAATGAACACATGAATTAAGGCAATATTTACTCAAAACCAACTAATCTGAAATGTCAACTCACCATTCTCATAACGACCTATGAGTAAAGTATAATTATTTGTCATTTCTTAATAAAGAAAAATGCTATGTTGAGTGATTTCTCCCAGCTCTCATAGCGATTTAGTAGAGATAAGTACCTGTTCAAACTTGGGTCTCTGATACCAAGATAAAGGCTTTTAATAGTATAATCAGCCTTCTATATGCTTTATTCACTATGCTAATAATAATAAATTATATTTAATACAATATTGAATATAATAATTTATTAAATACTAAATATTATATTAAACATAATAACGTATTATTACTACTAGTTGGTGAGGAGATCAAGTTTTACTTTGTAACTGAGTACTCACTAATCCACAAGGGTAGTATCAGGGCATTTAGTTCATAATTTCAAGAAGTTCGGTATCCTGTAAGTCACCGGAATAAAATGTCCTGCATATTTAATGATTATTTTCCCTATGAAATCTTTTTGGTTATTCAAGTATTTCAGCAGTCGAGACATACTTTTATTCTGCTTCATCATCTAGCAGTGCTCCCAGCTATAGACAATGGAGAACAGCAGAGTCCAGATCCTAAGAACATAGGATGTGGCCATATTTCTGTATCAGACCATGGCCTGGTCAGTAGCTATGACCCCATGAGGGAGGCCCTTGGACCTTCCCCCCATACTAGGTGCTTCGAGGGCCACAAATCAATTCCTAAAGATATTTATCATCCCAAACAAGCCATAATGATAAATTCTAAATCCTTCTCAGGTGGCAATTAGAAATTTTTAAGTTAGCACCAAATAATTTGAATCAGGTAATTAATCTGAAATTTCAGGTAATTAATCTGAATTTCTGAGCTGAAATTCAATTAGCCTTATCCTATGGAATTTAAGTATTACATAACTCAGTTTATCAATCCAAAATACCACTAAGCAGTGTTTTCTGGAATATGAGATATCTACCACTGATAATATCCAAGATGATATTAAGAGGTACCAGACAAGACATGAGGTTCATGGATATGGCATTAATTAGCATTGAATCACATGTCTATGTTATTTTCTCTTCAAGCATCTCTCGATCTTTATAATTATATCAAGGAGGAAGTCATAGTTTGGTGTTAAATTGTGTCTAAATTTCTTGAATCCTCTATTTTAACAAGGCAGAGCAGGTCTCCAATAGAGTTTTCATCTAGTAAGATACTGGCTAAAATATACTACCAAGTTTTGTTATTTTTACTCTATTGTATTATTGGTTACTGTTACTTTCTTTTCATGGCAAATGATTCTGATTTCCTATTTGTGGCAGTGACATAAAGTTTCTTCTTTGTATAAATGTATTTAAGTAAAAAACAATGAATAAATTTGGGCAAAAAAATGATAGTACTGGTGATACTAAGATAAGACAAATAAAAAGAGGATATAGAAATGCCAAGATTGACAAAACACTGGCATAGAATAACAGAAAGCTAACTTTGTCCTCAGGGGGATTCTGCTGTTAACTTGTTAGTAACCGTGGGCACATCACTTAATGCTTCCATATGGTCTATTTGAACAGTTTGAGCTAGATAATTTCTAATGTCTTTTTTTTAGCAATAAGATTTGGAATATAATTATAATATTAGTAAAGCCAAGGGTGAGGTTAGGATAAATTTTGTTTGTTGGAAATATATTTTCAGGGCAAATAGATTTCGTGCATACATATATTCATACTTGATTTTTGGAGTGAGTCTCTATAGTGATCAAGTCATGAAAATGCCTTTTTTGTCTTCCTTACTTTTCTTTCTAATCCAAGTTTACCTGTGCCTTACCACCAATTGGATTTCCTCTCAGATAGCAATCTAGTGTATAACATCATCAGTGAAAGGTTATGCCACATAACAGCCTAAAGATATATACCCCTCTGGAATATTAGTGTGTTTTAATTGTGAACTCTTGGGAATGGCAATTCAATGAACCAAGGGATGACTCTGTAATAACAGAATATCAGGCCTGTGGGAGAAATTTTGAAAGGCTTTTCTAATGCTTCTCAAATATCATTTGACAACTATCCATGTCATTTACATATAACTAATTCAAATTCATCTTGTTTCAAGGCAAGGAGAAAATCAATACTAGAGTTAAAAAGATCTTAGGTTCTAAAAGAAGGCAGAGACTCTTTGTTAACTGCCACATTCCCATGGTTTTAGAGTTTATATGAAGATATCTTAATGTTTTCCAGAGGATCAGGTTCCTTGTATATTGTCAGTCCATGTATCAGTTTTTATTAAAAAGTGGAAATGAAAGCTTCATTTCTTTTCTTGCTTTAATTTTAATCTGGAATTTCCAGTACTGGCTCTACTTCTGCCTCAACCTACTTTACTGTTTTTTAAAGGAATCTTCTCTGTCCTGAGGCTAATCCCAACACAGTCCCATCACATCAGTATACCAGCCGTTAGGTATGGGATGGCAAAATATTTGCCAGAAATTCTCCTTGTTGCTTTTGGCATTTAGCCAGACCACAGTTCTGAAGGATTCACTAAAAATTTAAAGAAAGGCCAATTTTTTTTTTCTTTGCAGATACGCATTTTATTGTTCTCTTCTTTTCCATACCCTTAGTCAAAAATTGGTTTTGGGACTGGGTATTCCTACAAATTTAGCCTACTTTTGACTGAGATCAGTCTGGTCTCCCTTTACCATGCTTTTGCTTGGCTCTGCTATATATGATTTTGTTTCTCCTACTCTAGACAGTTGTTATTTCTTCTTGGTTGGCTGGCTTCCCAGTAGATTCTGATATTAAAAAACAGGTTAGATTTGTTTAGTCCATGTCTATCGAGGTTAGGTTCTTTGGGTGGAGGAAATGATTTAAATGAATCTCACCTATTTTATAACAGCTCCATCAAAAGCTGCTTACAAAATAAAGCAGATGGATTTCGAAATTGCTGTTTTGAATGTATACTATGGAAGTCTACTGCCAAGTTTTTCATTATCTTAAGTGTCTATTTATTAATTCTAAATGGCAGCCAAATTCCAGCTGTTTCTCACCTTTTAATTGCTAAAATCTGGAATACAAGACTTCAGGGAGAATTACATTATTTGTCCATATATGAGCAATTTTGTTCATAGTTAAGAAAAATATTGCAAGTATAAACCACCCAAAATACACATTTTTTTATTAGGATTACTTCCATAAGAAAATGGCAATGGAAAAAGGAGCCTCTTTCCCTTTTATGTATCCTATCATGCTAAACTTTAACTTCATCATGGGGAAATTATTCTTCATATATAGCTGGAGCAAGTGATATTGTAGGGAAGGGCAGGAGTGAATTTAGGAAACTTGTTACATTCAATTACTCATTTGTGGTTTAAAATACTACAACTCTAGTTTATAGTTATTATGATTATTAGTTTATTTTTTATTTTAGGCAATTGTTCATAGTATAGAAGTTTTGGGGACTGTTTAGCTAACTAGAGAATTCAAAATGTTTTCTCCAAATATATATATAATAAAATAATGATGACTAAGAGTTTAGTTGTGATTATCTGTGTTTTTGGTCTTATTTCTTTTTTGAATGAATGTGGAGAAAATTAAATAAATTAAAAACTCAAGGAAATAGTTAGACATTTAGACTATCTAAATATCTCAGACCTTAATATATTTAAATTTTTTTCCAAATTATTTACATTTCTTCAGTTCACTGAATTACATGCTGTACTACAGACTTTATACTTTGACCTCTAGGCCTGATTTAGTGAGCCTGGTAGGCTAAATAGGGACCTGGTGAGTTTGGTACTTTTGGGGACAAATGATTCAGTGATTCAAAATGCACATCCTGAATGATTCAGTGATTCAAAATGCACATCTTTGCTCCAGGGTCTTAGTCAAGTCATTTCACCTCCATTAGTGCCAGTTGCCTTGTCAGTAAAGTGAGAGAATAATGCCCACATTCTATGGAGGCTTACTGTGAAGATTAAAGATGATGTATATAAAATGCACAGTGTATGGTAATGTTTGTGTTTTAAAAATGTTATTAGTTGTAATGATTCATATTAAGCAAGAGTTTGGTCTGTATTCTTTCTAGATGTTGGTAGCATAATTATCATTGTTCAAAATTAATTTCCAGTTTCTAGCCCTATGGCTGGACATATTTTTCTGCTACTGTAATAGTGTTGGAGCCATAAATCTTCCTTTTAATTATATGTTATGTAAGTAGAACAATTAGTAATGGCTTTCTAAAGATTACACATTTATTTGTAAAATAAATCAACTACATAGAAATACTTTCAATACCCATTTCTTACACTGATGACTGATTCTTTTACTTTAAAGTTCATAATGTAATTTCATTTCTATAAAAACAACAAATACCTCTAATAATGCATCTGACTCGGTTGTCAATCTTCATTACAATGTACATATGCTTCATCAAAAATTGAACAGAAGGCTTTCTCTGTTTAGAAATATTAGTCTCCTCAATTAATATTACTAACAGTCCATGAAGTATGAGATGTGGTCTGATTGCAAGATGTGGTTATTAAAGTTCTAAAAGTTTACGATAAAGATAATATGGAAAACTGCAAGACTGATTTGTCTGCATTGCATAATAGTGTCATCTAAACTCTATGAAGGCAGAAAATCTCTGTTTTAACTGCTGTATTCTCTGGGCTTAAAACAGTTCGTGGAACAGAATAAGCACTGAAAAAATATTTGTTGAGTAACTGAGCTTAGACTTATTATATTATAAGCATTTCATTTACTTTTTATATTTAAGTTTTGTGTCTTAAATACATACCAACATAATATGTGAATTGATATCACTTAAAAATCATTTAACAAAAATATATCTTTGTGATAGAAAAGTGAGCATTTCTTAAAGTAAGCCTTTACTTACCTGACATAAAT
>NW_011888792.1:6418910-6440869 GCF_000151845.1 Pteropus vampyrus | reverse complement strand
TGATGTTCTTGATAACTAAGTCCAGGAAGTTATCCCCTAAACGTGAAAATACTTGGAATATAACTGTTGAAACAAAAGAAAAGCATAGCTTCCTTAAGCTCACAGTAGTAGTAAAATGTTATGGAAAAGAGGGAAAAATTATATTTTAACCAATTCTCTTTGCCTCTTTGTCTGCCTCTCGTGATATTAAAAAAAAATTAGCTACTATTCTGGAGGAGAAAAGAAATTTTTGTTACATTTTGGCAATGTGTGTGTAATGTGAATGTGTATGTGTGCCATACATGCACCATACACACACACACACACACACACACACACACACACACACATGAAATTGGTGGCTGTGTTTTCATATACCACCCAAACCCATAGACATTAGCTTTTACATGCCTTGGACAATATATCTCAGACTTTGTTAGAAAATGGTGGGACTGCTCTAACATACAAACTACTTTCTTGGAATTTGGATTTCTTGGTATACTGTAATAATTAACTCTTTCAGGATAAGATATCAGTTTCTTAAACTATGAAGCAATGTCATCTGATGACTCATTATTATCCTGAGTGAAAAACTATCTCAGTCTGATAAATTAATGTAGTCAGTTCCCAATTTAACCACAAGTTACTGTCTAAAAGTTTGTTTGTGAGTTTGCTATCTGAACATGGAGTGAACATATAGTCTCAGAGAAGCAAATTTTTAATATTAAGACCAATAGTAGTTGTGGTATAAAATGGGAGATCTTTAGTGACAGCTGAAGTATTCAAGGTCAACATTAAATATAGGGCTTTCTGTCTTATGGACATTTGTGTGGTTATAAACCCTGAGCAAAGACTGCAGTTTTGAATTCACTGTCAGAGCTTCAGCAAGGTCAAGTTTTACAAAGACTTTCCTCCCAGAAAGAATAGAAAGTAGTCGACTGTCTGTCGGAGCTGAATTCACTGCTACTTAGAGTCTTGTTCATGATCCACTTGTGGTCTCTATGTGTTCCACCTTACTATTTGGCTTTATCTTTAGTAGTATCACAAAAGATGTATTTCATTAGTATCCAAGTTCATTTCATTTAAATATTCTTTAATATTATTTTTTTCTTACAGTTAATAGGGATATTTCTGGATTTGTGAGCTCTTGGTTCTTCAGAGAATATAATGGAAAACCTATTTAAAACTACAATAATACAACTTTTTAACAGACTGTATGTTTTGGTTACAGATTATTTCCCAAGCAGTTTTTGTGCCATCCTCTTTTGATGATGGCTAGAAAATGCTAGGAATAAATGTCATCTTTTTCATTTGTGACTTCATTTATTAATACTGTGTTCTCTGTAAACTTTAAGAAGCATGGGTCTTCAGGAAGAATACAGTTGCCCTCATGAGAAATATTGAGAAATGCTTTCTGAATGTGTGATTAGATTTTGAGCAGTCTTCTTTGTCAGAGGGATTCTTCTGACAGAGTGTGTTCTGTGTCCTCCGCAGTGTGCACTAGGATTGAGAGGAATTTATTTCTATGCATATATTCTGGACATACATTCCCTCTATTCTGCTGTCCTTCTGGCAAAATCTCTGTCTCAACATGCTTTGGATGACATTTAGAGAAGTTTATTCTTTCAAATTTGTAATGAGCAGGAGGAGAGCAGATTCTACATATGACTTTTCTCAGGTCATCAAAATTGACCAAATTGGTACACTCATAGGCCACCATTGAAGTGTTTGATTAATAAATATATACACAAGATGATATGCAATACTGTAGCCTAAGAAATCTTCAAGATTTCAGTGTGAAGAAAGTAGCACAAGCATATCCTTCAAAAAGCTGAGATTTATAAAAATTTTTGGGGACTCCACAAAATATTCACAAAATTTGTCATGTACTAGGTCAACGATGAAGCATCAACATGTTCCAAATATTAATATCAGGTTGAGTATGCTTTCTTAGATAAGTGTGGGATAACTAGAAATCAGTAACAAAAGAATATTTAAAAAAATTCTACGTATCTGTTATTAAGCAGCAATGTTTTTCTCTAGGCTGCTAATTCTGCTTAAGGAATTTAAGTCTTCAAAAATGACAAGAAATAAGTGTGTCCATTAATAATACAATAAGTTTGTCAATCATCTAACATAGATGAAGCAATGTTTAGTAGATAGTCTCATTAAGGGAAATGCTTGGGCCCTGCAGTCAGTATAATTTCATGAATTGTTTTCTTTTTTCTTCTTCTTGTGTATTTTATAATACTTCTATAATCAGCATATATTACTTTTAAACATGGGAAAGATAAAATATCAAGAAAGAAAAAAGAGTATACTTCTGATAAGAAACAGTTCTCACACCAACTCTTGAAGAGTAGCCTATATCGGGAATGATCTAATTTATTCCTGAAAGTGAAATTTTTTTTGTAACTCAGAAATTCAGAGAAAATCAAATCTGATATATATTTTGGCTTGGTAAGGAAATCATACTTAAAAAAACACCTTCAGTTTTCTCAGAAAAGAGTAAAGTCAGTACTTTCTCAGTATTTACATTTCGTTAAGGGTAGCAACTAGATTTATTTAAACACGACATTAACCGTTTATGGCCCAGTAGCCAACGCTGTTGCTGCTCTGCCTATGTTCTCTGAGCTCAACCTGAAGGTCATCTGCAGCTGGGTTCACAGTTGCAGGATGTGACAACATCTTCCTGCCTCAAGCACTTACATCTCTACCTTAGAGCCTTCTCTGGATACTTAGAGGAATGCTAGGCCTAAGAATAGGGCTGGCCAGCAGTGACTTTGAGTTAATCCTTCCAGGAGCAACCCTCTAACAAGGGATTTCTACTCCAGTGTCCTCCTCTCAAGATAATTGGAGTTCTATATGGTTTCTCAGAGGGTCCTCAGTGGAATTGATCTCCTACTCATTATTTTTTTCCCAGCTTTACTGAGGTATAATTGACATATAAAACTGTATATATTTAAATTGTGCAACATGATGATTTGATATATATATATACACTTATATGTGTATACCCATATACATTTTGGTACACAAATGAGTACCATGATTAAGTTAATTAACACATTCATCACCTCACATAGTTACTATTTTTTATGTATGTGGTGAGAATGCTTAAGATTACTTTCTTAGCAAATTTCAAGTGCACAAGAGTATTACTAACTATAGTCACCATCCTATACATTAGGTCCCCAGAACTTATTCATGTTCTAACTGAAAATTTGTGCTGTTTGACCAATGTCTCCCCATTTCCTCCACTCTCACCTCCCCCCCCCAGCCCCTGGCAACTACGACTCTATTTTTTTGTTTCCACGGAAACCTGCTCATTATTAATGTGTCCCTTTTTGGCTTTCTTTTCTTTCCAATCTTACTTCCTCACTCCTCACTTCTCAAATAAACTACTTGCATCAAATGCTTGTGTAAAGGTCTGCTTTCTGACAGGGGAAAATAACCTCAGGTATATTTCCATCCTAGATTTTAGATAGTTTCTTGAAGCCAAGGGCTTATTCATGTTTACTCTGGAATCCCTGATACCTAACATGACCCTGGCATGAATAAAGTTGACGTATTTTCCTAGGTCTCAAGTAGATCTGAATCTAACAGGAAAGACAGCCACACACCACAGAACAAGATAGACTAAATTTCTTTAAGAGGTTCAACAAAAGTGCTATGGGACGTGGTCATGAATTATCAATTTGCACATTAGCAAAGGCTTCCAAGAGGAGGTGGTATTAAATCACATGTTGAAGTATTCTAAGATTTTGGCAAGTAGAGAAGAAGAGAAATGAAATCCAGGCAAATAAAAGTAATAGCAAAGCCACAGAAACGTTAAGGTACACATTATTTTGGAAGAAAATTATAGCATCCTTGGGCTGAATCTCAGGGTACATAAAACAGGAGGTAAGAGAGCAAAATAAATCTAAATTAGTCCATGGCAGCCTGGTCATTTGAGGAAGCCCTGAAGAGTGGAGGAAGAATTTTTCAGAACTGTACACATAAAGCTATCTTTTTTCATGTGACTTCTAAAAAAATTCTCGCCCACGCATTGACAGTCACTTCCTTTGCTAACATTATTTTGAAAGTCTGACTCACTAATAGAGCATTTTTCCCCCTGAAACTCAAGACATTTATATATTTTTCTTTTATTTTTAAAGAAAAGAGACAGAAGCTCATCTTCTTGCCTGAAGTTTCAATAAATGTTCATATCTTTGTTGTCTATTTTATTACAATTCATTTCCTTAAGCCTCCCACTTTGAAGCTATCATGCAGCCCCACTTTTTCCTGAAGAGGACTATAATGTGAGTAGCTCATTTTCCTTATCATATAAATCCAATTGGGGACAGGACATGCAGGGAAGCCAATGAAACACTCATGGAGCATATCTGAGTGGGACAAGCACTGGTCTAGAAACCAGGAAACCTGAGCCTTAGCTCTGGATTTGCCTCATTCCAACTTTTTGGCCTTAGGAAAGTCATTTAAATGTTCACTGTCTATAAAATGAGGTGTTGGACTAGGAAATCTCTAAGACCTATTCTATCCCTAACTTACTGTGATTAAGTCAAGCTCAGAGGATAAAAGCAAGTCTTGTACATGTCAAACACACATGCATGGGTGTGGGCGTGCACACATTACTTGAAAGTTGATGACATTATAACTTACTGAAAAAAAAATATGCAAACATCATTGCCACTGGTTCCTTTAAAAGGTCTATTTTCTGAAGACTTAATGTAAGCCCCATCAATTAATATAAGCATAATCATGCTCCTATAAAAAGTAATTTTCTAAAATGCATCTGGTGGCACCAGGCCTTGGGGTATATTCCATTAGTTGCTGAAAGATAATAGAATTTCACTAAGAAATTAATCACAAACAAAGAACTGATCCTGAAAGTATCAGATTCCCCAACAAAATGAAAATGCAGACATTATTAATAGATGATAGTTTGAGATTTATGTTCTTTAAGATAGTGTTGTTGCATAAAACATAAGGTTAAAAAAATTAGGTTGCTCCTATATTCATATACGTCACATAAAGTAATTGCCAGAGAAACAGTCATCATTATTTTACTACTAGCTTCTTTTAACATGTACTTTCTAAATAAAGTTGTTAGCTGTTTTTGTTTTTTAATTGAGAAATACTTGAAATTGTTTTATGAGTGGTTTTCCTTACGTGATATGATGGAAAGGTTTTAACTTATAGAGAAATAACTGTGGAAGCAGGAAGCTCACAGATCAGTGGCAGCATGAAGGAGGAAGTCCTAGAGCCCAACAATAGCTCTTGTTTGAGAGCACTGAACACAGCAGCATTCTAATCTTAACATTTTTAATTTAGAAATATGAAGTAGACTACCAGTATTAACAAGGGAACCTGGAGAGAAAAACTGCTGTGCTTGATAAATATATTTTTAAAAATCATGTTGGATTTTAGCAATCTTTAGTGCCTGATTGTTTACTTCTGAGACATCAAACAATTCAGAAGAATACAAAAACAAATTATACTTTGAACGATGACAAAATAACTGTTTCTTTCTAAAGCGTTTGAAAATGTGTCCAATGTGCTTCTTAAGACAACGTTCTAGATCCACAAACATTATAGTCACAAAGATGGTTTTGGTGAGAAGTGGTGAGGAGACCAGGCAGGAAATGTGAAGGGAGAAAGAACTGCATTCATAGATTGCTCACTCTGTGCCAGGTAGCTGATTTAAACTTTATATTTTAATTTATATAATCATCACAAACAACTCTATGAGGTAGGTATTATCTTTATTTTACAGTTGAAAGAACTGAGATTCATTACAATGAATTAACTTACCCAAGATATTATAGCGGTTAATGTTAGAGATCTCATTTGATTTCAAGAACTGTGCTCTTTCTCACACCATGTTGCTTTCTGCATCAGATTATATACCTCTACTGGAATTAAAAGTGCCTACTGTACATTTACCTTTCAAGAATCAAAAAAACATTATTTAATTTTAACACAAGTGTGGAAAAGTTCCCAGAACATAAGCCCGACATTGTTAACCTACTGCACACTTGAGTATCACAGGGCACACTTGTGGCAGTTGGTGGGACCTCAGTTTTGTCTGACTGAAGGTTTGATGCACTTGATGGGAGATATTGAGTACTGGACTGTTGGGGGCCACTGACTGGCCACCAGGAACTTCTTGGAACTCGAGTTCCAAGCCTGTTGCCTATTACCAGGATTGGACTAGGGTGAGGCAAATGAGGCATCTGCCTTGGGAGTAAAATTTAAAGGACACCCAAACACAGTAATCAATATAAATATTTTAATGTAATTTCTTAAAAAATCAAATCAGCAAATTATAGCTATGGGCTAGCCATTTGTTTTTGCAATTAATATGAGGGCTCTGAGTTCCATACTGTTCCAAACAGTGACCTTTCTTTATCTCTCTGGAGTCTAAGAAAAAGGAAAGCTCTGACTCAGTAAAATCGGAATTAAGGATTACTTCCTGGGGCCAGGTCCCCTGTTTGGGGGATCTGGGGACAATATTTCTCTGGTCCTACCTAGCAGGAATCTCCTACCTTCTTAGGGTAGAGCTAGACTTAGGGTGACCAAGGATCCTGGTTTGTCTAGCCTGTCCAGGTTTTAGCAGTGAAAGGACTGCTTCCCCCAAACTCCTCAGTCCTGGGCAAACCAAGACAGCTGGTCATCCTAATGAAGGGAATGCCTTAGAGTTATACTATTAAAAAATGAGAATAGATGGATACTCTGCTTGGGGCTGACTTTTTAACATAGGTAGAAGCAGAATATTTTAATCTGAATTTGACCAGTAAAACTAAAGTCATACTAACCTGGGTAAGGTCACAAGGTGATGTAATTTGTGTATCCCCAGGCTAAACCAGCCTATACTACTGTATGGGAAAATCATAGTTTCGATGAATTCTCTGGCAGATATCCCCATCTGCTATATTTGGTCCTCCAACTCACTTCAAAACCTATTCTACTTATTTTTAGAGTCCCTAGGAGGTATTGTACCAGTGATATTGAGCAAATCCTCTTAGGCTCCATGTTTGACATGGACATTGGTGACTATAACTGCAATGGAAGGGTTGGGATTTCTGAAGCAGCCATTGTCAACACTTCCTGCAGGCCTCCTGCTTTATTCGGTCATGCTATGATTTGCTTCCCAAGTCTCTCTTCTTTTCGCTGTGTTCTCTGCATCTTTTCCCCAACACTCTCAAGTGAGATCTGAATGAAAGTCTAATGGACTTCCTAAACAGAGGTAAAATTACCATGAAGCTGGAGAAAGCACAGTTTCAGGGCCTTTGAAAAGCTCTATACTAATTCTGTATCACTTTTCTTAAGGAAGACTCCTAGGTCTATGCTAAGCACTTGAACTGTGTCCCCTCAAAATTCATATGTTGAAGTTCTAACCTCCAATGTGACCGTATTTAGAGATAGGGCTTTTAGGAGGTAGTTAAGTTCAATAGAACTGATGGCCTAAAAAGAGGAGATCTCCCCTCCATATGCACACACACACACGTGCATTGCATACTGAAGAAAGGCCACATGGAAATACAGCAAGAAGATGACCATCTCCAAGTCATGACGAGAGCTCTCACTAGAACTTGACTGTGCTAGCACCCTGATCTTGAACTTCCAGCCTCCAGAACTGTGAGAAAATAAATTTGTTTGAGCCATACAGTTGACGGTATTTTTTTTTTTTTTTTATAGCTGAGCAGTCTAAAACAGTCCTTTTTTTTTTGGTAAACTTATATTTAAATTAGTTTTACAAATTGGAATCTTTCTCTGCCACTCCCAACCTGAAATTACAGTGATAATTTATGGACCAGAGTGGTGATATCGACAAGGGATAGAAGTATTTTTTACCTTGAGAATGGATAGCAACTGAACTTCTGGGAAGCTATTGCTGTGAGCATTGGAAGCAACCACAGGAAGAGAATGAAAGCCATGAGGTGGGAAGGAGAAGGACGTTCTTTTGTTTAAGAAATCCAAGGGAAACAATTTTGGGGGAGGGGCAGTAGAGAACACTTCTGAACAGGAGAGCAACACAGCAAAGTGGTTCAAAGCATGGCTCCAGACAATATAATACTTGTATCTATGTGTAAATGGATATGTTACCTAATCATTCTTTGTCTCAATTCCTCATCTATAAGGTAGAGCAAACAGTAGTAGTACCTATATCATAGAGTTGTAAAGAACAAATTTTATAAAATGTGTAAAGCATTTAGAACAATTACTATTGCATAGAAAATGCTCCATAAATATTACCCACTTCATTTATAATAAGTTTCCAGTATTTCCTAAATTGATGACATTCTTATTTCTCCAGTGTACAAACCCTTGACTATCCCTTGTGTCTTATAACCATATACAATCCATTACTATGTCTTGTTAATTTTATCTTCTAGACATTCAATTAATCCACTTCCCTCTATCTCTACTACAGAGGGTGAGATTTCTGAGAAATAAAGTATTTTTTCTAGCCTCCCAGAGAGGGAAGAGTGGCTAAAAATTACGATGGACTTAGATTTGCACTGTTTACTGTGTAACTTATAATTTATGAATGGCCTTTTAATTCATCTAGCTTTCCCTTTCTCTCCCAACCATGGGTCCTCTACACCTTAGGAAAAGTGAAATTTTCAAAAGGCAAATCTGATCATATTACTCTCTTTCTCCATACCACTCCTCTATCTTAAAACTCTTCTCTTTGTGTTTAAGATGAAAATCAAGCCTGACAGTTACCAAACTCCCTTTTACCCTTCAATCATTCTTTGCCTCACTCCTATCCAAGCCATTTAGATTTTCTTTCATTCCAAGATGTGCTTGGTTCCTTTCCGAAACAGGATCGTTGCAAAGTCTTCTCTCTGCCCTTAGTGCTCCCCTTAAGCCTCGCTACCCCCATACCCGGTTAACTCCAGCTAATTCATCATAACTCAGCTCAAACATCCCTTCCTAAGGGATACTTGTCTTGATGATGACCGTCCTAATTTCCAAAATCTAGGTAAGATTTCCTTATTTACTCAATTTCCTTTTTCAGGCTGTAAACCATGTGAAAGATCATGTCTACTTTTGCTTACCATCATACCTCCAGTGCCCAGCAGATTGTTTGGTTCATATATGATAATAAACAGTCATTGAACAAATAAACTAATGAAAGAATGACCAGTGGGGTAGATTTCCATCTGTTTTACTTTTCGATGTTGTCTTTACACCTACTCTGATGATATAATGCTTTAATTGTTCTCAATATGGTCTGGGAAACATGGGTTTTGAGTGCTATTATTTTTCCCAAGTCATATTAAATTATCCACCTTTGTTGAAATATTCAAACCTATAATTATCTAACAAACTTTATCTAAATGTCTAAATGCAAGAAAATATATCCAAACAGTCTTCTCAATGTATAAAATTCAGTTGTGCTTGCTCTACATTGGATCTTGGAAGACTGGAAACAATAAATTGCATAGAAGAAAATACAGAAACTAAATTCAAGGACCTTGGACTTAAAGAGGATTTGATGAATTTGACCTCAAAGGCAAGGGAAATAAAAGCAAAAATAAATGAATGAGACTATATCAAACTGAAAACTTCTGCACAGCAAAAGAAACCATCAACGAGGTAAAGAGACAACCATCTGAATGGGAAAATATATTTGCAAGTGACGCCTCCGAAAAGGGCCTAAAATTCAAAATATACGAAAAACTCATACAACACAATAACGACAAAATCAAACAATCCAATTAAAATATGGGCAGAGGGCCTGAACCGACTCTTCCCCGCAAGAAGACATAAAAATGACCAATAAACATATGAAAGGATGCTCATCATTGTTAGCGATTAGGGAATGTAGATCAAAACCATATGAGATACCATCTCGCACCTGTTAGAATAGATATTGCCAACAAGAGAAGTAATAACAAGTGTTGGAGAGGATGCAGAAAAAAAGAACCCTCATACACTGCTGGTGGGACTGCAAATTAGTACAGCCACTATGGAAAACAGTATGGAGGTTCCTCAAAAACTAAGAATCAATCTACCATATGATCCAGCAATCCCTCTGCTGGGTATTTACCCAAAAGACCTGAAAACCCATATCTGAAAAGATATTTGCATACCGATGTTCACAGCAGAATTATTCATGGTGGCTAGGACATGGAAGCAACCGAAGTGTCCTAAAATAGATGATTGGCTAAAGAAGCTGTGATACGTATATACAATGGAATAAAACTCATCTATAAGAAGAGATGAAATATTTCCGTTTGTGACGACATGGATGGACTTTGAGATAATCATGCTAAGCAAAATAAGCCAGACAGAAAAAGCTGAAAACCACATGATATCACTTACATGTGGGATATAAACCTAAAGGCGACAAACAAACTTGATAAACAAACAGAGACTCATGGACATGGACAGTACCCTAGTGGTTACCAGAAGGAAGAGGGGAGGGGAGAAGTAGATGGGGTAAAGTGGGTCAAATATGTATGATAGAAAGAATTCTAACTGGGGGTGGTGGTGGTGGTGGTGGAGGTGGTGGTGGTGGTGAACATACAATGCAAAATATATATGACTTACTGTATACTTGAAACTTACTGGATTTTCTTAACCAATGTCACCATGCTAAAAATAAATAAATAAATAAATAGGATATTTAAAAAATCTCCATATTACAGATGGGGAAACTGAAAAAAAAAAGTGTATGGACCAAAGAAGCTTCTCTTTGAACATTTTTGTAAGAGTCGCAAGTTTTGGGTAAGGTAGTTTTAGATAAGATGTTCTTTTCCAACTTCTTTTTCTGCTCCTCTCCCTTGACTCACTCCTCTTTAGACACAAGGGCCTCTTTGGTATTTTCAAACATTCCAAGAAAGCTCTGTCTTTGGCTTTGTCACTGGGTATTTCCTTTCATGGAACATTCTTCTTTAGATATTCTTCTGAGTATTTTCCTCATCTGCAAGTCTTTAGATATTCTCCTGAGTATTTTCCTCATCTGCAAGTCAAAAGTCACTTTGTTATGGAGACCTATCCTATTAGATGATTCAACCAGCCCCCTCTTTCCACCCGGCTGACAATCCCTCCCCATCTCTTTTACCTGCTCTACTCCTTTTGCCCCATAGCACTATCACCCTTTAACAGACAGTGAATATTAGTTATTTTCTATTGTTATTTATTGTCTGTTCCCTCCTCTATCCACCTTCTGTCCTTCCACTCCAAGATATAATGCTGAATTCCAAGAGGGCAAGGTCTTTTTTTTTCACAGATATGTCCACAACACCTAGTACAGTGCCTGATATATACAAGTACAAAAGGTACTTAATTAGGATTTGTTAAATGAATAAAAAAGGCTTATGTAATTCACATGAACTGGGAAGTACATATCAGCTAAGGAGGCAATAGAATGATTTTCATATACATCCGCTTTTGCTGTAGCTGGGAGGTACAGAAACAGGAAACCAAATAGACTTAGGGTTTGTTTTGTTTCCTGGGAGAAAAATTACCTAGAAACTGTTTTTATTAACTACCCAGTTCATAGTATTTCCTAAGATTAATAATATCTTACATTTAGATGATGCTTTCAATTTTTTTCCAAATTGCAAAAGGTCTGTGTTTGATGTTAGTTCATTTCAATCCTTATTGAACAATGAGAAAACTACCACTCAGAGAGGCAAAGACTTGCCCATGTGTCACACTCAGCAAATGTAACTTCACAGAAGGATAGCCAAGTTTTCTAATTTCGTATGCTTTCCCATCACATAGAGAATACAGAAAGAGTACATCAAAAGACTGTGTGTGTGTGTGTTGCAGAGTGTGATGTCTGTCAGACCAATAGACCAAGATGAGAAGAACAGAAACAGATCATTAGAGCTAAAGGCGAACATTGCCATTTACAATGACCTACATTTATTGATCAGTATTCAAAATATGTTTTAAAAGCTTAAAATGATATCTAAAGTATATTTCAGTGTTCGTTCATGCCTGGAATGCCATAAAATTTACTTTGTAAGGGGATTTATTATTATTTTTCCTGTTTCTTATTATGAGACTATAACTGTTTAGAAAATTAAGATCAATACTGAAAATTTGTCATTGTTTTTCAATAGTTATCAGCTCACTGGCTATGAATTCTCAATATTAGATAGCAATGTTTAATCTTTCTTCTCAAGTATTTATCAGATATTTTGTTTCTGGGATACACAGCTGTTAACTGCAAAACTATTCTTTTAAGTGTCAACTTTCAATCATTTAGCCATTCCATTTCTATTTTTTCCCCTAGCAGCTGTTCTATTGATTGTCTAGAAATTGTCCCTTCTCTGTTTAAAATTAAAACTGAGTGCAAAATAAAAAGGTTATATATAAAAAAAGCATGGTGAAATAATAAGAACCCATGCGATGCTTTAAGAAACTGCAATGTACATGCCCTATAAATACACATACGCACACACTTGGAATGCATATACAAGGACAAAAGGTACTTAATTAGGATTTGTTAAATGAGTGCATATATACACACTTATTAATTAATACTGGCTTCATTGAAATAATTCAGGAAAATATCAAATACAATAAGTGCATACTATGTGCTTGTTACTTTGTTAAATGCTAAAATACAGTTTTAGAGTAGGTATGTTATTATCTTCATTTTACAGTTGAGGAACCTGAAGCTCAGGGAAGTTAAATATCCTGGTTAAGCCCCACAGCCAGTATATTCCAGAGACAAGATTAGAATTGAGTTCTGTCCTGATTTCTAAAAGTTTGAGTTCTCTTTTCCTGTTATTTCCTTTTTCTTGAAATATTTTGGACATAGAAAACCTAAACAGAGAAAATGAAAACCTATGTACCTACCGCTCAAGAAACACAAAATTATAAATATGATTGGACCCCTAATTTTATTTATTAATCTCATTCTCCCTTTTTTCCCCTCCACGGTGATGAATTTGTGTTTTTCATTCCCATTTAAACCTTTGTATGTTTGCTATGTATGTGTTATTTGATAGTTTTAAATTTCATATAGTGTTTTAAACATTTATATTTTTACTCAATATTCTTTTCATTGTTTTAGAGTATTCTTTTGTTTGAATATAGCACAATTTTTCATCCATCTCTTATTGACAGATGTATAGGTTGTTTCCAACTTTTAGAATTACTTTTAATTTTTGACAAGTTGATGAGTGTAAAATGATGTCATTGTTTTTTAATTTGCATTTTCCTGGTTAGTATCAAAGTGGAATATTTTTCATATATGGCAATTAATATCTACCTTACTATAAATTGCCAAGTTTGAGTATTTTTTCTCTTTGTTCTATTGCATTGTTCATCCTTTCTCACTGATTTTATGATGATTACAGATTATAATCTCTGTGGATATCTTCCTGAGGTTTTAAAAAATTTTATGTCTTTTGATATACAGACACTTTTCATATGTTTAAAGGAAAATTTTCTTTCTTTTGCTGTAAATTGTTCCTGCCTTTTGCCCATTTACCCTTTTTTTTTTTTTTTTTTTTTTGCTTTTCTTTTTGTCTGTCCCTCAACATTTAATTAGTTCTTTTTCTGTGGTCTGAATTGCATGTATTTTTTCTACTTTTGCAGTTTGCCTTTGACTTATGTTCTTCGATTGCTTTACAGAAGATGATTTTTATGGAACATCATTTAATCGAAATTTAAATGGCTTCCAGAATATAAGTTATAGTTAGAAAGGCCTTTCTTCCAAAGTTATAAAAAAAATTTACTTGTTTTTTCTTATATGTTTGTTTCTTATATGTTATATCTTGCTTTTTACATTTAAATTTTATATCCTTTGAGAATTTACCTTATTGATGTATTGATTTAAACTTATCTTGGCTACTCAGTTGTTCGTAACTTCATTTATCAAAAAGTATATCTTTATTTCTCTGACTTGAGGTGCCACTGGATTCTTACATACAATTGAGTCTATTTCTGAACTTTCTGTTATGTTCCATTGGTGTGTCTATATGTACCCTTACTATACTATTTTAGTGATCAAGAATTCATAATATAGTTTAATATATGGTACAGCAAATTACTCCTCATCATACTTGTTTATAAAAGTTTTCCTAGTCATTCTTGCTTTAAAATTTTTCTATGTGAATTTTAGTATTCGTTTGGCCATTTCTTTTAAAAAATCTTCTTGGAATTTTATTGAGATTTGCTTGAATTTATAAACTAACTCAGGTAAAATTATTATCTTTATACTGTTGTGTTTTCCCATCTAAAATATAGAATGACACTTCATTTATTCAAATCTACTTTTGGGTCCCTCAGGGTACTTAAGTTTCTATACTATAAAGTATGCATTTTTTAAAAAGCTATGTTTCGAGTTATTTTAGGAATAACTACTTATTCTTAGGCATTTTATCTTTTTGTTGTTATTTTACATTGAGTCTTTTATTTTATCTTCCACCAGGTCATTGTTTGTATAAATGAAGACTATTAATATCTATATATTAATCTGATACCCCACTGAATTCTCTTATAGTTTATAAAGTAAATTCTTTTGTGGTTTCTAGTCATACAATGTCTCATCTTCAAATAGTGATAGTTTGTTTTCTCTTTCAAATTTTATACTTGTGATTCCTTTTTCCCTTTGTGCATTGGTGAATACTTCCTTTTTGTTGCATTGGTTATAAAAGACAACTTCCACCTTGGTTGCTGTCTCTCTAGAATCGCTTGGTTAGAGGATGTCATATTATTTATAACAAACAGGCCTTTACACACTTATTGAGCTCAGTAACCATGAGGTTTGACTCTTAAAAGGCATGTGAGGATAGACGATAAGGCCTTGGCCTGAACAATGTAAGAAATTAAAATTATGCCTCTACATAAAGCTGACACTCAAAAGTTCTCAAAAAAGAAGGAATTCATATTCTATTGTTTACACAGACCAATATATATGGAGTATAGCCAATGAGACAAACACTTTGTGATTTTATATTTGACTTAGAAATATCAGTAAGCACTCATGATTCCATCCACTTATCTTTCTAATTAAAAGATCTTACCAATTTCCCAGCTTGATCTTTGAAAAGAGTTGGAAATAATGACATCTAATAGCAAAGAGCACCCTGAAATACTATTTTCCATTAAAAAGAATCTGGGCTCCTTGGAGAAATGGCTGATTCCAGAACTGATACAAAATATGTTCATTTAGCCAGGGATATCATGTGCCAGAAAGCAGGGAAGCTATCAAATACCAATGTGTCATATTAAAAGGATGCATATTTGAACTTGAAGGAGGTCCCATTGGCCTAAGATGAGACAATTTGAACATCAAAAAGATTTATGATGGTACTAAATTAAGATACAACAAATATATAAAAATTTACTAGTCCACAATGAGACAAAAGATACAAAAAGTAGAATAACAATACCAAACAAAACAATCCAACCCCAAGATATTGATTCCCACTGAAGTTTTCTAGGATACCAATTTATTACTCTGACACCTAATAGAAAAGAAACAACAACAACAGAAACAACAACAACAACAAAACTCCTGAAATTAATAACAGATTATAGCAAAGGTGTAGGTTACAAAGTTGATACACAAAGTGGATCATTTTTCTATATATCAGCAATGAAAGGTGGAATTTGAAATTAAAAACACAATACCATTTTTATAAGCATCCCCCAAAATGGAATAAAGTATAAATCTAACAAAATATGTATAAAATCTACATAAGGAAAACCACAAAAATCTGATGAATGAAAATCAAAGAACTAAATAAATGGAGAGATATTCCATATTCATGGAAAGACAAAATATTGTCAAGATGTCAGTTCTTCCCATTGTCATCTATAGATTCGATGTAAGCCAAATCAAAATCTCAGCAAATTATTTTGTGGCTATCAACAAAATAATTCTAATGTTTATGTGGAGAAGCAAAAAACACAGAAAAAAACCCTCCAATAATGAAGGAAAGAAACAAAGTTGAAGGACTAATACTATCTGGCTTCAAGACTTATTATAAAGCCACAGTAATCAAGACAGTGTCATATTGGTAAAAGAATACACAAATAGGTCCATAGAACAGAATAGAGAGTCCAGAAATAGACCCCCATGAATATAATCAACCAATCTTGGACAAAGAAGCAAAGGCAATATAATGAAGACAAAGTAGTCTTTTTAACAAATGGACCTCCACATGCAAAACAAAATAAATCTAGACACAGACCTTATACCCTTTACAAAAATTAATTCAAAATAGGTCATAGACTTAAATGTAAAAAGCAAAACTAGAAAGTTACATAAATGAAAACCTAGATGATCTTGAATATGGTGATATTGTTTTAGATACAATACCAATGGCACAAACTATAAAGAAAATGATAAGGTGGACTTCACTAAAATTAAAAACTTCTGCTCTGCAAGAGACAATGTCAAGAGAAAAAGAAAGGCCACAGATTGAGAGAAAATATTTGCAAAAGACATTTGATAAAGGGCTATTATCTAAAATATACAAAGCAACTGAAATGTCTTAAAATAGATGATTGGATAAAGAAGATTTGGTAAATATACATAAAGGAATATTACTCAGCTATAAGAAGAGATAAAATACTGCCATTTGCGACAACATGGATGGACTTTGAGATAATCATGCTAAGCAAAATAAGCCAGACAGAAAAAGCTGAAAACCACATGATATCACTTATATGTGGGATATAAATCTAAAAGCAACAAACAAACTTGATAAACAAACAGAGACTCATGGAGATGGACAATAGACTAGTGGTTACCAGAAGGGAGAGGGGAAGGGGGAATGTAGATGAGGTAAAAGGGGTCAAATATGTACACAGAGAAATTTAACTGTGAAATTGTACACTTGAAACTTACTGGATTTTGTTAACCAATGTCACCATAATAATAATAAAAAGGGGGGGGGTAAGTCAATACATTTTGAAGTGAGAAAGTGTTCAAATCTATTTTTAACTTATGTGCAAAATACTTTGTTTTAATACTGTTGTTAAAAGACTATGTCTACCAATTTGGTGATGGACAGGGGGAGGGAGTTTGCGGGGCTGGGAGAATGGGGTGAAGGGTTAAAGAAGTACAAATTAATAGCTGATAGATGGTCATGGGGATGGGGAACACAGTATAGGGAATGAATTTAGCATTAATATATTGACTATGTGGAAAAGCAGAGAAGAGGAGCAATTAGGGAGATTGTTTTATAAACTATATAAATATATTCAACCAATATGCTGTATATTTGAAACTAATAAAAAAAATTTTTAAAAAGAGACTGTCACAAAATTAATAAATAAATAAATAAAATAAAACATAAAAGAAGTCTTAAAACTCAATGATAAGAAATAAACAATTTGATTAAGAAATGGGCCAAAGATTCTAATAGACACCTCGCCAAAGAAGATATACAGATGGCAAATGAGCATATGAAAAGATGTTCCTCAGCATATATAATCAGGGAAATGTAAATTAAAACAAGATACCATTACATACCTATTAGAATGGCCAAAATCTGGAACACTGAGAACACCAAATGCTGATCAGGATAAGGAGCAACTGGAATGCTCATTTATTGCTGATGAGAATGCAAAATGTTACAGCTACTTTAGAAGATAGTTTGGTGGTTTCTTACAAAACTAAACATATTCTTGCCATATAATTCAGCAATCGTGCTCTGATATTTACCCAAAGAAGTTGAAAATTTAAGTCCACGTAAAAATCCTGTACATGAATGTTTATAGCAGCTTTACTCATAATTGCCAAAACCTGGAAGTAACCAAGATGTCCTTTAGTAGGTGAATAAAAAAACTGTGGTACATCTAGACAATGAAATAGTATTCAGTGCTAAAAAGAAGTAAGCTATGAAGTCATGAAAAGACATGGGAGAACCTTAAATACATATTATAAAGTGAAAGAAGCTAATCTGAAAAGGCTATATACTATATGATTTCAACTATATGACCTTCTAAAGAAGGCAAAAATATGGAGATATAAAAAGATCAGTGGTTGTGGAAATGGGGTGAAAGGGATAAATAGGCAAAGCAAAAAGGATTTTTAGGGCAATGAAATTATTCTGTATGATATTATAATGATGGATACATGTCATTATACATTTGTCCAAGCCCATAGAATATACAGCTCCAAGAGTGAACTGTAATATAAATTATGGACTTTGATTGGTCATGATGTGTTATTGCATGTTCATCTATTGTAACAAATGTACCACTCTGGTGGGAAATGTTGATAATGGGGGAGGCTATGCATGTGTGGGGCAGGAAGTATATGGGAAATTTCTGTACTTTTCTCTTAATTTTGCTATGAGCCTAAAACTGCTCTAAAAGCAATCTTAATAAATTTTTTAAAAGTAAGAGGTCTGTGATTGGAGTCAAATAATGGTGTGTTTGGCAATTATCAGTAAATATGAAATGGCACCCGGAGACACTGTCTGAGTTATCGTTATGCAGAAGAAAGGTAAATTAATACAATTTCTGCCTTCTTGCCCATGAGATAGTTCAGAAAATGTAAAGAGGCCTACATATTCAGCTTAGTGTAAACATAGTGACCAACAGGCTAATGATATGTCTTCAGAATGATCTGAGAATGTCCTCAGTACCACACTGGTCATACCATAGTATATTTGTTTTTCCTCTACTTATCTGATCCAAACTCAAGATTGATTACTTGTCTGTTTTGATTTACACATTTGTCTTCCCTGTGAAACTGTTAAGTATTCAAGATGAGGGATTCTGTCTTATTCAACTTTGTCAATGACTATTTTTGAAGGAAAGAAAGAATCATTTTAACCAAAGATAGAATTCACTTGAACTCACACATCCCAAGCCTAAAGAAGCCAGGTTACCTGCCTATTTGTAAAACTTGGCAGTTAATGCCTATTTCATAAGTTTACATTTTTCAAGTTGGCATCAAATTCTCAATATACAGCCCTTCTGGAATATCATAGTGACAGGAAAATCAATCTCGTGAAGTATTCTCTCAACAATAGCAATGACAACTCTTCTCTCTTCCTTTTGCTAATCTGGATGTGTGTTATTGACTGTACAGAGGTGGAAGGCTAGAAGCTGCTGTTCACATGGTGTTACATAAGAAAATCTTAAAGATTCTCCGCCCCAAATTATTTTCACTCTTCTTTAACTTTATGCTTGCAAACTCTGTATTTTTGATAGTAAGAAAGGCCCTCATTGGATACAGAATAAAAATTTAAAGTTATCTAGCTACAAACTGATAATTAACTTGGCCACTATAACCTTCTTACCTCACTGCTCCCTATGCTTTCCCTTTTAAGCTTCAAACCCAGGGAAGAAAGACAAATATTTTGGATAGAAGAGGATTCCCTAGGAAGGGGAGGACCTGGGTTTACTTGCTGAAAATGCCAAATAAACTGTTAAGATCTACTTAGGGTAAAATAAAACTAAATTTCTAATGATGAAGAACAGATCAAAAAAGGGCAGATCTAGGCATAGTGACAGCTCTGGGGAGCATAAAAATACCAGATATCCTTGGAGTGAAGAAAAGCTGTCTGATACGTTTTCTACTCCTTTGGAAACTGTAGATAGTTTATTTTCTTCTTTTAAATAATCAATGCTGAGATTTGAGGGCAGATAATCTTATCCAAATGTCAATCCATGGAGCTTCTCATACGTCCAAGCAATTTCTGAATTTGACCAAAAGGTATAAGCCATAACAATCAAAAGAATATTTTCTTTCAAATCTCAGGAACATACAGAAATCTCAGTTGAGATGCTGTTGTTCCATTCATTTTGATAAGCAACATAATTCAAAGCTTTATATTTCATTCATCTAAGATTTTAACAAGAAATAATCTGAAGAGGCTCATGATAATGGATTGTCTAGGCAGAAAGGGAATATGTATTCCCAGTTTTCAATTATGGAGTGAACATCTATGTAAACATCAACCATGAAAAAATATAAACAAAGTCTTGGATAATTAAAATGCTACAAATTACAGCACAAAAGGGATAAGAAATACATTTTTCTCTTTTCAGTCAATTGCTTTTTAATTATTAGGAAAACAGAGCATTCTATTGAACATCTGTCTGTACTATTTTGAGTTCTCTAGCATATTTTGATGTTTAATTAAAGGTTTGTTTTCATATTACCCTGAACTCTATTCATTGGTATAAAGGCACAGAATGGGGACTAACACATTAATATGCAGGAAAACTGAACATATACATTGAGCCTACTTGTGATATAAACTAATTTAAATACCAATAAGCTATGGAATGTATCCATAAATAAAACAAATAGAAAATGTACTCTTTCAGCAAAAGTTCAGTTTTAACATACTCAATAAGTGCAACAAGTGACCATAAAAATATAAAAAATAAACCAGATTAATGATTCACTTTATAAAAGGAGTTTTTATTTTAAAAGTATTTTTTAAAAAGTATTTCGCTTATTTGTTGAAACTATAACACAATTTACAAATATTTTATTTATTACTTCCTTTAAAGGATGCTAATAGTTGCTTAGTATAAGATGTTCTTATGTGAACCAGGAGGTACACTTATGAAGAATTCTTGAATGACACTCAGAAATACCTTAATCTTACATGTATCTATTTCTTTAATTTCAGTGGGGGTAATGAAACAAAAATAAAAGGCCAGTCATAAGTTCTATTTTTTTCAAATATGCCACATAAATCGTTAAGTGAGCTGCTTTTATGATGAAACACTACAGGTCAATTTTAAGTATAAGAGAATAAGTATACTGCTAAATAATAAGTGATCAGAGACATTGTCCTTCTATCATTCTGTTTTATTTCAAATTCCTTTTCTGTACTTTTTGCTACTCTTAGTCCTCCCCCACTTTTTTTGTCTCCATTATACCTTTGTCTTTGTCCTCAACCTATTTCTTCTTTCATTCCTTACTGGCTACACTTTATGTCTACAGTGGTACCTAGTGACATTTCCAAAATTGCTTGATTCTCATTAGTATGTATTATTACATTTGGGTATTATAAGTTAGTATATATATGAGTATATTAGAGTATAGCAGTCTGGTCCATGGAACTACCATACTATCCAACTTAGTGGACACATGAAAAGGCTTACTACTGAGAAGGCTTTATCTATGAAGCAAGCAGCCACATCCATATTTTAACTTCCTTGTATTTATATGTCCTAAGAGAAGTTTCTCAGAGCTTGACTTTATTTTCAGAGGCTCTATTTAAATACCAATATCAAACTCTGAAAAAAAAAGACCTTCCAATATTTCGTAGCAAGACAGGGAAATAATTACTAGTAAATCAGATGAGGTGGATAAAGCAGTTCACATGACTTCTAGTTATGTTCATCTCCAACATATTTGATAATTTGGCTTGGTAAATACACAACAAAAACACTGTGAAGAAATATTTAAAGTAGAACAGAGTTGCTAAATTAAAAAAAAACTGCAATGTTCTAGAATAAATGGGTCTTAAAATAGTACTTTTTTTCCTTCTCAAAATAAGCTGTGTCACTACTTCACAGACATAGCTATTGCTAATATTTTTCTTGTCCCTGTGTTACCATCCATGTCATTTGAGTCAAAGAATGAGGCATGTATAAACAAGTATAAGGGCTGTCTCCAAATTGGTGAGTGGGAGACATAAAATAATATGACTGTCATAGATTTGCATATTAAGATTTACAGATTCTAGTGGTGCCTGACATTTGTGATGCCACCACAAAAATAGCATCATATTTTTATATTGAACCTATTTCTCTCAAAATATAGCTAATGCCACAATCTCCCATGCATGAGTCAGGTACTTGAGTAGGAATTTACTTAGTCACTTTCATATTTACCTGAATTAGATAAAAAGAAGAAAGTTGATGTAGACTATTAATAATTAAAGTTACATCCCTTATTTATAAATCAATAGAACCAAATATGGAGGTAAAGTAATACATGAAGTTAATTTTTAATAACCTCATTGGAGTCATATAGGAAATGTTATATATTTTCTTTTAAACAAATTCTTAAA
>NW_011888792.1:6404237-6417974 GCF_000151845.1 Pteropus vampyrus | reverse complement strand
TGCTTTTCTCTTGCTGCTTTTAAGATCTTTCTTTGTATTTAAGCTTTGGCATTTTAATTATGATGTGTCATGGTGTGGGCCACTTAGGATCCCTGGTTTTTTGGGACTCTCTGAGCATCCTGAAGTTTTATGTCTATTTCCTTCACCAGGTTAGGAAGTTTTCCATCATTATTTCTTCAAATAGCTGTTCAACATCTTGTTTTCCTTCAGGTACACCAATGAAACAGATATTTTGATCTTTAATAGTATTCTATGTGCTCCTTAAATTATATTTATCATCTTGGCATCTTTTTTCTTGCCATTGTGATTGAGTGTCCTTGGCTTTCCTTACCTCTAGATAGGTCATTTGATTCTCTTCTTCATTCACTTTGTTTATCCCTTTGTTTATTCCATTTAATATACTTCTCATCTCAGATAATCTGTTCTTTATTTCAGACTGGTTTCTTTTTATAATTTCTATTTTTATATTTTTTATCTTTGTTGAAGTTCTCACTGAATTGATCTACACTTCTCAAAAGTTCATTGAGCACTTTATAGCCAGTGTTTTGAACTCTGCATCTGTTAGATTACTTGACTTCGTTATTTCTGGATCTCTGTTCTGTTCTCACATATGGCTTCTGCTTCTTTGTCTTCCCATTTTGGCTGCCTTTCCTTGTCTGTTTCTATGTACTAAGCAAAGCTCCTAAGTATCCTGGTCTTATTTGTGTGGATTTGTGAAGTAGGTATCCAGTAGCACAGTCCTAAGAGGGGTTCAGCTGCAGGCCAAACTTAGCCCAAGCCTCTACCCATCTGGGGCCACCTGTTAAAATTCAGCAAGCAATCTACAGATGCTGTGCTTATAATTGCCTTAAAAGTCCACACCAGAAACCGACAGCTGCCTCAGGTGTGAGTCTAGGTGCTGCTCAGCAAAGAGCACCTGACTTGCTGTGGGTACACCTGGATGTGGCTTGAGTGGGGCTGTGAGTTGGGGGAAGTGGGGTTTCAGGGAATCCTTTGGGTGGAGTGACCTCTGTTATCCAGTTTGATGACTTCACAGCTATGGTGGCACTGTGTCCACGTGCTGGGAGGCGGGAGGGCTCAACAAGGAAAAATGGATACTGCTGACACTTCTGAACAGAGTGAGTCTCACCTTGGCCCTCACTCTGACAATGTCTCTCTGTAAGTCTCTGGTGCCCCGTGTGCAGCCGAATCGGTACTGGTGCTCAGAGTGAGCAGGTCCATCACCACGAAAATCTGCTCCTGGGCACAGCGACTTTAAGAGGCTTCTGTCTTTGCTGCTGCCGCAGCCTCTGTCTCACTCAGCTGCTTCAGACTGGGCAGCCCCATGTCCTCGCTCTGTCCTACTTCCTGCCGTTGCAGGGTGATTTCTTAGATTTCTCCCTAGGTATATGGCTTGTTCATCTAGATTCCAGGCGATTTTTCCTTGCTGTTTGCTCCTTGTTTCTGTTACAACTTTGATTTGGTTGCCAGAGGGATGAACAGAGCCTCTATCATCTATGCCATTTTTTCCCCTCTCCTAAGGTTACACTATCATAATTGAGTTACGAATGTCTATTTATATAAAAAAACTGTGGATAATCTTACACAGTTCACACTCTGCCTCATATTGCTGTGGATTGCCTTTATGTTTTCTATTCATTTACTAGTCCAGAATGTTGGGGAGATACAGTATATACTTGTGGATTTGTTTATGTTTTGAGAAAACATTTTTTGTCCAGGTGACTTCTAAGTTCAACTACAACACCCTCGTGTGTTAGCAAAGAAGCTGCATCCTCAATACCAAAACTCTAAAGTTGTTTTACCTTTATAGAGTCCTAGAGAAGGACATTCATTCCAATAACTTCTACTTATTCACTGGTAATCTGACAGTTTAGGTGTTCAAAGTTATACAACTTGTTAGAAACTCAAGTAAAACCAAACTCACAGGCTTCTAGCTCCAGTTTAGTGTCTTGCCCCTTCTGTAACCTATTTTCTCGAATATATGTGAGTATATTATACTTACTATACTTAGAGTATAGTTGTGTATGCTACTGATAGAGTTTTCAAACAAAATCAAGTTCACACCTAACTGTTTTTTGGTATCTTAAGTGTCAATAGTGATTAAGGTTATAGATGAAGGAGCATTTCACAATATTCTCATATACCATTTTTTTGTGTGTGTGTAAAAAGGAAGGATTCTATCAGATGACTCTATTGTTCCTTCTAGCCTCCGAATCCATGAATCATCCCAGTATACATCAGTATGCAGCAAATGGCAAGAAGGAGGCCTCTGCAAATTTAAAACATTGTTATAAATTACTTTAATGCACATTTACTGCTGAAAACATAAAATAAAAATAACCATCACAGCTGAAATTAGTATTTATTCTCTCTTTAATTTTGCCACCCTCATGATTTCCTGCCCCCACTATTTTCTCACCTCATTCCCCATCAGTCTGAGTAATGTGCTCTCTCTTTAAATGCAGTGTGGTAGAATCAAAAGAGCACCAGCTCTGACATAAGATAGAAACAGTATTTGAATCCAGGCTTTGAACTACATACTTAATCTTTCTCAGAGTTTCTTCCATTGTAATATAGGAGTACTAATATGAACCTGTAGAGGCAGTTTTAATGATCTGTGATTATAAATAAAATATGCTTAGTACAGTGTTGTGATGATAATAATGATAATGATCAGAACCTTACCATCATAAAACAAGTATTCAGTAAACTTGATAGGAAGAGGAGAGGAGGAGGCAGAAGGCCCAGCTTTGTCCCCTCAAACGTTATGTTGTAAACTCGCTTTTCTCTTTGCTCTTATAATACTCGTCTTCACCCAAGTATAAGGGACAAAATAATTCACTGCTATCTTAAAAGTTTGTTTAAATCACAGTTCTACTTTGGTGGACTCTAAAATTACTGCTTACAAGTCCCAATACCATGATATCTGCCTGAATAATTGAAATATCTTAAAGCATACTTTTTATCTTGTTCTATGTTGTTTATTGCTTGTATTATAAGAGAATCTTCCTTGGTTTCAGATGAAAGTATGATGGGGCAAAATGCTGAATTTAGTTAATAATGTGTAATTGTGGTTAGTTAAAGTGAAGGCCTAATATTGAGATGTACCAAATAGGAAGAAGAAAAGATTGAATAGAGAATACATTATGAAAGAAAAGTGAATCTAAGCCAATGCTTGATATTCCTGAATTGAAAGCAGGTGGAATGAAGAAAAGAAATTTAAAAATGGTGAAATATTTAGGGATAAAAATGTCTCCTAGAAAAAAATAAATTACTTTTCTTTCATGGCTCCTGTCTTCTAAGATTAAAGTGACTGCACTGAATGCATTTTTAAAAAACTTACTTTACTGGTGATAAAAGTAATTTATGTTTATTGTAAAAATTTCAGAATTTATGAAGAAGCAAAGGGGAGAAAAATAAAGATTGACCCTAAGATAATCGGTGTTAACTTCTGGTATCTTTTCATTTATCCTTTTTCTATGCATATATGATCTCATTTCATAAAAAATTTGAATGTTAATATATAAACAGTTCAAAAACTTTGAATTATGGATTTTTTTTTTCTACAAGTGAAAAAGTAGAAAAATTGTTGAATGAATCCCCATATGCCATCAACAATGATCAAGATATGGCCATCTTGTTTTATCTATAGCTTCTCCTATTTCTCCAGCCTTAAATTATTTTAAAGCGAATTCATATGACTACCATTTCACCCATAAATGCTTCAATATTTACCACTAAAAGATGAAATTTTTTTTTACAAAACAAACTGCAACATCAATATCAATCACTGACAAATTAACAGTAACAGTAATTTCCTCATAGCATCAAAGAGCCATGTTTTTTCTTTTTTAAAAAAAACCTGGCTTCTTTGACAATATTATTGTCATCTTTTACTTGCAGTATAAGAGTTTGTTGTATAGAAAAGTTGAAGTAATTCATAATGACTAAAGATAGGAGTACCAATTTTTCTACCTTTCATCTCAAATTGGATTTTATCATTTTTAAAATCATTGTTAGTTTGTTAGATTAAAAACAAACTTTAAAAAAAATTTTGTCCATTTTTATGCTTGTTAATTGCTTATTCATGTCTTTTACTTAGTGACTATTGAGTTAATTGCTTTTTCTTATTGATTTGTAAGAGTTTTTCACAAAGATGTGTATATTTTCAAATTGTTCACACTCTAACTAGTATTAGAATAATTTTACCTTATGTTTTCTATTCATTTACTAAGGTAGAACAGTGGAGAGAAACAGTATGGCCCATGGATTTATTTATATTGTGGGAAAATGCTATTTTCCCAAGAGACTTTCAAGCCTGGTTACAATGCCCTCTACTCTGTTCCACAATGATATTAACCCTTTGTCATGTATATTGCAAATATTTTTCTCATCATTTATTTTTTACCTTTGTTTACAGTATTTTTTTGTTCTAAAATTTCCTTATTTCAAGATGAACATAAAAGTATAAATTTTCTTTTTATGTTTTTATCACTTTATTTTTCCATTTTAAAACCTTAACTGAATCTGAAAGTACTGTAATATGAGACACAAATTAGATTATAAGTTTACCTTCTCCACTTGCTAATTGTTCCACTGCATTTGAAAGACTGTTTTTCCCAACGATTCAATATGCCTTTTTATCACCTAAAATATTTTATATACTAAATAATTTCAAAATGTACATTATATGTTTAAAAAATATATATATATATATTTTGATATGCATATATATCAAAAGCAGGGATGTAAGAAATGAAACAAGTTTTAATTGAATAGAAAGAAGACAGTTTGCATAGCGTTGATGGAGTGTTTCGCTGACACGTAGGAAAAAAACTAAATATTTTTAGGGAATAAACAATAAAAATTTGTATAAATGGATGAGTAAAATAACATCTGTGAATTGGCAATTTTTCCCATCTCACAAGTTTGTTGAAGACTTATCTCAGAGTAGAGTTTGCTCTTCCAAGCTTACCTCTGGGTACAAGCCCCATACCTTTCACTTATTCAACATTTATTTAGCCTCACTATGTGCCAGGCATTTTGCTACGTGCTGGTTATATGAAAAAGAATACGATTTAGTCCATGTTCTTAAGAAGTTCAAACTTTCATTGACTGCACTTATCTGTCTATGGGCCTAATTCTCTTCCCAGACTATGACCTTCTTCTGCAGGACAGTCTCCATGGTTTATTCATGTTCTAATCCCTAGTGTTTAAAATAATTCTTGACACATAGTAGCCGCTAATCAATGAATATTTGTTGAATTCTGTGGGAACAGAGTACCATTATTTCTAGGGTCATTCATACCCACATCCATCTGTCAAGGGGAGATAAGAGCCATCTACTAAGCACTCACTGTTGCAAATCAGTGACTTTTTCTCCCCTGCTTAGGTTGCTCCCAATGTTGCCAGGACAGATAATTTTCTTTTTCTCCCACAGATCTACTCTCTGCCTCCCACCCCCATCCCTGCTGGCTTCTTTCTATTATATCAATGTTCTCCAGCTACCCAGTCTTGCTGTAAGGTTTTCTCACACTGGCTAAGTGCCTCTGTAGAAAGTCTTTCGTCCTCTCAAGGCAACCTCTCCTCTTTTGGCTTCCAATAACTTTTCCTTTCTTCAAGTCTATGGTAGTGACCGACTGGCAGCTAAGAGCCCTGGGTTCTTGATAACCCTTCCTGGTTCTAATACATGCCCCATCCATTCCTTTTTGAATAATCTCTTTGCAAATAAAAACCTCTTCAGATTATACTTTTAAGTGTGACATCTATTTGTTTGCTATCGATATTTATCATCATCATCATCATTACCATCATTATTACTTTTCCTCACGAGCATGTGAATATTGAGGAAGATAGGTAGGGGTGGAAATGTAGTTGTGCACATGCAGGAAAACAGTTTTATTTTTGAAGGTATCTATATCTATAGTATGAAGAGTACTTCCAAAGACTAATGTGATCCTTTGGCAGAAGAGTCAGTGAAAATGAGAGGAAAAACTTGGATATCGCTAAAAAATAAATGTGCTCAGAAGGTATGGTAATCAGTTGATGAGTCACCATGAGTCATGACATTTATTTTTAAATTTATTTTAACCCAGCATTAACTATGCCTGTCCTGGAACTCTCGATGGTTTTTTGTTTGTTTGTTTGTTTCTTGGTAAGTTGCCAAGAAAATCTATGCCATTATTATATAAAGGTTGACACCATCCATCCTAAGAATTCCATTTTACTTATATTAGTTGAGCTACAAAATCCTTGTCAAACTTTTTGGGAACATATTCTCAGACTTTCAGAAGTAAGTATTAAAATACTCCAAATGATATAATTCACTAATCTAACTTTTATTTTCCTTCATTCTCATGGTGCATTGTGTAGTGTTCACTTTATTTGTAAACATAGACTCTAAGGGAATAAAATAAATTGCACATTTTTACTTTTGGTCACTTGACTCATCAATCTGGTAGATCATTCAGCTAGTGCTTGCTACTGTGTTTACCATTACATTATAGAAAAAGAAATATGTAGATAAAAATACCCTAGACATTGTACTTATTTCATTTATTCTTCTATTCAATAAACTTTTATGGGAACTAAATAAATTATAGATGTCATGATAGTTAGGCACTGAGGAATCATAAATGAATAAGATATATTTTTCTCAAGGTACTTAAATGAAGATTGATGGACTGTGAAAATGAACTTCATTAAAAATAAAGCCCCTTCCCTTTCTGGTACAAAGATATAGGAAGAACTACTTTACCTCCACTGCAAGCTTTTTAAGCCAAAGTTGTGCATGGTTATTGGTGTTTTTTTGGTGATGAGGGATATGTATGAGTTAACCTATTCTACATTCTGAGACTTCTCTTTCAGTATTAACATTTTTATAATATTATCATAGTTGTGAAATTCAACTCAAGTATACAAGTTCAGAAAAAATAAACTGCAGGGTTTTTTTTGGTTTTTTGTTTTTTTTGGTGTAAAGAAAAACAAAACATTGTAGAAAGCCCTTACATGTGTGCAGTCAAGGAATGCATGTGATTTTACTGGTGTACAAACTGTTGAAATAACTGTAGTAGGTACTTGGTGGCACTCACCCTAACATCTTGATATTGAAGCAATTTTTCCGTTTATTGAATATATTTCTTTGAAGTGATAGTACAATTTCATCATTCTCCACTGAATAAACTTTAATTGGGAGGTGTCATATGCCAAGGAACTAGGAACTCTTGCTTTTAAGTCACTATTTAATTCATGACTTTGCTATTACTCTTGTCTCCTCACATTTCCTCATGGCATTCTATTTCATTAATAATTGAAAATCTCTAGTCTTAACACACTTCATTTTTATGCACTTAAGCTTTTTTGGCTGGCATTTACTGATATTCCTTCTCAGCTGTTTTTATTTATGATGATACCATTGTATTTTGAAAAGACATATTTTTAAAAGGCAAAAGGAGCATTTTTATAAGTTCTATATTCGTAGGAATATTTCATTTTTATGTAGTTTTTGAAGATGCAATAATAGATTTGAAATAATAGGTTTTTTTTAGTATTGCATATAGGTGATGATTTTTGTCACTAGATAGATGAGTGTTGGCACTCTTGGGGAGCTATGTCCCCATGTCTTGTTGCCTAGAGTTCTGACAAGGCCTTGCAAATGTCCAGTGCAATTCAGGCATGGGTTTGTATATTCTACAAATAAACAAGTAAATAAATATAAGAAGCAACTCTGGACTGTAATTGTGAATGAAAGCAAGAAAGTAATATTGCTCCTCAAGAGAAAATGTATTAAGATCTGAAAGAGTTAAAATTAAAATTAACAGTTATTCCTCCATTTTAAGAGAAGTAAAAGTGTCTTCATTTGCCCCTTCACATTAGACAGTCCTATTTTAGACATGTTGAGACCTTGGATTACTTAGAGAATGACTTTAAAGCACATTTAAAAGATTTAATGGCTTTTTGTAAAGTCTTTATTATCTCTTCTTTGAAGAACAGCGATGTGTAACAGAAAATTAGATTAATTACTCTATTAAAATTAAATTTTCTTATTTTGTTTTATATACCACCAAATCATTCCCTTATTTAAAATATTTAAGATGGTCCTGACTATACAATATGCACACAAGGGAGCTACAGAAAAGTACAATGGCCTGAGTGCCAAACGAATGACTTTACTCTTAAAGGCTTCATAGAAAGGGATACCCTTTCCTTATCATACATTATGATGAAACTGATCCTTATGTAAGAATTCAAGCAAAGTGAAAGGACCACAAACTAAAAAAAAAAAAAAACAGCCTAGTTAGGTTTTCTATTTTATAAATCTTAGAAGCAGATAAGTAAAATGTCAGGCATTTTGTTAAAAAGCAGTTTTTATATTAAGTATTTTAAATAATGTTAAATATTATCAATTAAGTTAACTTTATTCTAAAGCACCAGATATATCTTCTTTTTTTAGGACAGGAAGAATAATTTTTTTTCCCCTCTCAATCTGGTTCTTAAATTAGCTTGGCTACAGAAACCAAACTGTTTAAAGCTGTTATAAATAATTAACCAAAAAATGATGTTCTGCAGTTTTTGAAAGTATACATTCTTTTCAAACATTAATGCTTTAATTTCAGGAGCAGTCTTTAAAGAGAGAAGCCAAATGCATCTTTAAAAAGCCAAGAATATGATTTCCTCTCATTAATATGTTCTTCACATTGATAAAAGCATCTTATTTTAGATAACTTCTTACTAATGGCCTCCACAAAACCCCTAGTCATCTACATTCATTCCACATGTCCTTGTCAGTGGTTATCTGCCACACAAGTTAGTTGTTGTTTACAAAGATAGAAAGTTTTTCAAGTGAAAAATATATTTATCTTTGAGAATTTATATTTTGGATTGTGGTCTTAATTTTTCTAATAGGATTGTGTTAATTTTACATTTTAAGAAAACAGTTTTTATAAATTGGAAAAATGTTATTTAGTGATAAATTGAGTAATTGCTGCCATCAAATGTTCTAGATTTTACCAGCCAGTGATTATAAAAGAAGATCATGCTTTCTTTTAATCCTTGATTATCATAGCTTGAGTCTCTGCATTTTAGTCACTGGAAATAAGTCTTCCGAGAGTTTTCCCGGGTCCTGCTCAGGAGCAGGTGGCTCCCATTCTTCACACTGATGCCTCTGTCATTGGCCTTGCTCGTGAGACTGCTAAACACATGGGCTCAGCTTTCCTGTCGTCTCAAAACGATCACTACCACTGCCACCCGACTCATGCAAGCCCGACTCTTGCTCTTCTTCATCTAAAAATGAGATAGACCCCTCCCTAATCTCCACAGTACAACTGAGACCAGATTAAAATGTTAACTGGACTTTAATGAAAGGCTTAGGCATCATGGAAGGAAAGTACAACAAAGATAGCAATTTACTATTGTTCTAAAAGTGGTATTCTTATTGTAGACAGGACTTCGAATCTCTTCCTGGTCCAACTTCAGGCTGGCTAACATCTGGCCAGAAATGTCCCAACAAATCCAAATTTCCCATCTAAATTCCTAGGCCCAAAGGGAAGATGCCTTTCACACCAAACTAAGACTCTAAATCCTTATTCCTTGCCTCATATTGGAGTTCGTTTAGGATAACTGACAATGAGAAGATATACTCACTTCAAGGAAAACTCTACACCCAGACATGAAGCTGTGATCTTGCCTTAAAAACCATTGAAAAACCCTATAACTCATTGGGGTTTTTCTTCCCTAAGTAATGCCTCATTTGCGTATAGTCATCCAGGTGAGAGTGTGCTAGCTAGCCTTACTTAGTCCAGCTTCTTTTTAGTAGTGTAAAGTATGGGGTAAATTGTGCTTCTAAGATCCTCTTACCATCCTCTCTGTCCTTGTTTTACGCTTCCAGTACTCCTGGACTGATAGACAACTCTGCACATATGCTGCCATTGATACTTATAGTGTGATTCAAATCCAGTTTGTGAAAAGAAGCATTTTCTAAAAACACATCTGTGAAAGCTCATCTAAAACATTCCCCAATTTACATTATTAAATCTTAACTTTCTGTTCTGAAGCATTTTCATTGAGAGTTTTTTCATTGACTTCAGAATTTTCTTCTAAACAATGAATTGATACTCTTCTGTTTTTTTTTTTTTTCCCCTAGGAACAAAGTAACAGGCTCTCTCCAGGACACCATGCAAAAATGTGGGACTTTCTCCCTACTTTGAAAGTAGCACTTTAGGGATCTTGTAGGGATTGTCAACTGCAGAGAGAGCAGTGTGAAGAGGAAGCCACCAAGTTTTAAAAAAATCTGAAGCTTTAGAACCCAGAGTACCCTTTAAGAAACTATTCTAAAATTCAATGGCTGCCTTAAAACAACACTTTTTTATTCTCACGAGTCTCATGTGGATAAGGTTGGACTCCAGAGTCTGGGCTCTGAGCTGTTGGCTACATGTCGGGTTCAGGCCTGCCGCATGTGTCTCATTCTGGGGCCCAGGCTGGAGTTCAGTGGTTGCTGAGGCATGTTTTTCTCATAGCAGATCCCCAGAGCTCAATGGGCTACCTCAAGTGCACGAGCACATTTCAAACTTATGCTTATGCTATGTCCACTAGTATCCTATAAGTCAGAGGAAGACATTTGGCCAAGTTCAAAGACAAGGGGAAGTTCAATTAGCCTCGCCACAGCTCTCCGCAAAGCTGTGGCAACAGTGAAACATATAATTCTTTTACAAAGGTGTAGAAAATTATGTCCAATAAATCAATCTCCTTTTCTGGACCACAGCAGACTTTGCCTAATTCTATAACTACTATCTTTTGTGGCTAGCCTTGCTCCATATCCTCATCTGCTGACATAGATGATTTGGTCACTCCTCTACTTTAATCAATTATAGGAAAATTATACTTCTATTATAGGAAAAATTTAAACTTTTTAGTAAGACCAATTAGTTCACTATGGTTAGTTTTATAGCATGTTTTATTTCTATTATTTTCTCTTTCTCTCCCCTCAATGTCTAAAGTTACGCTTTCCTCTGTTACCTCCTAAACATCTAAACATTTTTAAGACTCGTGGTTTTGTACATGATATTTCTTCTTACAGAAATTTATTTCATTTATCCAGCAAAATTTATTAAATGCCAGGCACTCAGTAATATTAGAAATACATTGGAGGATGTATTTCTAAGAGAAGGTGCATTCTCTCACCCTCTTATAGGCTCTCTGTGGGAATATGTTCTTTACCTTGGTAAACATGCAGTCATCTTTTGGGGTATAATTTTGATCACCTACACCTTTCTCTGCTTTCTCCAGAGGGAGTTATTTTTTCCTTTGCAATATTCTCATACTACTTTTCATTCATGTGGCTAAATAATATTTTGAGATACAATTAATGCTTCCTTTCCTTTTTCCTTCCCTTCCCTTCCCATCCCGTCCCATCCTTTCCCTTCCCGTCCCTGTCCCTGTCCCTGTCTCTTTCCCTTTCCCTTTCTTGCTTTCTGTATCTTTCCTTTTGCCATCCCTGTTATTTTTTGCCCAAGGCAGTTTTTTTTTTTTTTTTTTTGGAAAAAACCCTCCTTCCTCCCCAAAAATCACATTGAGGACATTTTGATAGATGACCATAGGAAAAATATCAAGATAAAGCAGTGTACAATTGGAGGTGGAGAATCTAGGGAAAAGTGATGGAGAACATAGAACTTCTCTCCCAGATGAAAAAGATTTTCCTGGCCTGGTGAACAGAAGAACAGAAAGAGATCTATAGGTCCCAGGAACAGAGAGGACTTAGTAATCCCCAAGCATGGTGCTGTCAGCAATAATAATAACAACAACAATAGCAATGATAATGATAGCAGCTAACTGTTACTGAACACTTACTACATACCAGGTATTGTGCTAAGCATTTTATATAAATTACCTCATTCTGGCTTCACAACAACTCTATGAGGTAGACAACGTAACATCTGTACTTTGCAGATGAAAACCTGAAACTTAGGAAATTTAAAAACGTTTGCCTGAAGTTTCACAGATATATGGCATGCCCAGGATGTAAGTCCAAGTGACGCCAAAGTCAGCCTTTGAAACAATTCATGATTCTGCTTCTCTACAGCTAAGCTCTCAAGACCGGCTGCCTAAGGAATTTAGACAGAGAAAGCCATCTGCAGCCATGTAAAAATGTCCCGTTTCTTCTGCAGGACACAGAGCGGGGCAAAGGCCCCTGGGTCTGAAGAGTTCTGCAGACAGGACAAACAATACCACCTCTGGAGGGCAAGTCCTCCACTCTCCTTTTCTCCCCAATTCCAAACGTCAGGTAAAAGGATGGGGGAGAAAGAACTAAGAATTAGCAAGGTCAATTTTGTTTTTGTTTTTGTTTTTTTTTTTTACTGGCCTGGAAGATGGAGGTTTGGTGTAAAAAATAATAATCATCATAAAGATAATATGTGTATTTCTTGTGCATGTAAATTTTAAGATGAGATTTATACCCATTACATAGATTATCTCTATTCTCCTATTCTCGCTCTTATCACTTTGCATTATAAATAGAGCTTTTCCTGTAGATTATGAGCAACTAGAAGTTAGGACATTTCTGTTACTTGTCTTTACTACCTGCACACCGCAGAGTGCCAGGCATATGCTGGTTGAATGGATTATCGAAATACCCTTAGTAAGAATTTTCTATTACTCTATTTTTTGCCCCCTGTAAATTCTGTTCATTTAAAATGTTGGAAGTCTTTGTTGTGAATATAAAGCAAATCAACACAAAAAGCTCATACTTCGAATGTTCTAGTTCTTAAAAGTGTATTTATTTTTTCCACCCCGTTTTTCTTATTTCTTATTCTAAGATTATGTACTGAAAATAAACCTGAGAATGTAACATGAAAACATTTTAGACAAAATGTTCATTAATGACAATACGCAATTTCTAAGGTCAAAGGGTACTTAGACACTGTAACGAGAATAGCTGCGGAATTTATCAAGAAAACAATGTTGAAGAGTAGGAAGAGGAAATACATTGTCGGTAGAGGACTAATGCCAGAGAGAGAACTGCAATAAATGACTCAGCAGAAAGTCTGACTACTGTCAAAGGCCAGAAAGCCAAGCACTGTCACTGGAGAGGAAAATAGGCTAAGAAATCAAGACTCTTCTGAGTATTGAAGCAACTTAATGAAAATCAGAACTATAGTTGGTATCCATAATGAAAACAGCTACCCAATTAATATGCTGCCCTTCTTCCTTCCTTCCTTCCTCTTCCTTCACCTCTTTGTGGTTCATGAGCTTAGGTCCTATGAGCTCACCTCTTCTAAACTCCCACTAACCTCAAGCACAACTTTTTTCTGTTGGATATTTATCAATGTTTACAGCTTTTATTTGAATTCATGGAGAACAATTATGTCAGTAACACTAAAGTATGTGACTGAACTTATCAGTGTGAACTAAAACTTTCAAGGAATTGAGGAAAAGCAGCAATTCTTATGTTCATTCCTTCATTCACTCACAGACCATCTAGTCACCATCCAATATTTACTACATGTTGGGCATTGCTCTAGGTGCTGGAATTCACAGGTTCACTGGGGAAGCAGATATGCAAATAAATGCTATGTGTAACACAATGGGCACTAGAATAGAGACTTTCTAAAGTTCCCCAGGACCACAGAGGGGAAAAGCAATAGAGAAAACAGAGGAGAATTTCTAAAGAAGGGGGCTTTTGAGCTGGATCTCGAAGGATGATAGGAAATTCGCCAACTGACTCAGAAAGGAAAGAAGCACTCA
>NW_011888792.1:6396325-6404187 GCF_000151845.1 Pteropus vampyrus | reverse complement strand
AAGGAATTGAGGAAAAGCAGCAATTCTTATGTTCATTCCTTCATTCACTCACAGACCATCTAGTCACCATCCAATATTTACTACATGTTGGGCATTGCTCTAGGTGCTGGAATTCACAGGTTCACTGGGGAAGCAGATATGCAAATAAATGCTATGTGTAACACAATGGGCACTAGAATAGAGACTTTCTAAAGTTCCCCAGGACCACAGAGGGGAAAAGCAATAGAGAAAACAGAGGAGAATTTCTAAAGAAGGGGGCTTTTGAGCTGGATCTCGAAGGATGATAGGAAATTCGCCAACTGACTCAGAAAGGAAAGAAGCACTCAGGGGGAAAAAATCAGCATTTAAGAAGAACCAGAATTATGAAAGAGCATAGTGTATTTATGGATTGGGAATTACTGGATGACATTAGCGTGAGGTGTGAGAAGAGAAGAATGAGAGATGAAGTAGGGGAAGAAGGCAAGGCTGTGACTGGCTTTGTATGCAGTTCTTAATTTAGAGACTGTTACAGCTTTGATTGACAGTTATTTTTTGATGGCTCATTATTCTGTTGGCTGGTTGTGAATATGCTGCTTCTCTCCACTGGTGGCGAAATGATGCTTGTGCTAGGGTGGGACAGCTGATTCCAGCAGAAACAAAACCAGAGAGAGTACAGAGCTGGTCACAGTTTTTACTACGTAGATCTGCACATGACGTGTACTCACGTCTGTTCTTGACTTACTGAGGTTTGGTATGTGTGTGTATGACATTTAGTTCTATCACTGGTATAAAGAAAAGTGGGCTGGAGTGAGGTATAAATCTTGGAGCTCACTCAAGTACCAGAAATTCTTAATTACGCCTCTGCTCACGATTACATGGACAGAGTTGCCCTTCAGGTTCCTCTGAGACATGAGTAATAGGCATAACATGTGAATGTTTCTCTAACCCACCCCTCCCTTAGTAAATGGGTGAGTATTTTAATTCAAGAGAAAAAGGGAAGCATAAAGGAACTGGTGTGAGAGATAAAATTCTTGAGAAAAAGTTCTTGTTAGTTTTTCTCATAGGTTTAATCTTTTTTTCTCAAAATTAGTCAGCATGCTAGAGTAGTTAAGATCAAGCTTTGGAGGTAGATCATTCTAGGCTCTTATTCTGACTCTATCAATTCACAGCAAGCTGGGTGTCATGTCATAATCCAAGTTCTCATCTGTAAACTGGGCAAAACAATACTTATGTTGAGAATAGTTAAGAGTCAAATGAGGTAATGTGTGGAAAGTACTTAACACAATGCCTGTCACACAGATATCATAAACTATGCAGCCTTTGTCAGAGATTTCCTATAAAGGATCTCTTTGCATCTGAAACACATTGGTCACAGCCTTTTCTTTTTAAATAAACCTTTATGCCTATTGCCATATGCAATATGTCCTGCTCATTTCATTTGTCTCAGTCATAAACCTCTGGCTCTCCCCTCTCTTCTAACACTTTCTGTGAGGAGCCATCAGGTCCTATTCCCTTTTCTGGGCAGCACCTCCTGTTCCCCCTTTTTGTTTCTGTTTTGACACCTTTGCGCCTGTCTGTAGATAGTTTTGTTTTTTTAATAAGAATGTCGAGGAAGTATTTTTGACCTGTGAGCCCATTAACAATTAATATGACTCTACACTTTCTGTTTGCTCTTAAAAACTTGCTCAGGGTTTAAGAAAATCTGAGATTTTCTCTCCCTCTTTTTAAGTTGGCTCCTTAATCGTGAAAATTGGAAAACTAAAAACTGAAAGTTGCTAGACTTAAATACTTAATCATTATACAGCCCAATATTATTTGTTACACTAGATAATTTGATATCAGAATGGGAATGTTGAGAATAATTGGCTTATTTCTCAATAAAGATTATTTTTATTCTAACTTAGAATCAGGAATTACCTTTCATTCTTTAATTTTTTTCCAAATAACCAAGAAAAAGCCGCTATCAGAGATAAATTTTGTATGATTATAATTTAGCATACAGAAGATGAGATTTCGAATTAGAAACTCTTGGGTAAAAGATCATGCATATTCTGGCATCATATTTGTTTATCTATTAACTTACCGTCTCAGTTCCTCTGTCTAAAACGGAATCAACAAATCCTTACTTTCCTTTGTTTATAAGGAAGTAGTAAGGCTGAATAAAGTTATATATATGAAATGTTCTGTGCTCATTGGAGGAAAGCTACTATTTCAATTCAAGGTATTATCATGAGAAATGATAAGAACACTGAAGCAGGAATATGCACATTGATTAGTTCCTATCCTGACCTTCCATGAGCTTCAGCAGGCAGCTTTGGGGATTCCAGTGCATTTCACTGCCACAGTCATAAAGCTGACAGGAGGGCCCTCAGTTACACAAAGGAGGTGTAAAAGGTCATATTATTTGGAGACAGCAAGGACACTGTCACGCATAACATGCTGTAGATAAAAACCTAGAAAACCATTTTAGGTTTTTGTTGCCATCCTTGAGGGTCCCAGTGTTATTCATAACAGAACTACCAGAGTGTATAATCTGAGGCATTTTCAACTTCAATTAAAAATAGAAAACTTAGTGTAAGATGTGTATGTGGGCAGAATGAATAGTAAGAACTGGCAAGGCCCGTTCCACCCTTCCTTCCTTTGTAATCTGATCTATAGTATCTTTTCTATTGTTTTCCGGCACAAATCTAAATTCTTTGTATCTAATAGTGTCTTAATATTCTGAACTTTAGGTACATTTATTAGAAGTCATTTAGGTTTTAATTTTCTCATGACTCAGTTCAGTAAATATCCCAACTAGTATAAATATCTTTAGCTTTGTGTTGAAATCTTTGTTTTGCCTTGTAAGCCCAATATTATCTTGTAGCAGGTGCAGATTCTGTGTTTTCTGAGTTCTTAATGAACATAAATCCCTAGTAGAGATATTTTTCATTCCCTGCATGCCATTGTTCTGATAATGCTGCTTAAAAAACACAGAAAGATCCTTTTTTAGATTCCATGTCTAAGCATATATTTCAAGAAAGGCCAGTGTTCATCAGGAAATGTGGAACTGCCTACGGGTTACTGTAGATATATGCATATGTCTTTGAGTAAGTTTGCTAGAGATAAAAGTTGCTTTATCTATTGTAACCCTCTGGTTTCAGGGCAGTTCACAGAAAGTGTGTCACACCATGAAATTCTTATATGCCCCTTCTGGGTTCCTGGAGTCATTTAGTTAAAACATAATTCAAAATGATAATTGCTGGAAATGGGCATGATCAGGAAAGTGTTCAAGGGCAGCACTACAAATAAATACAGAACATTTACAAGCCCACTTTTTAAAATCCATTTTCCAGACTCTATTTAAGAGTTATCCGGGCGAGGGGAAAAAAATGAAACCAGTATTTTCTACATTCACTTAGTCTTTGTCATAATTGTCCAGAAGCAAGCATCTGTTTGTAAATAGGAGAATGATGCCCTGATATCTCTGTCTCTGTCTCTCTACCTCTGTCTCTTTCTCTCTGTTGTTTATGGAAGTAATGACATGGGTGTGAAATCTCTGAGGCCAGTGATTGTGATGTTACTAAGGTTACTTTTAGTATACCTTGCAAACTGCTAGACACAGAGACAGATTCTGTCTTTATGACTTTTTCTTGAAAGATTAGAAAGTTGCATACCAATCTCAAAATAAATACAAGCATAATAAGCTCCTATCAATTATTCATGAGAAGCTTGTGGGGACTGTCAGATTCACAGTGGCTGATTTTTGAAAAAGTGGATGGATTCTTCTGATCTCTATCTTCATTTTGATCCTGCTCCAGAGCTAGCACCTCACATTTTCAACCACCGCTAGACATTTTTTTTTTGTGAATGCCTCTTTGTCAGTTAAAACTCTACATGGTTAAAGCTAAACTCTAAGCTTGGTTCATATGCTTAATCTTTACTTCACTCAGTCAATTGCCAAAATCTATCAATGTTTTTTCCTCCCTCATTCTCTTTCTCTCCTCCTCTCCCTCCTTCTTTCCTTCCTCTTATCCATCTGTGTACTTATTCAAGCATGATATATTAAGCATGTCCTTTATGTGGATCTCCGAGTATACAGACATCAAACAGGCAGCCACATGGTTCTCTATCTTCCTTCTTTACTGATAGAACTATTTAAGGGTCTCCTATCTAAATCTTTGTTTTCAGTCTTCCTATCTTTTTCTCATCTTCTCACCAACCTCCTCTCCATCCTACATAGTGTTACCAAATCAGTTGTTTGCAAAACTTTCTTTAAAATATATCGCTCTTCAGTTTTAAAAAAATCTTAATTGGCTTTTATTTTCCACAGGAAAATGGAAATGGTTTGAAGGGTAGGGGTGGGGAGAAGCACTTCTTTTCTATTCACTCTCCTCAAGCCACAGCTGACATGTCTTTTCAGTGGTGTCCTCTTACCTTCTTCATATGCTCTCTCTACCCTGCAGCACTAATCTGTACACTACCTCCGAATAAGCCATGTGTCTTCCTAGTGCTATGCTTTGCTCATCATTTTCTTGAAAAATCACCTTCCTCGCTATTGTATCAGCACAAATTCTACCTTATTTTTCAGAATTTGATTCAACATACAGGTCGATCATCAAAGCTTTCCTTGTTTCTCTAGGCCAGGGGTTGACACATTCTTTTTCTTTTCTGGGCCATACAGTCTCTGTAACAACCATTCAACTCCGCTTTTGTATCATGAAAGTAGACATAGACAAAATGTAAAGAAATGAGCATAGCTGTGTTCTAATAGAACTTTGTGGACATTAAAATTTTACTTGCAAATAATTTTCGCATGCCATGATGTATGATTCTTCTTTTGAATTTTGTTCAACCAATTTAAAAATACAGAAAGTAGTCTTAGCTCATGGGTCACATTAAAACAGGTTGTAGGTGTGTAGGGAACTTTAGTAGGAGGTGAAAGCAGGGTTTTTATTTTATTGTCAACATCTATGATAATATCTTTCATGTAATGAGTGCTCCATGAAAATATGATGATGTGATTCAAGCAAGTTATATGAGTTGTTCTGCCTCTGTATTTATGTCAAATAAATGAGAAATAATTTTTTTACAGATAATTTGTTGCGCAATTACTGTCTCTTCATGTGCTCATGTGTGAAGTTAAAATGTAACTTGAAAGAGGGATAAATATGGCATAAACTTATTTTTTCTTTATAATTAGTATAGCATTTATATGGAAATATTTACTTTCTTGGCAAATAAAATAAGTAAAGGAAACAGTATGACAAAATGGGAGTTTATAAAATATATTTTCAGAACCGGGACAATGAAGATGTCCTTCTTCAAGACCTGTTAGACCACTTAGAAATCAGCATTATTTAGTGCTCCATGGATCCAGACACTGTAGTTATGGGTGATACTGACACATCCTAGTATCTGTGGTATGCTTGGGCTCACTGGTGGCAGAGCTCAGGCCACTGAATAAGTTATGGCTATCATGGTCATTGCAAATAGTGCCAGCCTTAAATTTAACAAATAGTTGAATAAAAAGTTTTACATTTGATTAAATAGAAAGGTAGGTGTTTCTGAGTATTAAAAAACATGCCACAAAGAATGAAAATGCAGGCATTTTCTTCTTTCATTAACTTTATACTCCTCATCTCAAAAAAAAAACAAAACAAAACAAAACAAAAAAAAAACTCTTCCAAATAGATGAGGGGATAGAATAAGCTCTGTAATTCTTTTGGTTTTTATGTTTGTCGCTAGTTTTTCAGGCCAGCTGGCTAAGCAGGGACTATTTCTAGCCTAAAGGAAGCTCTAAGGAAGACCTTGTGATTTAGTTGCTAAGTAAGTATTTCTGCAGATGCTGTTATCTTTAGGTAATGATGCCCTACTTTGCAAATGAAACTATGCCTTTATTTTGGAGGAATAGTTGAATTTCTGAAATTTTGAGCTTTCTAATCTGGGATTCTGCTATTAACTACTGGTGTGTCTAAAGACACTGATCCTCATTTGTAAAGTAAAGTATTGGCTTGAATGATGTGCAAACTTCTCTCTGGCTTTATGACTCCTCTTCTGTTTTAAGGCCCACGAGGCCTGAAAATATCCTGGTTTCCCATGCAGAATGGAGAACAGATTTCCTGGTCTAGATCGTGTAGGGTGGAAGTCCCAACACCCATGAGGTGCAGATATGAGACCCTATCTATACCCAACAGAAAGGTGCACATTGTAACATGGATAATTAGGTCCCTTCTCACAAGCACTTCCTGATTCTAAGAAGTCCTTGCTTATGAAAAGATGTAATAAACTCTCTGCTTTGTCACTGATGGTGACAGTACTTTAAATAACTCAAATTACTTTGGGTTAAGGAGGGTTGAAAAAAATATACTTTTTTTTTTTTTGCCTGTGGGAGCAAATCATAAAAGATTTATTTTCAATTGCTCACTTGCTCTCTTTGCTGAAACTTAAGTTTCATGTCCTTGTTCTTCTCTTTTTCTTTTGAAATTCTATTTTCCACCTTATATTAAAGTTAAATGATTTATAAATTGAATTGTTTAGTTCAGACAAATATGATTTCCTTGGTTCTCTTGATTGTTCTGATCACATTTGTGCAGCAGAACTGACCACCCTGGCCTTCTGGGGCACACTATGGGGAAAGGAAACGAGCATGATTTGGGAGTCAGATTTACTTTCAAATACTAATTCCGTTGTTGGCTGGCCATAGTAAACTGGGAAACTCATTTAACCTCTTTGAGGCTTAGTTTTCCAATCTTTTTTTAAAGACTAAAATAAATAGAACATACGAATAATCTAACACTATTTAAATCAGAATAGGAATACAATAACTATTAATTTCTGGCCCCACTTTTCGCCTGGGTCTCTCCTGCTATTGTTATAGTCTGGTAACGGGGTAACTGCTATTTTCATGACTGTAGTCATATGTTACAGTGAGATATCCTTCTAAAAATCTCAGAATTTTTATTGTATGCTGCACTCCCTACCCACTCCCATTCTCCACCCCTATGCTAGCAAAATATGAAACAAATAGCTACTCTTTTGCTCAGTTTCTTACAAAGGGGGAGCTAGAATGAAAAAGTAGCTGAGACTGTAGAGAATCAGTGAGGAAGGTGGGAGTAGGATCTGAAATTCTTGCTTTCCCTAGTGCTAAGATAAGCATTATTAGGTCATGCTCTCTGCTAGGAATATTTTATAACCTATTTTGTGTAGGCATGTAGAGAAATGGTTTGACATTTTGTTTAGTTAAGGGGGGAAAAAAACGTTCCCCCCCCTTTTGGCTTTTCTTTTTTTTTGTTGCCCGTTTTGTTTTGTTTCACCTTTACGTTTATTGGAAAATTCCGTTTAATTAACCGGGCCCCCAAATCTATTAAAACATAACACCGGAATCTAGCCCTTCTTGATCTTAAATTTCAAAGTGAAGTTTCATTTAATATCAATGAGTATTAGCTGCTTTAGCACAATATAGACATTCTTTGACTAGATCATTTTTAGTCTTTACAAATCTTGATTTGGTTTGTGAGTCAGTTTCTTTAGAATTTTGGATGTGAATCCATCTGAACAACTATGAAAATGTCTACCCTCCAAAATTGTGAGAAAATAAATTTCTCTTCTTATAGAGCAAGGATTTCCCATGTAAATCTTTCCTTCTGTCAAAATTCCCTTGAATTCTTTTTTTTTTAGTACCACCAAAATGTGACTGACAAATTACCTGTTCATAAGTATATTAAAATTTCTTTGACAAATATTCTATATTCAGATTTGTGACAAATGAAGTTAACCTTTTCCCTCAATTATAACAAGATCTTACTAAATAATCTATCACTGAGATAATTTTTAAAAAATTGGTTCTAAGATAATATCTTTCATATTCAATCAATTCTTGTTTTATTGCTTTTAGTCTTTCT
>NW_011888792.1:6391424-6396275 GCF_000151845.1 Pteropus vampyrus | reverse complement strand
ATCTTAAATTTCAAAGTGAAGTTTCATTTAATATCAATGAGTATTAGCTGCTTTAGCACAATATAGACATTCTTTGACTAGATCATTTTTAGTCTTTACAAATCTTGATTTGGTTTGTGAGTCAGTTTCTTTAGAATTTTGGATGTGAATCCATCTGAACAACTATGAAAATGTCTACCCTCCAAAATTGTGAGAAAATAAATTTCTCTTCTTATAGAGCAAGGATTTCCCATGTAAATCTTTCCTTCTGTCAAAATTCCCTTGAATTCTTTTTTTTTAGTACCACCAAAATGTGACTGACAAATTACCTGTTCATAAGTATATTAAAATTTCTTTTACAAATATTCTATATTCAGATTTGTGACAAATGAAGTTAACCTTTTCCCTCAATTATAACAAGATCTTACTAAATAATCTATCACTGAGATAATTTTTAAAAAATTGGTTCTAAGATAATATCTTTCATATTCAATCAATTCTTGTTTTATTGCTTTTAGTCTTTCTTGTAAAATATAGCATTTTCCTACCTTATATTCCTTCCAACTTTCCCTGCCCTAATGCAGACACTAATGTCTCTTCTGTGCTCATAGAATAACTTCCTAAATTTTCCTGCCTCTTGACTCTTTCTACCTCCATAGACAGCAGAATTATTGTTATGACACAAATTTTTTTCATGGCAAATTTCTTCAATAGTTTCCTACTATATAAGAATACAATCTAAACTTTTACAACATGATAGCATATATTCTTCATCATGTAGCTCCTGCATACTTGCTCTGCTTTGTGTCTATCCCCAACCTCCCAAGCTCAACACTTGTTTTACTCTCTAATATTGATTACCTACAGGTCCTCAAATGTATTGGGGTTTTAAATAAATGCCTATATGTCTTTGATGTTGTTCTTACTGCCTGTAATGTTTCTCCCGATATTATCTGACCAAATTCTCTTCTTTCAAGCATTAGCTCAGATATCTCAACTTTTGGTGAGTTCAACTATACTACCTTCTGTGCTCCCATTCCTTATCTATCTCCACACTAGATTAATGAAACTAACAGCTGATTTTTTTAAAAAAGATAAACAAAATTGACAAATGATTAGCCAGACTCACCAAGGTAAAAAGAAAGAGGATTCATATAAATAAAATCATAAATGAAAGAGGAGATATTATAACTGATACCACAGAAATATATTATATATATATTATATATTACATATATAATAAGAGATGACTAGGAACAGTTATATGCCAACAAATTGGACAGCATAGAAGAAATGGATGAATTCCTAAAAACATACAATTTACCAAGACTGAATCATGAATAGAAAATCTGAACAGACTGATTTCTAATAAGGCAATTGAATCAATAATCAAAAGCCTCCCAACAAACAAAAGTCTAAGACTAGATGGCTTTACTGGTGAATTTTACCAAACCTTTAAAGAATAAACACCAATCCTTCTCAAATTCTTCTAAAAATTGAAAAGGATGAAGGACCACTTCTGAACTCATTTTTCAAGGCCAGCATTGCCCTGATACCAAAACTAGACAAGGATGCCACAACAAAAGAAAATTACAGGCCAATATCCCTGATGAACAGCCATGCAAAAATTCTCAACAAAATGTTAGCAAACCGAATTTAACAATACATTATAAAGATTATACATACACATGATCAAATGGATTTTATTCCTGGGATGCAAGATTGGTTCAACATTCACAAATTAATCAATGTGATACATCGTTATAACAAATGAGGGATAAAAATCATATGATCATCTCAATAGATAAAAAAAAAAGCATTTAACAAAATTCAACATTCATTCATGGTAAACGGTCTCAACAAAACCAGTAGAGAGGAAATATACCACAAAATTATAAAGGCCATATATGACAAGCCCAGGTGAAACACCTGAAAACTATAAAACATTGATGAAAGAAATTGACACAAAAGGGAAAATATTCCATGATTATGGATTGGAAGAATCAATATTGTTCAAATGTTCATATTACCAAAGCAATCTACAGATGCAATGCAATCCTTATCAAAATTCCAATGGCATTTTTTACAGAAATAGAAGACAATTTTAAAATACCCAAACAGCAATCTTGAGAAAGAACAAAGTCGAAAGCATCATGCTTCCTGACTTCAAATTATATTACAAAGCCATAGGTAATCAACACAGTAAGGTATTGGCATAAAAACAACATATAGATCAATGAAACAGAAAGGAGAGTCTAGAAATAAACCAATGTATATATGGTTGATTATTTTTTAACAAAGGAGCCAAGAATATACAATGGGGAAAGACAGTCTTTTCAATAAATGGTTCTGGGAAAACTGAACAGTCACATGCAAAAGAATAAATCTGGACCACTTTCTTATACCATGCACAAAAATTAACTCAAAATGGATTAAAGGCTTGAATGTAAGACATAAAAACATAAAATTCCTAGAAAAAAACCTAGGTGATCAACTTCTTGACATTGGCCTTGGTGATGATTATTTTAGATTTGACACCAAAAGCAAAGGCAACAAAAGTAAAAATAAACAAGTGAGACTACATCAAACTAAAAAGCTTCTACCCAGCAAAAGAAACCATCAACAAAGTGAAAGGTAACCTATAGAATGAGAGAAAATATTTGCAAATCATATATCAGATAAGGGGTTAATATCCAAAATATACATAATGCTCATACAATTCAATAGCAAAAAAAGAAAAATAAAACAAAACCCAATTCATTAAAAATGGCAGAGGCTCTGAACAAACATTCTTCCATAGAGGAATGTACATGGCCAACTGGGACGTGACAAGGTCAAGGTGTTCAACATGACGCACTATCAGGGAAATGCAAATCAAAACCACAATGAAATATTATGTCACACTTGTTAGAATAGCTATTATAAAAAATAAAAAAAAGATAAGAAATAACAATAGTTATTAAGGGATGTGGAAAAAAGGAACCCCCATGCATTCTTGGTAGGAATGTAAATTGATACAGCCACTATGGAAATCATTATGTTCCTGAAAAAAATAAAAATAGAACTACCATATGATTCAGCAAGTCTACTTCTGGGTATTTATCCAAAGAGAATAAAATCTCTATCTCAAAAAGATATATACATCCCCATGTTCATCTCGGCCTTATTTACAATAGCCAAGACATGGAAGCAACCTAAATGTCTATTTACATGGATAAATACATAAAGAAAATGTGGCATATAGATACACAATGGAATACTCAGCAATAAAGAGAAGAAAATTCTGCCATTTGTGACAACATGGATGGAACTTGAGGATATTTTGCTAAATGAAATAATTCAGAGAAAGACCAATATGATCTCGTTTATATATAGAATTTAAAAACAAAACCAAAACCAAACTCATAGATAGAGAACAGATTAGTAATTTCCAGAGGCAGGGGTGGGGTGGGCAAAATAAAATAAATAAATCTTGGGGATGTAGTGTACAGCACAGTGGCTATAGTTAATAATACTACATGGTGTATTTGAAAGTTGCTTAGAGAGTAGTTCTTCAAAGTTCTCATCACAAGGAAAAAAATTTATAACTATGTGTGGTGATGAATGTTAACTAGACTTAATATGGTGATCATTTTTTACCATATATACAAATATTGTGCTCCCATTCCTTATCTTACCTGAAACAAAATAATGTTACATGTTATTTATATCTTAATTTTAAAAATTCCAAAAACTATGCTGAAAAAAACTGGAAGAAAATTTTTCATAATTTTAATGGTGACTGTTGCTAAACTGTGATTTAAAAAAAAAAAAACTTTTGTTTACCTTTTCCAGTTTATGTATACTATTTTTATAATTGGAAATTTATTAACTTTCAATATATTCCATTGGCCTTAGCATTTTATTAGAGTTCTAGAGGCATAATGAGTAGGTATTGTTGCTGATAGACATGTTTCTCCCAAGTGAGGTCTCACTTTCATTGCCTCAGTTTATTCCAAGCTATAACAGCATTTCTTGTGTTGATAGCTTTTGGTTTTGTGGAGGGTCCTACTTTCATGAAAACAACACTGACCATTATCCTAAATAACACTAAGCCATTAAGGAAAACCTTTAAAATGCATCTTCAAAATATCTTAGCAACTTGCTAAAATCATACCTGAAGAAAATAAAATTGGAGATGGACTATAGTGTGTATTTCTTACACTAGGCTCTCTTTTGAGTTGTAATAAAGATTTAAAGGTCATGTTTCTACTCCAGATAACAACAGAGGGTCTTCCTTGAGTAGGTCAGTGACAGTATATGCCAACTGTCTGTTCTTTCCTATTTTTATATTTACTCTGCTGTTCATTACTGGTTTTCCTCTGGGTGGTTTTTATTTGTAAGGCACAAACATGTCATATTTTAACTCCTTGCTCTTATTTTCATATTTAGTTTTAAATGGTATAGTTCTTATTTCAATAAAGAATATTTAAGTATATCCTCTGAGAATAAACTGATATTTGCTATTTGTTCTTTCAGCAAGTGTTTTGAGTAAATGACTTACTAAAAATATCCTCTTTTTTTTTTTCTGAATCATTTTAAATGATTATTTCTAAAGGAAGTGTCTTCCTTTAGTCTGGAACCACTGACTCACAGAGATGCTTCCCTGTTTACAGTCATTCTGAGCACCAAACCTAGGGAGCAAATAAATCAAACTATCATCTGAGGAACTTTTGGAAATATAGAAACGAAATGATAAAGAGAAATATTTCAATGCTGGTTCCTTTCATTTTCCTCCTAAGTTTTCACTTTGGCCATTTGCTTTTCCAAACTGGTTGCAATGTCTTCACACTACAGAAACATGTATATTTCAATGGAAATACTGTGGTACTA
>NW_011888792.1:6363602-6391374 GCF_000151845.1 Pteropus vampyrus | reverse complement strand
AAAACCAAAACCAAACTCATAGATAGAGAACAGATTAGTAATTTCCAGAGGCAGGGGTGGGGTGGGCAAAATAAAATAAATAAATCTTGGGGATGTAGTGTACAGCACAGTGGCTATAGTTAATAATACTACATGGTGTATTTGAAAGTTGCTTAGAGAGTAGTTCTTCAAAGTTCTCATCACAAGGAAAAAAATTTATAACTATGTGTGGTGATGAATGTTAACTAGACTTAATATGGTGATCATTTTTTACCATATATACAAATATTGTGCTCCCATTCCTTATCTTACCTGAAACAAAATAATGTTACATGTTATTTATATCTTAATTTTAAAAATTCCAAAAACTATGCTGAAAAAAACTGGAAGAAAATTTTTCATAATTTTAATGGTGACTGTTGCTAAACTGTGATTTAAAAAAAAAAAAACTTTTGTTTACCTTTTCCAGTTTATGTATACTATTTTTATAATTGGAAATTTATTAACTTTCAATATATTCCATTGGCCTTAGCATTTTATTAGAGTTCTAGAGGCATAATGAGTAGGTATTGTTGCTGATAGACATGTTTCTCCCAAGTGAGGTCTCACTTTCATTGCCTCAGTTTATTCCAAGCTATAACAGCATTTCTTGTGTTGATAGCTTTTGGTTTTGTGGAGGGTCCTACTTTCATGAAAACAACACTGACCATTATCCTAAATAACACTAAGCCATTAAGGAAAACCTTTAAAATGCATCTTCAAAATATCTTAGCAACTTGCTAAAATCATACCTGAAGAAAATAAAATTGGAGATGGACTATAGTGTGTATTTCTTACACTAGGCTCTCTTTTGAGTTGTAATAAAGATTTAAAGGTCATGTTTCTACTCCAGATAACAACAGAGGGTCTTCCTTGAGTAGGTCAGTGACAGTATATGCCAACTGTCTGTTCTTTCCTATTTTTATATTTACTCTGCTGTTCATTACTGGTTTTCCTCTGGGTGGTTTTTATTTGTAAGGCACAAACATGTCATATTTTAACTCCTTGCTCTTATTTTCATATTTAGTTTTAAATGGTATAGTTCTTATTTCAATAAAGAATATTTAAGTATATCCTCTGAGAATAAACTGATATTTGCTATTTGTTCTTTCAGCAAGTGTTTTGAGTAAATGACTTACTAAAAATATCCTCTTTTTTTTTTTCTGAATCATTTTAAATGATTATTTCTAAAGGAAGTGTCTTCCTTTAGTCTGGAACCACTGACTCACAGAGATGCTTCCCTGTTTACAGTCATTCTGAGCACCAAACCTAGGGAGCAAATAAATCAAACTATCATCTGAGGAACTTTTGGAAATATAGAAACGAAATGATAAAGAGAAATATTTCAATGCTGGTTCCTTTCATTTTCCTCCTAAGTTTTCACTTTGGCCATTTGCTTTTCCAAACTGGTTGCAATGTCTTCACACTACAGAAACATGTATATTTCAATGGAAATACTGTGGTACTACTGGCTTTGTTACTGGTGTTTTGAACTGGAATATTTTCAGATCATCATTTTGGCATCATGTCTACCACTTACAGAGAGAAAATTTGGAACTGAAACAGTATGTCAATTAACATGTCCTCCTTGGAAGGTACTGGATATCCCACACTTGAAAGGCTCAGCACATTCCTAGAATGTCTTTTTCTTTTGGTGTTACTGGCCTGTCAATGTATGACACCCATACAAATAGCACGATTAAAATATGTACTATTTTTGGGTTCTCTAAAAATAAGATACCTGCAAAAGTGCAATCTAAAAGCAGAGTGGTTTTTTGTTTGTTTGTTTGTTTTTAAGGAAAAATTACTGCATAAGCATTTTCTCAGGTACCACTGTGACACATGACCTGACTGATAAAGGAAGAGGCCTTGCCAGGATGCCAAGACTGCCTACATTTTAAAGGAAATTCTAGTTGCAGAAACAGAGATGTTAACTGGCACATAAGCCATTGAAAGATTTCATAGGTAAAAAGTATTTTGTTTAGAGAAAAGTTTAGTTTGCAAAAAAATAATTCCTGAAATTAGGGAAGACACAGCTCCAATGAGTCTGAGTCACAAGAAATATAGCTCATCACTAACGATATAATTTGAAGATATTCTTAACAACTGGTCAGTAAAAATCAAATAAAAGCATATGATTCTTGAAATATCAGGAGAATTATTTGGATGTTGACCATTTATATGTTCTCATAAATGAGTAAGAAGTGAATGAGAAAAAAGGATTTAAATTTTTTTATATATAATAATGGGGTGAGTGCAATAGCATATGTGGAAATATCATCACTTTAAAGGCAAAAAGCCACAGTTTTCTAATCTATAAAACAGAAATAATAATTTCTATTTTGGGACTTTTTGTGAATTAAATGCACTATTATTTTGTAAGTAGTTTGTCATGGGAATGTTAGGCTGGAACTGGGATGAGACATTAAAAGTAGCTGAATATTGGGAAATTACTTTCATCTCATTGGGGAAAGTACCAAAATGATAATTAAGGAGGTTTGGAAATGAGAACAGGAACACAGTCATACTGGCTACTGTGATATGATATATTGCATTGTCATGAAGAACAGCCAAGAGATAGAAGAGAAAATAAGAATTAAGATGGTTGAATTGAATGGGGGGGTTGAAGTATTATAGGTGCTGAAAGAGATGAAAAATCCAAGCACGACTTGATAAATAAGAAAATTGCCCGGAACACCAGGTATTCACCATCTGATCCTGACTGAAAGAAACAATGAATCATAATGAGCAAAGCTAATTATGGAAGTTGATGGAAGATGTGATCTCTTTTATGATGTGAATTTGAGAGAATGCATAACATAGTTCCCTGCATGAAAATATTCATTACTTGTCCTCAGGATTCATATTTGATTCCCACTGCCTATTTTTCTTGTGACTCAGACTCATTGGAGCTGTGTCTTCCCTAATTTCAGGAATTATTTTTTTGCAATTTTTTTGGATAAAGAATGAATGTCCTCCAGAAGTAGACTCTTATAAAATAAGGATTTAAATGTAAGTATAGCAGGTCCTTAAATAATGTATTTCTGTTCAACGTCATTTCATTATAATATTAATAAGGTGTCATGGGAACTTTTGTTTATGTCAATTAGCCTGTGGTAAAATTGGTTTCATTATACATCATGTCATTTGAAGTTCATTTGAAGTAAGAGGACTTACCGTAGTTTACTTGGAAAGTAATCTCAGGACACTCCATTAGAAGAGTGAGGAAGTGAGAGAAAACAGGGAAAGGACTCCAAAAAGAGTATGAAATGAGCAGGTTACCACTGTGGGCCACTGAGGCTTATTTTTACTGGGACATCTGAGAAATGCTGTAGAATCCCCGTTCTTTATTAGTTGAGGGCTGCTGCTGAGGACATTAACTCTCTATCACCTTCCTCCTAAACATGTTCCTATGACAGAGAAAGCCCTGAAGCAGAGACTCCAAGGTGTTTGTAGTAAAGAACTGTAGCCTGTACAAGAATCAGCCAGTACTGAGGGACGATGAGCAGCACCCTGGTAGAGTCTGCTACAGTGAGTCAGTGAGTGAGTGTGTGAGTTAGTGGCTGAATGAATTACAGCTTCTTTTCTTTGTATATATGTAGGTCATTCAGTCTTCAAATGACCAACACTGAAATGCCAATGCCTAAGTTATTATCCGGTCACACAAATGAACGTTTTATTTATCCTCTTTGTTAACTTCTGATAAGAAATATTTTAGGGGAAAAGAAACTGGTAGGGAAAAAGTCATTTGATGAAGTGTATATAGAATGGGTGATCAAGAGTCCTGGAAGATAAATTTGTGACAGCAATGTTGCTTAGGACAGGCCTTTTTCATGCAGATTCTGAAAATAGCTATCTTATGTGGTAGGATAAATATAATTGTATCCTGGAGAAAATATGAAGCATGTAAACTTCCTCTTTTCTTCTCTCTCTCCCTTCCAAAATAAATATAAAGTATTAAATAGTTTCCCTCATCTTCCCGTAGGATTTAAGAATTCAGGTGATAATGATACAAAGTAGAATCTTCCAATTTAGAGAAAATTAATATTTGTTCCCTCTCTAATTATGGTACTTAGAAAATTTTCTAGGATTTTCAACATTCAACCCTAATTCTATACTTGTCAGACCTTAATAGGAGCCTAAGGCTAGCATAGAAAGTCAGAGCTTGGCTCAATATATTCACCCAGAGAGGATTGTCAGGTATATTGCATTTACTAGATTGTGAATTTTTAGTGTCCACGTTCACTTTTTACCACAAAAATTCAAGAGTACTTATATTTAAACAAGACTGCACCCTCACAAGAAGTGCAATTTGTGAGCCAATTCAATCTTTGGAAAACTGACACATTGAAATAGCATTTTCTTGCTACCTGCTTTTTCTTTGTCTCTGTTAATGTAAATTACTGAATATATCCTGTTATCAAGCTTAAACAGCTAACATTTTAATTTTATTCACTGCTTATTCCAAAAAGGGGGATTTTAAAAATACCTGGAAGTCAGTTGCCTAGTGTGGGTGCTTCAAATTTTATATTTTTTCCTGTTAACTTTTCTTTTATTTAGATGTTGGGAAATAAATATAGTATTTTCTGTTTATCAAAATATCATTAAAATAGACTATTTCTCAGTTATTTTTTCTTTTTACCACTTCGCTGAACTCTGACTCTAATATATAATCACTACATTTTTCTACAGATATTTTTCCTTTTAAATATTTAAGTTAAATGTTATTCCATTTAATTTAATCCCATTAAATATTTTATATTTAAACATTTATTTAATTTCCTCATATTAAAAAAATTAAATGGTCATAATCTCTCTACTTGATTCTGATCTTGCTAAAAAATTATTGTTCTCAATCTTTTTCATAGATTTATTATAATGACTATTTTTTTTTATTAGCTCACAAACCTCTGTGGTATCAATGTCAAAAGGAGATATTACACCCACTAATGATAGGTATCATTTATGGAATTTATACAAAGCATCTGAAAAACAGATATGGTTATGTTCCTAAGGATCAGAACTCAGCTATAACAACATGAAGAAATATTATTCAAAGCATAATAATAATTACTAATACTTCTCCAGGTTATTCTATACTTCTTTAACTTATAACTATTAGATCATGAAAAACAATATTTGTGTTAAAAATCATTGCTACTTACGCAGAATCTTACAAGATATAGAAACTACAGAAAAATATTTTGATAGAGAATATGGTTAGAAAATTGTAAGGAAAATATCAATTAAATCTAAAACATCATGAACCATTACTTTGTCTCAATATTTGTTTCTTTCAGAGTAAAATAAATCCTATGAGATTATGGCATCGGTAAATTTTAAGAAGTCATTTCTAGTTTTTAATGAAAAGTTGTCATATTACCTGGTTTGGATCATTTTGAAACTAGAGTTTCCTAATTGAATGAGGAATATGTAGATTATATTTTATATTTTTCCATCCTTTGTAGTTTACAAGTATTTTTGATAAACAAATGCATGTGCCTGTTCAAAAATTTAAATTTTTCAAAAAATTTGTATAATGAAATGAACTTTTTCTCCTCTGATAACTGTGCCATAGCTTCCTTCCCAGAGTCAACTGATATTAATTTTATATGTGTCTTCCAGATATACATATACATTCACAATATAAGCAAAATTTCATGATCTGTTATATATGAACAACCATTTATCTTTATATGTCCTTGGATTGGCATATTATACACATAGTTTGGTGACTTACTTATTCACTTAATATTTCTTAGATACTGATTTATGACAATAAATTACAATTCTAATCCACTTTAAAAAATAATTATCTAGTATTACATCATATGAAGATAATTTATATGTGCCTTCAGTACCCTATTGTCAGATGTTTGTTTCCATGCTTTTTAGCGATGAACATTTATAGCAATCAACATCTGTTTTTCTACATATGTCTTTGTACCCAGATGGAGGTATTTCAGCAGGATAAATTCCTAAGTGCAAAATTGCTGTTTTCAATTTTTATAAATATTGATTTTGATAACTACCTACCAAGTTCCCTTCACACATAGTTTTTACCAGATAGTATTTTAAACGGGAAAAGTAATTTAAAGTTTATTCTGTTGGCTCTCTCAAAACTTAGTGTCTATACCACTCATTTGTCACTTTGCCTAGATGACTTTACATTTATTTTGTTAGTCCAAAATAGATTTAAAAGTTTTTGAAGGCTGCTATAATGCCTTCCATATTTTGGTATTGCTAACACTAAGTAATAAGGCACGTCTTAGGGCAAGTCCTATTTAAAACTCCTCTAACTGGTAACTTGAAATATTTGGCATTGATACTTAATTATCAAAGTAAATAGATAATCTCAATGATGCTTTAGTGTCCATTTGCTCCTCGTATTAGTAAGTTATTGCAAAAACTTGCATTTGAACAGAAGTGGAAAATGAATAAATAGTAAAAATAGCATGTTTTACATGATATCACATTTGACGTTGCTTTTATATTATTACTTTATTAACTTTATTTTTGAAGACTGCATCTGTGCATCAAGTCACAAAGAATAAAAAGATCTTTTTCTTTTATGAGTCCCTTGAGCAGAGCAAATTCCGAGGCCCTTGCTCTAGAATGTTGCATCAAGAGTTCTAAACATCAAATTAAGCAATATTAAGAAGAAATCCCCATTCTGTGGTATAAGGGAGCTGATTACCTCTTTTGCTAATAGGAACATTAAATTACTACAAAATGGGAGAAAACTGATTGCCTGTGTTAGACAACTGCAAATAGGGCACTAAAGACAGTTTAGGCTCTGCTAGAGAGAAGTGTCTCTCACATCTGAACTGTATACTGAGAAGGCAAGTTGTTTCTAAGTTCAGTTATACCCTTGGATGAGGAAAGAAAGAAAACTATTAAGTTTCACATGTTGTTTGTCTTCAAATATATTTTCTCAATTTAAGATCCTCAGCTATTTCATTCAGTGGAAAGTCTAAAAGAAAAGATTCAAGAAGAATAATGTTGCATTTCTTTATGTCTCAGGAAACACTTTTTATGATAGATTGCCTGTGAACAAGCCCACTATTTTAGACATTGATAAAGTCTTCTTCACATGATAGTTTATATGAGAACATTTCAGATGTGTTTTAGATGTGACTAATTTTAACAAATCTTATTAGCGTTGTATCAACTAGTTATATGTTATAGCCATAGTCTTTTGCAAATCAGGGCCTTTTTGTTTAAAAAGATGGCATAATGTGAGTCTTTGTATAGCTACATTCTTGTTTTTGTAATAACCCACACAAACTTAAATAATGACTATCAGAAATATGTTTGGTTTCGGTGTTTTGTTTTAATGTGAATTACCACTACTATATTTGTTTAATGTAAAGAAGGAAATTTATCATTCAGTGCAATTGTCAATAAAAAGTAATAAAAATTTTTGTAAAAAAAATTGAAGACTTAATTGGATAGCTTTGATTCTTTATTGTCTTTGGTTATGTATACCTCTTAGAGATGTAGATTCATTTTTCCCCTCTAGGATTTATTTATTTGCCTTTTCGGGTTGTGTTGTTACCCTTCTTCCTAACATGGGAAAGAAAGAAAGAAAAGAAAAGAAAGAAAAGAAAGAAAAGAAAGAAAAGAAAGAAAAGAAAGAAGGAAGGAAGGAAGAAAGGAAGGAAGAAAAAGAAAGAAAAAGAAAGAAAGAAAGAAAGAAAGAAAGAAAGAAAGAAAGAAAGAAAGAAAGAAAGAAAGAAAGAAAAGGAAGAATTATGTTGTAAATGGAGTACATTGGACAGATAGATAAAGAGTACTGTGAAATAAACTTAAAAATATAAAAGCAGCTTTGTTTGCAGTGATAACCAATATAACTAATTTAAATATGAGGTTTGTTTACTGCAATAAGCTAAAAACAATTTAAAATTATTTTAAAGAAAATCAAATGGAGATTCAGGCTGTATTCGTAGAATCTGAAGATCAGGCTTTAAGGGTTTATATTATTTAGTGGTGATTGGGACATGTCATTTGTGATACTGCAGGGCAAGTAGCCTCGGGGTGTCATGATATGACATTCTGGCGCAGTAAAGTGAAATTACTCTAAATGACATCTCTGAACTACTGTGGAAAGTTAGCTTTCTGAGAACTTAGTTACTGAAGAAGCACTTGGCTAAGTAACAACAGATCTCTCTGTTATTGCAAAGAGTAATTTCTTTTTTTCTTTTTCTTTTTTTCTTTTTTTTTGCCAGCATTTAAAACACAGCCTCTTACATTTAGGAAGTTGTCAGTCTAAGCAAAAATGAGGAGAGAAGGCAGAGAGCAGTGGGAAATGTGTACTTAAAGACTCATTTAGCTTTAATGGCCATGCCAGGTATGGGTAATATTTAGAAAAAAAAATTGAATACTATACACACAGAATGGAGGGAATTAGTTTTTTATATAGATATGTTAGAACTGGCTCTGTGATATACTGGCAGTTTGAAAATATTTCCTGAAGAAAGGACTGTCAGATTCTGCTCTGAAACCAGTAGAAAAAGACTCAGTCTCAATCACGTTTTTTATTTTGCTTGCAGAAACCCTATAAAATCATGACTAATTAACACTCAACAAAAGCACCCAAAATAAGCACAAATACTGCATAAAGACTTCCTGAAAATATTTGTCCATTCAATAAACATTTTTTTGAGGTCCAGGAGATATGAAGAGCAAGACTAATAAGATTCCTACTGTTGTCAAAATTACATCCTAGTTGGGAGACATACAATCAAGTAAGCATATATATTTATAATGTAATTTCAGATAGTATTAAGTTCTTTGGAGAAAATAAAACAGAATGATGTGTAGAATGTACCTGGTGTGAGGGTGTTGTGGGGAGGGTCAACAATACTCAAGGAAGGCATCCTAGATAAGGAGACATTTATGGGAAAACCTGACTGATGAAAAGGAATCAGCCACATGAAGATTTGGAGGAAGGGCATTCCATACAGAGACATACCAACTGTAATGTCCTTGCAATGGGAATGATCAAACAAGCAAGCAAGCAGCGTGGTGAGAGCAGAGAGAGCTGTGTAGTAGGAGATGAGGTCAGAGAGATAATGAGAAGACCTGCCTATATATGGCCTAAAAGTTATGGCAGATTAGATTTTTGTTCTAAGTACAACAGGAAGCCATTGGAGAGTTATAAGCAGAGTAGTAAAACAATATTTATGATTAAAACGATCATAGTTTCTGAAACTAAGAAATTATCTGGTACAGAACTGGATGAAGATTAAATTGCAGATAGGTAAACTTAGAAGTGGGGAGACTAATTGAAAGTTATTGTGGTGGTCTAGGAGTTTGACAGTGGTGATGGGATTATGATGATTGTAGTGGAGATGGTAAAGTGATTAGATTCAGGGTACATTTGGGAGCAGAGTGTACTTGCTGAGGTTTGGATATAGGGAATGAGGGGAAGAGAGGAATCAAATATCACTTCCAGGATTTTGCTTTGAGAGATTGGTGAGATGGATGCATGTTTTCTGACAAAAGATTGGGGGGTGCACCAATTTATAGGGGAGGAAATTAGAAGTTCGATTTTAGACATGTTAAGTTTAAGATGCCTATTAGATGTCTAAGTGGATCCTGACTACAAGTCTGTCTGTAGTCTCAGCAAATTCGAGAGTTCTGTGGGTAATCAGCATTGTTCTCTTGTGCTTGCTGCCCTGCAGATTCCTAGATTGAGGGAATAATAGGGAAAAAAAATCACTTTTTCTTTTATTCAACAAATATATATTTTAAGCATTTATGCCATAAGCATCATGCCAGGCACGGTGCTAGCAGTTGTAGACAGGGCAATAAACAAGATGGAGTTGTATTCTGCATTAAACTTTTTCCCTTTCAGGTTTAGTTTCAAGAATGTGGGTGAAAATGGATGACTCATTTCCTTTCTTTACTAGCTAGTACAAGGCTGGCGGTCAGTTTGGTCTCTGTTGCATCACATTTCTTTGGTATTCAGTAAAACATTCAGAAGCAGACTTGGTAGCCTGAATGTACAATGTCACCTTTCAAAGTCCATTACTAATGAATACGAAGTTAACAGTACTATTTAATATATTTTTCCTCCCATTATTCATCCTATCCTCTCATTCTTCTATCGTTTATTATTTTATAGAGTACCATAGTAAAATAAATGTCTTTGAGCTTCTGATGATTAATAGAAATGGTTAGATATAGAAATAATTCAGTTTAAGTTTACCAAAGACTCACCAAAATACTTCTGGGTAATTGGTTATTGCAGCCTTCATGGAATTTCATTAGCAGCAAACTGAGATTACTAAAACTAAGAAATTACTTGCTGTTTACATATTGATGTGATGGATTGTGATACCACTTGCTTAATGAAGTTTCTGTTTTCTTCTATAGAATTCTAAACCAAAGAGAGAAGCAGAGATAAAACAAAAAAAAACAAAACAAAAAAAACAAAACAAAAAAAACTTCTCATTTGTGCTTTGAACTAATTCTGGTGCCAATTAAGCTTCTGGTGAATCAAATTTGAGACATAAAATACAGTCAGCCTGACTGCTCAGCTTCACTTAATATCCTGCACCCCCTCAACCTTCATCAAAACTGGTTCCTCCAGTTTCCATTTGAATGATGCTATCATTCGAATGAGTTGTGCCAAACTGAGATTACTGTGTGCTATAGTCATAGTCTGGTTTCCTGTCTGGTGAAGAAGTGTTTCATGGTGGTTAGTAGCACTGGCATTAGTCAATTAAACTAGGATTTGATTCTGGCACTACCATTCACTGTCTAGATGACCTTGGGCAAAACTCTTATTCTTTACCTCAATTTCCTCATCCTTGTTTATGTGTGAGACTTAAATGAGCTAATGTAGGTGAAGTACCATTCACAGGGCTTTTCATAGGCTAGGCATTTGTTTATATATCCCCAAAATATTTGAGTGCCTTCCACTATTCTAGGCTCTGGAATAAAGCAGGGCAAAAGAGACAAAGTCTTCATCTTCATGAATCTTATATTCAGGCACTCCATGACCTCTATTCCTTTCTTTATCATTTTCTTTCCTCCCAGATAGCTCTGGGTAAAATAGTAACATAGGGGAAAAATGTGTATTTTATCGTATATTTTTGTGTGTGTATTATGGCCGGAGTTGATGTGGCTCACCTCAGGCTGTCCTTTCAGGCAGCCTCCATTATGCTCCTTCCCTGCACTGCTCCCCACCACCCCGTTGACACTCGCCTGCTTATTCTGTGTCTTATTCCCTCCCTTCTGTCATACAAGGCAACTTGTAAAGGAGTTTCCCATAACTGATACAGGTCTAACGTATTACCCTAGTGAGGGCTTTGCTTAGTTCCCCAAAAATGAATCTCCAGAAGTAGAATGTTATAATTTTGGGAATGTATGAGACAGTAGAGGGATATGGAGAAGCTGCTGTGTCTGCATGTTCATGAAGCGCTATGTTTTGTTTATTAAACCTAGACTGTAAAATGACTTTCTTCTTCTCTTCCCTTACCTTCCACGTGCTTTTCCACTTCTGTCCCTTTCTCTTATGTTCATGTCCTTCACTTTGCACAAAATATATCCTAAAGCCAACTTGAATGCTATGTCCTCCTCTGGCCTTCTCAGTTGAAAGAAATTTCCCTCCTCTGTACCTCTCTGGCCAGTCTTCCCAGTATTGTCTGCATATTATTTCTTCATCGTGTCTCTGTATCCATAAACTTAATTAAGACTTGCGAGAATGTGAGGCAGATAAAATCCAAGTGGGCAGCCGAAAGCTGAAGCCAGGTCAGGGCCTTTCAGAGATTGAGCATGTCATTTCCTTGCTCCCTCCCTACTTCCCACTCTTTCCTTAAAATTTACTTTTAAAAAAACTGAAAGAAGTTTGTAATATGATCATGTAAGAAACAATAGTTATAATACATAAATTGCAATATAATAATTGTTATTTATAAAAAATATTTACGGTATTATTAAAAAGTAATTTGTGATACACTGTAGGTATCTACTAAGGGGCTATTAAAATTTTACAGTGAACAAGATCTTACGTGTATGCCAGAGACTACATGTACAAAATAATTCAGATTATTAGAAGTTTATTTTGAGACCTTATTGAGTGAGACCCCAGGTAAGTGACTCTTTGGCCCCTACCATGATATATCATATGTGTGAGCAGTTGGGTCGGGTGTAGATAAAATCAGTAACCAAAACATTAGTTGGAAGAAAAATGAGGGAAATCACAGGAGGTTATATAAAAGATACAGGGATAGAATTCTGGGGAAGGGCTGAGACAGTTTTGAGGAATGGTGCTCATATTAGTTCAAGGCTTGGGCACAAAGCTTGAATGCTTTGGGTTTTCACAAAATCAGGGAGGCAAAGAACATAGAGACCTACAAAGAAGGCCTTCCCATGAGAGATTGGATTTTCATAGTGGTGGAGAAAGGGTATCAAGTGATAGTCCTGGTAAAGACAAAGAGAAGAAATTTAAGAACTTAGCATCTTTGGTGGACATGCTTTGGAGTATCTTCACTCATAATCCCTTTCTCTGAGACACTGTTTCCTATGTAGCACTGATAATGAACAGGACCAATTAACTGGTGACCCCCTTACCAGAAAGACAGTCTGCAAAAAGAATGGAGAGGACCGAGAACTTGCGCAGAGAGAAGCAGAAACTAGATGCCATGTGAATCCTGGAGATGAAATGAGTTGTCTCGGTCTCTTGACAATTTCAGTTCCCATGAATCCTGTTGATATATTGGATTCTGTGGATCTACAGCATTATTTGAAGCTCCCTTGCTTTATATTCTATAAGCGAGTCATTGTTTTTTTGCAATAAAAAGAGTCCTGATTAGAACAAGATCTGATACATTGTTGAAAATTGGTGGTCTCTTGCTGTCCCAAGAACTTAAGTTCTTAGTCATAGATATAGGGAGAATTATAACTGTTTCTTCATCTCAGTTAATATAGCTATAGCCAGTTCTTCATTTTCAAAAGGGAGGAGTGTGTGGGCATATTTCATACAGTTGGTTTGGAGCTAAGTTAAGGCAGAAGAAGACAGTTTTTAATGAGGCCTGAATATAGATAGATTGATGGATGTATTGTTTAGGGCAAAGGCTAAGCTCTGAAACAAAGGGACCCTTCAAATACGATAGGTCAAATTAGGTTAAAGTTGATCTCTTTTAAAAGTCATAGTAATAGGTGAGTTCTTCTACTTAAAATCAGTTGTGCCAGTAGTCCTTGATCACATGGTGACCAGCACCATGATCATATAGGAATGGAGGCAAGGCACCAAATGCTTAAGGCCAGAAGCTGAACTTGTCTCACACTACTTATAGTCATATCACATTGGGCCAAAACTCGGTTATTTGACCATATGTAGCTGCGAAGAAGGCTGGCTAAAGTACTCTCTACTTTGTGTCCACATACCCAGTTAAATAACTTTTGGTATTCTATCATTAAAAGAAGGAAAAGGGAGCAGTTACCTCGTGGTTTCAGAGACCACTGGGAAAATTTGTAGTAAGCAAGAGATAGCTGGAGCACCGCCTGCTGAGAGAGTAACATGGTTTGTGTTCTCCTCTCCCTCTTATGTTGACTGAGTTTGGGGTTTTATTCCTTTATTTGTTTGTAGTTTTAATTTGTTCATTAATTTTCTTTTTTAAATGTGTGATTTGTTTTTGTTGTTGGACATTTTGGACCTCTAATTCACTAAAAGGCAATCAAAAATCACACTTAAATGTTATTCACTTTTATATAGCCATTAATCGTTTTATTGGGTATTGAAGGGGTGTCAACAACTTTCCAAAAAAAAAAAAAAAACAAAATAAAAAGGTCAGTTATTGCTGATTTAGCCCTCTGGATACATTAGCAAGGAAAGTATGTTTCACTCTGATAAGCCTCTGAGGAATCAAACATTTCTATTTTAAAGCAGAAAGAAATGCCAGCTACTGGCTGCAGGCAGGGGATAAGTGTAGAATATGTAAAACACACTTTTATAATTTATTTAATTCTTCAAAAGTAGTTGTGTGATAACTCAGCAGGGGGTCATGGTAGGGCAGCATCTATCAAGCAAAATAAAGGCAATCAGATACAGCAAAGCAAAGGAAGGACACAAGAACCTTAAGCTGAAAAAACGAGATATTCATTCTTTTATAGACAGTGTGTCAAAAAGTACATTAGTAGTACATTAAAAATAACCTGACTTTAACTATATGCAAAACTCCTATATTTTTCCACATTTATTTGTTTTTTCTATATTGGGTTTGGGAACAAGGAGCAGAAAAATCAAAGTACTCTGCTATAATCCCTGCTCTTTTGGGCTTACTGACCCATTATGTGTAGGTCGAGGTGATGGGACCTTCTATGACCTCGAGTCAAATATGACTTGCTTTAAATGGAACTCAAAGAAGAAGGTTCCATGAGGTCATATGGCTAAGATTCTTGGGAGAGATTAGAAAGAGTGAGGCGGCTGGGGGACCAGAATGGGGGCTACTTTAGATACACAATGTCATTTGTCCTTTACAATTCATCTGAAAATTGGCTTTTTAGACTCTCTCTGGATTCCAAGGTCTGTTGCCTGCTCTAAATTCAGTACTCTCCTTCCCTCCTGGCCTTGTCTAATGTGTGGTTCTCAAAATACTGCTTTGACCTTAGCTTTGACTCTAGCTTTTGGCACAGGTATTTAGAAAATGTAGAATGCTTCATTAGTTCCAGTTTCTACCTTGTGATCACCTGCGTCTGAATTTCCACCAGAGTTAACCCACTCTTGTGTCTAAACTTTATTTTCTGCCTTAGCATTCATTGCCTCAGGTTTTATGAGCCTGGTTTTTCTCCTCTTTTTATAAACTGCTGTGTTTCAAGTTTATTTAACAGTACAAGTGATGAAACATGCATTTCGATTGTGCAGAATAGACCTGAAAATGGTACAGAAAATTGGAAGAGAAAGATTACCAGAAATTTAAGGTAAAGAATAAAGGTGGAAGTGAGTTCTGAGTGAAGCTTTAAAGGATGAGGTGTGTCCAAGGCAGAATGACAGGTTGGTGATGCCGCGGAGTGAAAGCAGCTGAACATTCTGGTGATGCATAGAAAACAGTGCTGAGTGAGGTGGAAGTGTTTGGAAGAATGTGTTGAGCTGCCCTAGGTCTGAACCCTTGTTCTTGTCTTTAGATACTTGTGTGTATATCTTGCTTTCAGTTTTGGATACCTCCCAGGATGATAGCTTTTGAACTTCCTTGTTGACAGGCTTTCAGAGTCTTGAGAATGATTAGCAGCTTTTAATATACAAGTCTGTTCTTTGGATCATAGACTATATCCATTTTTTGCTCATAAAATACTTAGTATTGACCCTATATTCCTTCAGGTTTCATTTTTGTTCAGTCCTAAGTAGGAGTTCGGTGGGTGAAAAGGGCGGGGAAGATGGTCTTTGAGTATAGAAATCAAAGAAAATTCAATACTAACCTGTAAGGGATTTGTAGTATTGTTAGATAGAGTAAAACAATGAAAAAATAAAATCTTTAAATGTATAAGACAAAAAATACAAGGCTTTGTTTTACCATGTAATATCTCTTTTTAATATCACGTTTTAATTATTAAATAAACTGTCTTTTAGAAAGCTACCACATTGAACATTTTAGAGTACATTGTCTCTGGTTTAGTCACAGAAGAGCACAATTATGGCACTCTCTAGAAGATTTGTTTTTCCAAATGCTCAACACATGGACCCTAAAAGCTAATTGCACGTTTATTTTTTATGCTACATTTGCTGATGGAAGTTATATCTGAAGTTAAAAAATATTTGGCAGATTCATAAGGATGCTTTTAAGACAAAAATTTGACAATGTCCTTTTAGCTTATAATGTCATGCTATGTGTGGAGATGTGGCAATGGAAAATGTCTGTCCAGAGAAAACACTGACACCTGGAAGGCTTCTGTCGACTTCCAACAAAAGCGCTTCAAAAAAACTGCAGATCAGATGCTATGCAAATGTGTTTCCATTTAGCATACGCCATCAAGTACACCGTATCCTGTTATTTCAATCACACTGGAAAATTTTAATACTCATTTTAGGATTTTTTTCTATATGAATACTTATAAAAAGAAATTTCTCTGTTAATTATTTATAATTATTGTTTATTAAAATAACAGAGGCTCAGTTCTGAGCACTCCCAATCATATTGCTATCCTTTCAATCTCTAGTGCACTTTACCTATAGTTCACTGATGCTACTTGTCATTTTTAGCTTTCTTTACCTTGTTTTTCCTCTCTCCCACTTGGCTGTGAATGCCTAGAAGACAGTTTCCATGTTCATTTTATCCACTTTCCGTATAATGTCTTGCTTAAAATTGGTGCTGAAGGGAACAAATTGGGTTGTGACCCTATTCTTTTTCATTTTGTACTGTAAGCTCCTTGAGGTCCAAAGAGAATATCTTAGTTATAACCCCTAGCACCTATTACATTTAGTCTGCAGACGCACTTAATAAATGATTGCCCCATAGATCAGTGGGAATTGTATGCAAATGCTACATTTTGTCTTATATACCTCTTCGTCTTAGTGTTTTATAGAAGAGAAGAGCTGTGTTCAGACAAACCACAGAAATCACATGGAATGGTCCCATTGGTTCTCTAATTACAACAGAAATAGCTGTACAATGTTGCTAATAGATCATAAAGCTCCAAAGAACAATCTGGGACAGGTGAAAAATTCATATTAAATACAGGGGTATATTCTAAAGAGTAATTTTACTCTATATTGTTTTCACATTCATGTTTGAGAGACAAATATGACATAAACAAATTCATTAACTTTTTAAATGATAATTATCAAAAATAATGTGAAGCCTCTTCAACATTGGTATCCAAGGCAGATGGAAAAGAGTTATTTAAAGGCAATCTTTTGGTGATATTATGAGAACAACATCAAGTGGGTTGAGAATGCCACCTGTCACACAGTTGAATCCACATATAAATGTAAAAATTATACCAGTGAGTTACTACCAATTACCTACTATAAATTACAGTTCAAATAGTCAAATATGGTAGCAAAAGCAGAAAAGATTGCATAAAGGACAAAAATGAAAACAAACAAAAAACCTTGATAATATAGAATACGATGTTCAAAATAAATAAAGAATGTGATTTTTAGTTTTGTAATTCAATCAGAATCCCTACTAGGATCTTGTTGACTTACTACATATATCACACAAGCCTGTCCTGATTTGTGGGTGATTGCTTTTTTTTGGATCTGTGTTAGAGGTTGAATTAGTAGGAATGTAAAGAGTTTCTAGTCATCTTTGTTGATATTAGGAAGATAAAACACATGATATCATTTTGCACATATTTCAGAGGCCAATTTTTATAAAAACAAGGAGGCAGCGCCAAGAAAATAAATAACTGAAGCAAGGGCTTTATATAAAAGTAAACTAAATTTGGTATAAAAGGAAAGAAAATTTTTAGAAACACAGATGCATGACAAGAAGACAGTATAATAAATCATCCCAAGATTTCAAAAGTAAATTATTTTACTTGTCTCAAAATTAGCCAAATTTGTTTCAGAATTTTTTTTTGGTAGGGGGAGTTGAGGGGTTATTTTTTTAGAATCTATTTTATAACTATCATAGGTGATCATTTAGATCATTATTCTATGAAGATACAGATTTTTAAAGTTCAATATGAATTTTGACAAAAATAATATCTATATTCTTGAGAAATTATATTAACATTAAATGGCAAAGGAGAGTAAGCAATATTTTAAAAACGGGTTTGATGTCATGCTACTAGTGCCAGAGTGATGGCATCATAATGCAATATCGGTGAGTGGTATACCTGTGTGTGGTGAATGGTGCCAGACAGCTTTGCATAGAGAGCCACAGTAAGGCCAAAGAAAAGAGAGAATAGTAATTTTTATTCCATTTTCCATATCAGTGTTATAATTTCATAATTTCTAAATTCTAATCTGGAGTTATTTTGTAATAAGCATCTCTCACTTTGTTCTCTTTCCAATTTTTATAAAATATGTGACAAAAAAGCATAAGTACTAGTTTTGTATTTCTGTTGCTTAATGATGATGAACTACTAATTCAGTTGATTCGGTATGTTATTCTAACTTTCTACTTGTTCAGAAGGCCAGGCAGCATTGAGGTTTGAGCCCTATCTTTGGAGAGTCTCATTCAATCAAACAGGGTTAGGTCTGGGAAATCCATTTATTGACAATCTTCTCAGATGATTCTGACAGCCAGCCAGGATTTTAAATCCTGAAGTGTGTCCTCTTTTATCTCTTCTTGTGCAGAAAGCACAGTAATATTTCCCTTGAGATTAATTAATCTCAATAATTAATGTATTATCTCTTCTACTTCACATATGCATTTTAAGGTGGGCTTCAATGTGTTAAAAGAGAGTATCAGTTCTCTTTTGAGATTCCACAACTTCTGGAATTATTTAAGAATCCAAGTGGGGTGGTTTACTCAGTCCAAAAGGTCCAGTCTACTTCCCAAGGCCAGTTGAAGAGATAACTAGCGAGTCTAATCAGTTCACTACTCCGTGTGTTTCTAGCAGTTGCACTGTATTTGATGGATGCTTGCAGTCATCCCCTTGGAGGATAGATCCTTGTTTAGGCCTAAGCTCCACAGTTAGGCTTTCTGGTTAGAGCTCCCTTTATATCATACTTACATGTTTGCTAAAACAATGATGGTTGTGAGGTCTTCAAGATTAATTGTGTGTGTGTGTGTGTATGGGTGTGTACTCTCTCACAAATTTGTAGACCTTCATGATAAACTTATCACTTCGGCCCAGCCTACCCTTTTCTTAGGGTGAGTTAGTGTCCTCACTGGCTAGCAAAGTAGCTCTCAAACTTTAACTTGCACTAAAATTACCTAGAGGATTTGTTAAACACAGATCACTGGGCCCCAACTTTCAAGTGTCTTTCTCAATAGGTGTTATGGACTAGATTGTGTCTCCTCAAATTTATATGTTGAAGTCCTAACCCCAGTACCTTAGAATGTGACTATATTTGGAGATAGGGCTTTTAAAGTGATAATTAAGGTTAAAAGAAGTCATAAGAGTGGGGCCCTAATACAAGATGACTGATTTTTTTTTTAAAATAAGAACAGGAGAAAATTCCAGAGATGCTCAAACACAGAGGAAAGGCAATGTGAGGACTCAGCGGGAAGGTGGCCATCTGAAAACCAGAGAGAAAGAAAACTCAGGAGAGACCAAATCTGTGGACACATTGATCTTAGACTTCTGGCCTCCAGAACTGTGAGACAATAAGTTTCTGTTGTTCAAGCTACCTGGTCTGTGGTGTTGTGTTATGGCAGCCATTAGAAACTAATACAGTAAGGTTGATGTGGACTCAGGAATTTGCCTACTAAGTTCTCAAATGATGCTGATGTTGCTGGTCTGAGGACCACACTTTGTGAGCCACTGGACTAGCAAATCTTTGACTTGTTTTGAAAAACTATATTAAACTAATATAAATATGGTACTTGCCATTCTGAGTAATATTGAATGATCTAAGCTTCTTTTTAGTTTTCCCTGCTACTCTCTTTAGTTCTGAGGTGCTGGGTTTGTCTCCAAAACCACAATTCTGAATTGGGAGTAAAATAGAAACTTATTAGTTAAAAATAGAGTACAAAATAAAAACTATCAATGAATTGCTGATTTAGAGTAGTGCAAGGGTACCGTAGGAAGTGATAAGAAGAACATTAGATTGGGAATCTGGAGAATTAGGAGTCTAAAAACTTGGATGTGGCTTGATTCTACTCTTGGCTATCAATAGGACTGACTGGGATAAACTTAAGAATTAAGGTTACTTTTTGTATAAAGATGGCATTAGATTATATGGTCTTTAAAGTTTCATAGAGTTCCAATATTTTATGATTTATCCAATAGCTGTTAATGAAATCTTGAGAAGTGTGATGGAGAGTATCTAATATTTTAACCTTTCCCCTTTCTCAAATCAGTGAATGGCCAATGATATAGTAATAATAATAGTAAATATTGGGATCTTCCAATGGGGCACGTAGTAAATAGCACTCCTCTTCCTTATTAATAGAGGCCATGTTGGAAGATGTGGCTCTAAGTCTTATGTACTAATCATGACAGTTCTAAATTAGAATGGGCCTCCCAGGTAAAATTTAAGGCACAAAAAAGCAGAACGTCTTTGTTCTAGATGATTTTGGTGGCCATGTGTGCTTCTTGGTGCTGAGTGTAAACAGTTATTCTTTCCAAGTTTACTAAACAAAGAAGTTTTTCTCCAGAGGCTGAGCAGAGAAAATAGAACATGTAGAAAGGCCAGTGCAGGTCTCTGGATCTAGAAAAGACTCTCTTTAGTGAAAAGATAAGCTCTATCTCCCATAGTCCTCACCATCCCATGTAGTTGATGAAGTTTGCAAAGATAAACCACTTACCCAGGGTCACACAGCTGAGAAAGGCAGGGAGCCCTATTCTGACTACCTCCAGAATTAGCATTCCTAACTACTCTGCCAAAGGTTTAGCTGCAGAACCTGAAACTGGTGGTGTGTGTGCAAATCCTCACACTGATACATAAAGAAGCTAAGCCAAGATTAAAAGCCTGGACGGACTTCAACTCTGATAATCAATCATCACAGCAGCCATTTTCTTTGTGTATATGTTTATGCAAGTTTAAGGGAAGAAATATATCTTGCTTTTCTGATTCTTCATCCCATTCCATCTTGATTGGCCTGAAGAATGCTTCAGATTTACTTGGTATATTCCTGCTATTGAAGAACTGTAGTAGTTTTTCTTTTTATACAAATACAAGACTATTATTCTACTCTATTAAAATTCAGAGATAGTAGGCTAAACAACATAGAAGCACATTATTTCTCATCATTCACAACTATTCTTCTTTCTAGTTAAAATGTATCCCATATTCTTTAGAGTCTGAGGGAGGACTACGCCCCTTTAAATCTCACCAAAACTTTTGAATTTAGAAATTAGATGAAAATAGAAGTTTATGAAAGTTCATATTCACACACACACACACACACACACACACACACACACACACACACACACAAATGCTAGTAACAACAGATGCCTCTGCTTGCAGGAACAGATTTATCCTAAATCTGGATATAATGAACTCTTTTTCTTTCATTAGAAAAGCAGATCTTTGGCCAGATTTGGAGGAATATTTCTCTCTCGTGAGTTAACAAAATTATTTCAGCCTGTATTTTAATTATGTAAAATGATGGAAATTTAATTCTTCATCATTTTTTAGATATTTCTATATAATATTCTCTAGTGTCTAGCATAAGGCTGACATATAGTCCCATTCATCCGGCCATTCTTTCATCGCTCCTGGCTTGAGTCTTTAACAAATGTAATATTTTAATATTTATATTACCAAGCATTTAGAGAATTTCAGGTTTCAAGACATTCAGAGATTATTATAGCACGCATTACTATTAGGTTAACTAGCTTACTGATGACACAGTAGATAATAATTGGAAATTTTCACTTTATTTGCTTGTCAATATATAATGCTAGACAATTTTTACGGGTATGAAAGACTATAAGAATGGGGTAAATAAGGAAAACTTGCATTGTTATATAACAAACACTTGATCTTTGACATACTCATACATTTTATATGTTCCTATTAAGTGAAATTTGGGTATAATTTCTGGAGGAATGGTAGAAATAACTGACATTGTCCTTTCTGTTTTATATGCTATGCTAATTTATCCCCAAATTAAATCACACAATTTAAAAGGGCAATATTTTATATAAGGGTTTTAGCAAGTACTAGATTATTGGATTATCAGTTGTACTATTCTTTCCCAGTCGTTGCTAATCTTTCCCTCTCACTGGGAAAGTTAGACTTTTCTTTTTTTCTCTTTTTTCTTTTTCCAAAACTTTACTCAAAAGGTTTAATTTTTAAATGCTTCCATATAGTTTTCTCAGTGACATACCATTTTTTACATACTATCTTAGCTCTTAACTTTAACAACTGTACTTTAACTGAATGAAGTTAGTTTTCTATTTAAACTGCTTGCTTGGTATTCTAACGTGTACTTTTCTGGCTACTGGAAGTGAATTGTTAAAGAAATTGATTCCTTTTGATGAAATTAATACATGAAATGAAATCACTCATTCATTTGGCATATAGTTATTTAGCATCTACTATGTGCAAAGAGAGTGTAGCTGCCACAGGAAGTACAATGATATGGTCGTTTACCATAAATTTCTAGGAGTCAAGGACCAGGTCTAGGACAATATCACAGTTTTGTCCTCAATACTGGCTGTGATGCTTGGCATGTGGTAGGTACTTATGAACTCCTTCCTGAGTAAATGAATATCTGATATGCCTTAATCTATCACCTAATTGTTGTCATTTGTATTGTTTTTTCCACAAATTTTTAAAAAGAAAATGTTTTCCATAATTATTAATTGATTTAAATAAATTTTGGTTCATAAGTAAAAGATAATGAAGATAATGAGCCTGTGCTATGTAAAATTTATCATTCCTAAAGTCGTTAACAACCTAATAGCAACATTATATGTCACAAAAGACTATTCCCAAACGGTTCGAATTTCTCGTTAATAACTTTCTTTTTAAAATCTCATCATTTTCTTATAAAGAACAATAAATTAATGGAACCAAAGCACAGAGTTTTCTAATCTGTGGTGCTCAGAATGAGGAGAAAACGAGAATGCCAGGGCTTGGAATGGCAGCTAAGCTGAAGACTTGAAGTAAGTAGTGCTTTCTCCACATTTACATGGGAAGAAGGGTGTGATAACGAAGCATGAAGTCTGTTTGGGGGCTTGCTCACAAATTCTTCTCTAATGTTCATTTAAGTACATGTGCACTGCTAAGGTTGGAGAGACAGGCAAGTTGAGGAGATGTAGCCAAGGGACAAAGCTAGAGAACGTGCTGTAGTATTACGTTCCTGTTCTTACAAAATGAGGGTCGAGTCACTTGTCCCTAAGATTAGAAGGCAAGTTTTCAAAAGTATTATGCTCAATTTCCAGTGTCTATTTTGCAAACAGAATACAAGTAAAAGTTTTTTCACTTAATACTATAAGAAAATCTAAACTTCTTACCATGATGCATAAGAGCCTACAATGAACTATTTCTAGCCAAATGTCTGATCATCTCTCTTATCACTCTCCCCTTTTCATGTAGTCTTTATGCCATGGACAAGCTTCATAAAACCTTTCCTGCCCACAGGGCCTTTATACTTGCTATTTCTCTTCCTGGAATGTTCTCCTCAGATCTCCCCATAGCTTCCTTCCTCTCATCTTTGGATCTCTGCTCAAATGTCACCTCCTAGCATGACCATCCCTGGTTACTATTTAAAACAACTTCACTGCTTCTTCGGCACTCTACTCTTGTGCAGGCATGGGCTTGTTTGACCTCAGATCCTGTCCTTGCCGATCTGTGCCCCTGGGCTGTTGGACAGTGAGGCTGACCACTTGCAGGCCATATTTTCCAGGCTGGTATGTCAGCTGGCTTCCTATTGCATTTGACCAATGGGTGGCACTGATGTGGAGATGGATAGAATTTCCCTCCCAATTCTCTCTCTGTAGTAGTATCTCCCGCAGTCCCTTATTTTTCCACATGTGGCTCTAGCTTAGCTTACTCCTTCAGGTGCAGAATGGTCTAGCTTCTCCCCGATAACCCCAGTACCTAGCATTTGGTTAACATGACCTCCTTCCTTTGTCCTTCCAACCTAGGACTGGTAATAACTTTCTGCTATTGCTAATCTCTGGAAAGTCTCACTGTGCTGTTTGATTCTTCAGCTCTTCCACTAATTCATTACCTTTGTTTGAAATAGAGTATTTCCTTGATTGTATACTGACTAATATAATCTTATCACTCTGCTTTATGTTTTTAAAGATCCCTATCGTTATCTGCAATTATTTTAGTTAATAACTGTGCTGTCTGTGCTACACTGTAGTGCTACTGTTTTACCTTAGCAGAATGTAAGATGTGAGAGGACAGATACTTTATCTTATTTATCACCGTGTTTTCAAGATTTAGCACAGTGCTTGGCACATGGTAGTTGCTCAATAAACATTTTCCGAGTAAAATAAAAGTCTGGATGAATTTCTGCAGGTTTTAAATAGAGTACCAGTAGTGGTACACAGTGTTCTCCTGCTAATTAGTTATTTAAACACCAAACCTAATGAAAAGGCCATTATTTTTTTTCTAATCCAAATGGAAATATGAGTGTTTTAATTTTTTAGAGGAGGGTGAGAAAAAGCATCTATGAAGTTTGATTCTATGAGGGTCAGTGTTCTAAGCTGGATCAAGAGTTTTATAAATCCAAATGGATTATTCCTATAAAGCTGTGGTGTCCCCATTCTTAACAAATGGTCTTTTATATATGGCTATGTATGTACTTTTGAATCATAATTCTAATAAGGGCCAATTGTTTGATTCATTTGACAATGCTGTGATTCCTTCCAGTTTGGGGAACATCTTACTTTGCAGACAAAATTGATATATTATGTTCCATCCTAAACAATGTCCTACTAAATATCACACAGATTTTATTCTGTTGGTGGCATCATCTTTAATAATTCTACCATTGAAGTTGTTTTCAGTTTGCTAAAGACAAGGCTTATCTTGGAGACCTGTAAAGTTTTTGTGGAATAATCAAGATCCAATTTACAGTTTGGAAAGTAGCTGTGGAAAAGCTACTGAAATACTATACTTATTTATTGGTTTATTTGTGAATCTTCCTACCTACCTACCTATTCATTCATTAGTATACATTCATTAGTAAACATTTCTGCCTCCAATTCAAAAAATAGTTTTAAAGGTACTTATAGCAATACATGTCATATACAGGATAAAGAGAATGAATGAATAGTTATGACAATTAGAACAGAAGTAAATAGAACAGCAAGAGAAATTGGATATAAATTTACTATACAAAAAGCATATCATAATATTCTTAATAGTTCCTAGAGGTAGGTCAATAGTTGGTTCTGAGCTTTCTAACAACCAAAACAAAGAAAAAATCTGATGATTTACAAGTTCACAGTGTCTATAAGGCTAACGCATAAAAAAAAAAAAATTACTCAGGAGAAGCTAAGCCTTTTCAGGGACTTAAATTTGAAAAGATTTCCAATGGGTTCTACTAAAAGGATACTGTATATCCTCCTTTAAGAGTGACAAACATTGTGTGGTCAAGAAAACACAAGGGAAGTGTGAACTATGATTCCAAATATGGTAGGATATCAGAACTGGATAGACAGATCTTGTCATTGTGCCAGCACAAATGAGCTGAGGCTGTGCCTTAGAGAGAAAGTCTGATAGTTTTGTTATATATCATCTAGTGAAGGCTTCTAATTTGATAGGTAAGGCATCTGGCTTCGATAAATAGCTTTCTAAAAGGCTTGCAGTGTATATGAAATGCAAGAGTTAGGATTCTAATTCTAATCAATGTCTCTGACTCCATAGTCAGTGTTTTATAAACAAATTAGATGAAAAATACAACCTGATTTTATTTCCCCAGTTCCATAATTCAATGATAGATGGAGAAAGGCTAAATATAGGTATAGCCTAGGCTGTGAGTCTGCAAGTTGGTAGGAAATGAGGAGCTTAGATGTGCTGGAGTTAAAAAACAGGAGTTTGCCAGAGGAGAGAAAGAGCAATTGGGCCGGGGGTGGGGGTGGGGTGGGGAGGGGGTCTAACTATGTAATTGTCTAACCAATATACTGTATAATTGAAATTAATAATAAAATAAATTTTATAAAATCAAGGAATTAAAAAAAACGAACAGGAGTTTGAGTGTTAGTGTGGTCATGTAGAAAAGAAAATGGATGTTGAATCAGACATACCTGGTATAAATTCTATCCCTGCCATCTCCCAGTTGTGCGACTTAGACAAGTTATTTATCATTTTAGAGATTCCAATTTCTTATCTATAAAATAATAATAATGTATACATTGAAGGATTATTTTAAAAATGTAATTACATGTGTATAACAATTGGCAGACAGCAAGTACTCCATGATGCTAGCCTGTACTGTAATTATGATTATTATCGGGTCAAAGAAGTAATTAAGAAAGCAAACAATTCAATGCATATATAGAATTTGAAGGTCAGGACAGGTAAGAAATAAAATACCGGACTGGAAATAGAAAGTCACAAATTATAAAAGACAAATCTAAACATAAGATCAAGAAGCCATGGGTACAGGAGGCAGCACAGCCAGGCAGACAAGATAACACATTCTAATTTTCCAGAATGGGAAAGGCTTGATTAAATCGAGAATGGCTCGATTTAATGTACCATTATATTTAATTCAAGAAATTTTCATTTGCTTCCTCCTGGCACAGGAGCCTGTCCCACCACTTAACCCACTTAGGGGACTGATGTTCATCAAAGTGAAAATGAGAGCAGAGCCTGACCTAATGGGATAAACAATGCTACTGCAAATCTCATCAAAGGAAACACATACAGTATTTTCCAAAGCTAATTTTGAGTATACATACATTCAAACTCATGCATCCCCCCTTCACAGTGCTAAGCATTTGTTTTAAGTTCTGAGTAACGTTGAGAAAAAGGAAAGCAAACAAAACAAAAATCCATTCTTGCCTTCTTTTAACTTATAATTAAGTAGGGGAGACAAATACAAATATGAAACAAATTAAAGTAGATAATTGTATATTATGGCAAGTGTTATGAAGGAAGTTGGTGGTAACTGTTCAAACTTTGGTGTGCTATATACTACATTAAAGTCTAACTGCTCGTAAAACGACAAATGAAGAAAACGACGACCAAGATGAAACAGCACAAATTGAGCACTGTTTATCATTCATCATTTTAAATTTAAATATTAGATTGATTTTGTAGTCAACATGCACAATATCGAGAATTTTGATTGCATTTTAAATAGAAAAAAATCTTCATGTATATATTCCCAAAATTAATTTGTTAAAGTTAGTTTAGCATTGCTATTTCTAGTTTTGAAATGAGGAAACAGAGCTACATAAGGGATAACAACAATCTTTATGACTAAGTATTATAAAATCAAGTGCCAAAATCCTTGGTATGTCATCCAGAACCTTCGCAAATAGTTCCTCACTTTCCTTCAGATTTATTTTTTACTTCCTTCTTCATAAATGATATATTCTCATCTAACCCACTACTTCAGAAGTATACCTTACAATGAAATGTCCTCCTTTTCCGTTTTTGCTCATTTTCCCCTCACCCAGTAGAAATGTATTCTTTCCCTTTCCTTCTGAATATTGAAATCCTAGTTATCACAATTTCCCTTCCTTTATGGAATCTTCTCAAGTTTCCCTAATCAATTAATTGCACTTTATTTATACTTCATTTTTGGTTATTGAATCAAGTTTTTGCATGTGTCCCCCCACCCCCCGCCCTCTGCCCGCCCCTTCACAGTGCTAAGCATTTGTTTTAAGTTCTGAGTAACAGTGAGAAAAAGGAAAACAAACAAACAAAAAATCATTCTTGCCTTCTTTTAACTTATAATTAAGTAGGGGAGACAAATATAAATATGAAACTAAATATATAATTGTATATTATGGCAAGTGTTATGAAGAAAAGCAAAAGCTTACTAGGAATAAGGCTAACAAGGGAGACCTATATAGATTTAGGGTGAGAGGAGTGGGAGAGACTTTCTGAAGTAATATTTAAGCTGAGAGCTGAAAGTAGAATATCTTTTTATTGCAGTTATTTGCATACTTGGGTATTCCCCTGCTGGATTTAAATTCCTGTGTGCATATTCATTTTTATCTCCTCTACAGGATCTGCCACAGGATCTTGACTGTTGGCAGGTTCAAT
>NW_011888792.1:6355982-6363552 GCF_000151845.1 Pteropus vampyrus | reverse complement strand
CAAGTGCCAAAATCCTTGGTATGTCATCCAGAACCTTCGCAAATAGTTCCTCACTTTCCTTCAGATTTATTTTTTACTTCCTTCTTCATAAATGATATATTCTCATCTAACCCACTACTTCAGAAGTATACCTTACAATGAAATGTCCTCCTTTTCCGTTTTTGCTCATTTTCCCCTCACCCAGTAGAAATGTATTCTTTCCCTTTCCTTCTGAATATTGAAATCCTAGTTATCACAATTTCCCTTCCTTTATGGAATCTTCTCAAGTTTCCCTAATCAATTAATTGCACTTTATTTATACTTCATTTTTGGTTATTGAATCAAGTTTTTGCATGTGTCCCCCCACCCCCCGCCCTCTGCCCGCCCCTTCACAGTGCTAAGCATTTGTTTTAAGTTCTGAGTAACAGTGAGAAAAAGGAAAACAAACAAACAAAAAATCATTCTTGCCTTCTTTTAACTTATAATTAAGTAGGGGAGACAAATATAAATATGAAACTAAATATATAATTGTATATTATGGCAAGTGTTATGAAGAAAAGCAAAAGCTTACTAGGAATAAGGCTAACAAGGGAGACCTATATAGATTTAGGGTGAGAGGAGTGGGAGAGACTTTCTGAAGTAATATTTAAGCTGAGAGCTGAAAGTAGAATATCTTTTTATTGCAGTTATTTGCATACTTGGGTATTCCCCTGCTGGATTTAAATTCCTGTGTGCATATTCATTTTTATCTCCTCTACAGGATCTGCCACAGGATCTTGACTGTTGGCAGGTTCAATTAACTTTGTATGCATTGAAAGAGATCACTCACCTAGCAAAACCTAACTTGGTAAATTCATCTTGGTTCTGAATAAATGCTTTAAGTTCTCTGTTGTCTTGAACTGGACACTTTGGACTGAGTCCTTGATGGATCAGGAGGCACTGGAATGCGGGTAAGAGGAGAAGGAATGTTGTTGCTGGTCAGGTCTTTACCACAAGATGAAGCTCAGAAGATATAAACTCCAATTCTGCTCATATTAGTTTTTAATCCCTTAAAATCATTGGGAGGGCATTCCATGGCTAATCTTTGTTTTTTTAAAGGGCTAGGGGATTCTATCATCCATTTAGGGAAGATCAGTTTAAAATGTCAAAACACATGGAGACTATTATAACCAGAACACATTTAATAACTGCATTTTTTTCTTTTAGTGGGAATGCCTTTATTTCAATTTATCTATGTGGGTTTTTAGTAGTAGTGCCACTGTGATAAGTATATAAACTATGTACTATTTAGCCACCCTCACCAAAATTGATTTTCCAGTTAGATACCTCTAAATGTTCATCTTCTTCTGGCAAGAGAATATGGTTGATTTAAAATTTGAGTCAGTAAGTTCTAACGCATTGCATCCAGAGATGATCGAACAGGGGAGATACGAAGTATTTTGGCTACAACACTAACTTTTCTTTGATTTCTAGGATGGATCCACCTGGTCTTGCTGGGATGATAAGGGTTCCCACTCTGCTCATTTGTCTTTGCTTCCACTTAAATTTGACTTTCAGGATAAAAAGCCAGTGTTGCTTTTCTGAGACTGATGAAAAATCCACACAAGTAATCTGGGGAAAGAGGCTGAATCTAGACTTTTATAGTAGAGGCTGTTTGTCAAATAGGTTATGCAGGTTGTTGAGTCCAACTGGAGAAAAGCTTAGCCCTCCCCTGACCAAAGGAAATCAAAGCCTCATTCTCAAGCAGTTCAGGCCTCGAGGCATTTTTGAGTGTGGTAATTCTTATCTTTAAGTAATTCAATATAAGAATATGATAGTGTTAGAACTGAAGTTAAAGAATTGTATAAAGAAGAATTTTACTAAAATGGAGGTTTCAGAATGGCAGCATTTCTGCTACAGATAGACCGGAAAAAAAAAAAAATTTTCCCACATGAAAAATACACTATGTTTGTATGAACTGAATAGAAAATTAGCATTATTTTACTTTATTCTTTTTGTACTAAAAGCATAACTGGATACTCTATTGTTGCCACACATTGTAATCATTCTTAAGACGTTTTCCAATTAATAGTATTGCTCCTTTAGGTGTGTAGCTCCACAATTTAAATAGCAGCCTATGTTCAAAGATGTATTTCATGTTGTGTCACTTTATCAGAAGATTAATATGCCATTTTTTGACAGCCAGCAATTTGTGGCTGAATCAGTGATACTTTTAAAAAGAACTTATCAGTATAGTGAACAAAATACACATTATAAAATCGTGCAGGATTTTAATTTTCAGTGATTTTTGTCTGCATGGGTATGTTGGATTGGGGATCAGCTGAAGCATTTCAAATATTTGATATTTCAGGAGATTAGCAAATTTAGACAGTTAAGGATTCCCTTCATTCTTCTTGGGATTAAACCAGCTGTTCTTTTCTTATGAGTAGTGCTACTTTGAAGAAAGATTAAGAAAAAAGTTAAGACATGTTTCTATGACTAAGAAGTCATCTTTTGAGGAACAAGAGATTATTATTAGTAGCTATGCAGACTTCTTTTATAAACATTATCAACAGACTTCATTTGAGAATTAAGGATGAATGAAATATGGACTGTACTATATGGTCTTGATTAATTCTAAAAAGTTCTTCATGGTTCTATGACATGTAGTTGAAATCACATCCTGTGAGAAGTCAGCAAATGGAAACAAAACAAAACAAAACAAAACTAGAATGGGAAGAGGTTAGAAGAACAGCATCCTGCTGGCTGACCTAAGGACATTTTTAGACAAACAATCCTAATCACTGACGGCCTGTGGCAGATTATTTACACATCTCCAGTGTTAGCTGTTATGTGGATGCCTCACATTATTTCAGCTATGAAAAGGTGAAATTGTGATGGTGTCAGGTTGAAACCTCATTTGAGAGAATCCCACATTCCGCAGTGACTAATGACTGGAAATTCTGGCTTGATAAGAGAAGGGAGAGAATTGAGAGTACAATGAAATAGCATTGGCACCAGAATACTTATTTTTTAGAGGAAACATTTGAAACTGATCACTTATATTTAACCCTATATAGGCATATCTAAGTCCCTGTTATGGGCTTTCATGTCATCCGTCTGGCCATATACTATTTCTAAACCTCTAATATTGCCAACAGAAAGTGTTATCCCTCATAGTGAGTTGAAAAGATTTTGGAAATATTGTGAGAAATTTTACAGTAAAACTCTGTCTTTTTATAAAATGTGCAAAAAATAAAAACAAATGAGGTAAATCTATTCTCTCCATCCTTCCCCAACAAAATGCTTTTTTCTCATGTTGGTGTATATTGACGTTGGCTACTTGGTGGTGGGAGGCAGCGCTGGTTTATCTAGAGGCTTTGAAGTCATAGTGGCTTAAAATTGTTTAAAACTCAACTTTTCCACTTATTAGGAATCTGTTAAAAATTTGTTATGGGTAGTTATAGCATTATTATTGCTCCAGTGAGGAACCTAGGCAGCATTCTCAACCTCTCTGCTTGTACAGTTTTCAAATGCTTTTGGTTACCAAATCCTGTTCATCTAATTTCATAAGTAAGTTTTCAATAGTCGCCTCTTTACTAACTACACTATCACAGCCTCTGCTGCTGCCATAGGCCTTTATCACTGTTTACTTGGGTTTCTAAGATAACATCTTTTTAGGACGGTCTTATTCCCATATAATTCTTTTTATACTTTACCGAAAAATATATAATCTTTTAAAAATGAAAATCGATAATGTCATAATATGTGTTAGAAGACTTCTTTGTTTTTTTTAAATTTCCAGCATAAAATTGTACACAAAACTCCCTTTTCTCCCCCTATAACACTCTATGGGTACCTTATGGGTCATTCAGGCTGAAATAACCATTATTTCCCACATTTAGGGGGCCTAGAATTTCCCCCCTGCTGACTTCTTCCCTCTTATACTGCCCTGACCCCCAAGCACTGTAACTCTTACTGGTTCTGACTATGCAAATGAAATGGAAATTCCTCCGAGAAATCTTCCCTTATTCACCATAATGAATTTGGTTTACCTTCCTCATGTCTCAATAACACAAGCCCATACCTCTTTCTGAGTACCTAGACTTTATTTTTAATGTTAGTTTTTAGGAATGGTTTTATCATTGGATTGTGTTTTGTCTACTTTTAGATCTCTAGTAAAGTCTCAAGCAACTTAATAAACAAGATACAAAAGTTTGTTGAAAAGATGAAAGTCTCAGGTTTAAGTGTTAGTAATTCTAGAGGCGTTCATATTTTGAAAGAGATCAAAGACAGGAGAGGCAGAATGTAGATAATAGGAATGTCTCAAAATGCTTTGAATAATATCAGGTAATTGGCTATTCTATCAGTTAGTAATATCACTACTATAACTGATATGACTATTAGTCATAGAGACTTGAACACATTAAGGCTTATTTTTCTCTTGTAATGAGAAGTCTGGAGGTGGGTAAGTGCTGGTTCAGTGATTCAAAAATGTCAAGACAGAGGTCTCTGTAATTCTTTTAGTCTTTTTCTTAAGGCCCCCAAATGGCTGCCAGACTTCTAGTCATCAGGATCACATTCCAGGTGGGACACAGGAGAAAACATAGAAATTACAGGCAGAAATGAGAGTGCCAAGAAAAAAATGTAGGTGAAAACTTAACATGTCACTATGGGGAACTGTGTGGAACCACTGACAATCTAGGTGACTATGATACTTGATTAAATAACTACACTTTATTATATTTTTCCTTATTAAGTTTAATAATGATGAACTTATTGGCCCTTTAAAAGATTAGCAAACATAAAAATATAAATTGTATTCCAGATGAAAACTTATGTTTAGCATATTGATCTATTTAATTGTGCATAATTTATTCTTTCTATTCAATCCCATCAACAAAACCCTTAACTTGCCATTATTATTTACCCAAATTTATTGATTAAGTACTGACACTGTGCCAGGTACAGTGCTTTTCTTTGGAGATATAGAATATAGGAGAGAAGAACAACCTTCTTGCCCTCTAGACGTTTACTACCTAGTGGAGGAGAAAAAGAAATCAACAGGTAATTCTTATAGTAGGTGATACATTCTATGAGCAAGGCAAGCCTTCCGAGTTTTGGACAGGTGGCATCTGGACCCACTCCTGTCTGGGCATGGGAGGGCAAAAACCAAGAAGACTTACATGAAAGAAGCTCACCTATTACTTTTTTAAGAGTAGTAATTGAGGGAGCGTGACAGTATTTCCAAACAGATTAAAAAGCAGATATTTGAATATAGGTAGGTGTGGGTGTATGATATATTATAAGATCAGTAAGCCCTGGATATATTTTTAAGGGTTACATTCATACATCTGTATGAATCACTAAATTCTGAAATATCATTCTTGCAATATAACTTCCTTTTCAAAACTGTTAACTGCTAGAGCATAGAACCACAAAGCTATACCGAGATACGAATGCTGGTGATCACCTTGGCTCACTCACCAGCTGAGGAGGTGTTATTTGAACATGTAGAAGTGTGATGAGTTCAGGGTGAAATATGTGCTTGTGACATCTGGGGAACATCTGAATGGAAAGAGAATACACAGATAAAAAAAAAAATCTTGGGAACTTAAATGTAAGGTCTGGAATAAAGATATAGATGTGAATTCCTTCATTCTACAAATATTTATTGATTATGTAAAGCTAGATGTTAGAAATACAATGATGAATTAAAAAAGAATTCTCTACCCTCAACATGTTTGTATCACAGTCATGGAGAAAAGGAAGAAAAGGTTTTAAAGTAGCTATAGGTGGCATTTAAACTAGGAAGTTATATTACTTCCAAACTGTAGAGAAAGTATACCAAGTGAAATCTGAAACATATTAACTTTTAAAGGAGAGTGATGATAGAAAAAGAGGGACTCAAAACAGAAGTTGAACAGGAACATCTGGAGAGGTTAAAAAAAAAAAAATCAGAGAAGAGTGTATCACAAATAGCAAGAAAGGTATGAGTTTGATAAAGGGAGTCAAGGGTCTCAAAGGCTAACATAAAGGGCAGGAAGCTCAGGACTGAAGGTGTATAATGGATTGAGGAATTACAAGGTTATTAGTGATCTTGACAGGAGCAGATTCGGTTAATTGAAGGGAGGTAGAAACATTTCCATTTGAGGAGCAAATAGGAGGTGAAGAAGAGATAATAAGTCATCTGCTTCTTTCATGAAACTTGGATATTGTGGGAAGGAGAGAAATAGGGGAATGTAAATTTAATAAAGTCTTTTTAATAAATATTAGATTAAGAAAGAACCAATAGACAGGATGCATCCAAATGTAAGAAAGGATGTAGATAATCTATAAAACAACATTCCTCAAGGAATTCAGAGAAGGTGAGATCTAGAGAGAGGTTTGGAGGAATTAGCAGTTGGGCATCTCTTTCACTGAAATCTGAGAGAACATGGAGTTCCAGGATTTGGGGACAAGTATGTCCAGGAAAGTTGAGAGAGCCCCTACCTGATGGCCTATATTTCTCTGTGAAAGGGGCCTAAGAGTCTTCAAGAAGTAAGGATCAAGATCTTCAAGAGTATGGTGAAGGTTTAAAATGCTGTCATGGGGAATTTGAGAGAGAGAGTTGCTTAAAAGCCCATCAGAGGATTGCCAGATGGTCTTGAGATCCCATCTGAAATTAAGAAACTATAACCTTTTTTTTTTTTTTTTTGGTAACAGTTTCCATTACTGTGTGATTTTCTCTAGAGTATACAATAAGTTAGGTTCAGGGACAGAGGAAGGCCATAGTTAAATAAATATATTGTTCTAGGACTGAGAGCAGGTTGGTTGGGAGGATAAAGGGTAAGAGATTTGAGGGTATTAGCAAAAGTTTGTCAGAGCCTCCTAGATTTTTACCTCTTCAAAAACTTGAACTGCCTTCTGTAGCTACAGCGTACTGATGTACTGAGAACATTTAATCCTCTAAGACAGTGGTCCCCGATCTTTTTGGCACCAGGGACTGGTGTTCCTATGAGAATCTAATGCCTGCTAATCTGCGATGGAGCTGAGGTGGTGTTGCTAGCGTTAGGCTGCAGCTGCAAATACAGATGAAGTTTCTTTCACTAGCCTGACGCTCACCTCCTGCTGTGTGGCCTGATTCCTAACAGGCCATGGATGGGGAGCCCTGTTCTAAGGGCTGATCAGGGCCAGAATAGCCAGGGCTCTCAGATTTGTTACCTCCAGCGGCATAAATAGCCTGGAGGATTTAAAATGTTAAAATACAACGGTACACTTAATTAAAATACTAAAATAAAAATGTCATATTTTGTATTATGTAATGCAAATGGTTGTGAAGCACTGCATTAGGCAATTTATAAGATCTCTGCAGGTTAGGGATGGCAGTGATGCCTCCAGGAAGATTTGACTTAGAGGAAATAGTTGTTTCCATAGGTTGAATAAGGGGAATGACAGAGCTGCCAGGAAAAAGTTCTGTGGTCAGAGAGGAAAATAGAAATAAAGATTTCAAAGATTTGGGTGTGGCTTCTCAAGTATGATTAGCTGGACTAGAGTGGAGGGGTGGAGCAAGGATTGGGATTTGGGTTAGATTTTCCCAAGAGACGTTTAAGATCACCTGGGAAAATGACAG
>NW_011888792.1:6349072-6355932 GCF_000151845.1 Pteropus vampyrus | reverse complement strand
CATTACTGTGTGATTTTCTCTAGAGTATACAATAAGTTAGGTTCAGGGACAGAGGAAGGCCATAGTTAAATAAATATATTGTTCTAGGACTGAGAGCAGGTTGGTTGGGAGGATAAAGGGTAAGAGATTTGAGGGTATTAGCAAAAGTTTGTCAGAGCCTCCTAGATTTTTACCTCTTCAAAAACTTGAACTGCCTTCTGTAGCTACAGCGTACTGATGTACTGAGAACATTTAATCCTCTAAGACAGTGGTCCCCGATCTTTTTGGCACCAGGGACTGGTGTTCCTATGAGAATCTAATGCCTGCTGATCTGCGATGGAGCTGAGGTGGTGTTGCTAGCGTTAGGCTGCAGCTGCAAATACAGATGAAGTTTCTTTCACTAGCCTGACGCTCACCTCCTGCTGTGTGGCCTGATTCCTAACAGGCCATGGATGGGGAGCCCTGTTCTAAGGGCTGATCAGGGCCAGAATAGCCAGGGCTCTCAGATTTGTTACCTCCAGCGGCATAAATAGCCTGGAGGATTTAAAATGTTAAAATACAACGGTACACTTAATTAAAATACTAAAATAAAAATGTCATATTTTGTATTATGTAATGCAAATGGGTGTGAAGCACTGCATTAGGCAATTTATAAGATCTCTGCAGGTTAGGGATGGCAGTGATGCCTCCAGGAAGATTTGACTTAGAGGAAATAGTTGTTTCCATAGGTTGAATAAGGGGAATGACAGAGCTGCCAGGAAAAAGTTCTGTGGTCAGAGAGGAAAATAGAAATAAAGATTTCAAAGATTTGGGCGTGGCTTCTCAAGTATGATTAGCTGGACTAGAGTGGAGGGGTGGAGCAAGGATTGGGATTTGGGTTAGATTTTCCCAAGAGACGTTTAAGATCACCTGGGAAAATGACAGTCAAATTTGCCAGCTCCTCTCTACCTTTTTCCTTTAGTCCTTTCCTTTTCTCCCTCTGTTCTGCTGAGACTTTAATTAAGGATTTTAAGGATGCACATAGATGGAAACTGGAAGATTATCAGATACTAGGGCAGCTCTAGGGAGCAGAGCTAATCTTTTTCTTTCTCATTTGAACAAGTGGTTCCATGGCTAAAAACAAGTTGAAAGGCCATGCATCAAAAGCTATAGATCCACTAAACACCCTTCAGTAACACTCCATAAATTCTAGTTCATTCAACTGTGATTCAAGCTGCTTTAAATTAGCAAAATAATTTTTTTTCAAATTTAAAGCCTTTTTTTTCCCCACCTCATAAACCACAATGGCATAAATCTTACATTAAGATCTGCTTTTCAGATGATACTGTTGTAGATGATACTGTTGACTTTTAACATTTACAGCTTTCTTTGTGATTTTTCTGTGAAAAATAACACATCAGATAACTGGAGTTTGTTCATCATAAATCATTTTGAAATGATACTGTCTTTCATAGATATGTCTTAAGATAATCCTTAGATATAGCGTGCTTAATAAAGCCTTTTAATGTAGCTGAGGCAGTTCGTGATTCTGTGGTTGGTCATAGTTACAGTTTCTGCTTAAGAGGTCTCTACTTTTCACTTCAGAGACATAAGTTTAAGAGATGATTGTATATAAAAAAAGATTCTGTGGAAGCCTCAGTTGAAAATTCAGTACTGTTCTCACACCATTATGGGGAGAGAATTCTTTATTTCTCTCTTTTACTTTTCTTTATTTCCTTTCTTTACTTTTTTCTTTCTTTTTCTCTCTTTTTCTGCAACTTTAGGCAATTTCATTAAAGACTCTTTAGGAGAAATTATGGTCTTTACTTAGCAAAGGACTAGGTGCTAGATTATGGCTCATGTTAGTCAAAATTTAAAAACTATTATCTAAAAACATTGCAGAAAAATTCAGCATTTTATGAAAGACTACATTTTATAATTCCAGCAGGATCAATGTGGTATAATATGTTACTAAATTGCTAGTAAAACAGAATTACATAATTTTTTCAGTATAAATGCAAATATATGTAGTATTACTGCTTGCTGTTCCAACAAATTGCAGTCATTCAAAATGAAATGTAATAGGTTTCTTTAAAGGATTTGTGGCAATAATTTTTAAATCTGTATTTGTGAAGAATGAATTGTTCAAATCTAAATATAGGAGAGATAACTTGGCAATCTGTTTATAGACATTTGGACTGAACTTTCACAACAGGAGGGAAATAAAATTAACTTATTCAGATTGTGCTTATGTTTAAGATAAGGGGAAAAAAGTGGTTTCCACTATTAGATCAAGTGTTAACATGTAACCGCAAGAGAGAAATAGTTTCAGAATGTTCTGTGAAAGTAGCAAAAATGGAATGAAAATCTAAATGCGTGATGAAAAGTGAACTATCTCTCAAGGGCAGAATTTTCAAAGAGAATTTACTCTAAAATCTCTTTAGATGTTCAATCTGTAGTATGAACATATAATCTTTTTTTGCTCAGCTTTGAAATTGTACCCATTTAAATCTGCCTTGTGCCATTTTAGAAAGGTCTATACATTTGAGGTGTCTGAGTTATTTCTGGAATTAATGCCAAAGGCAAGATACAAGGTCTTTGAATTTATCTTACAGAAGGTTTGGAGGTTATAATTTTAGAGAGACAGGGAAATGCATAAGCACAAACCAGTTCCCGTATCTTGCTTATGGATTGTTTGGAAGAGACAATTTAGTCTATGTTATTATTCTAGAGAACTTGAAATGACTGCTATGTAAGTTTATTTTTAAATAACTTAATTCAGATTCTTACATATTGAGACTATGAAAGATTTCTCTTCTCATCTCATTCAGGGTGTGAATTTTTAGAACTCTTCCTATTCATCTCATGATACGCTTGGAATTTTCCCAAAGCATGAAGAAGGATGGAGCAAGACTGTCCAAGGTGGAGGAAAGATGGAGAATTAAAGTAGCACATTTCCTATCAAGTAAACTAAATTGACACCTGTGTGGAACCTAAGCCTTCTTATCCTTTCAAAATAGCCCAGAATTGTCTGTTTTATAACATAGTGCCTCCTGTTTCTACTTTGTATTGAAATATATTTAGTGTAGAGAATTAAATATACATAACTGCCTTTAAATTAACATCAGAGAGATATTTAAAAATTGTTTTTAAAGGTGGATTTTTCCCCCTTACTAAAGTGAATAACATTCACAAGACTACAAGCTATTATGCTAAATAGCTGTGTGATTCTCTTCTGAACTAATGGCACCTAAGGGTATTGCTTGAAACCTGTTTTAATAAGCCACCTCTTATCTCATTTTTTCTAGGTTTTCCTCACTGTAGGCAAGACCCCTCAATAGTTCTCTTCACTCTTGAAGCAAAATCGTTGTTTTCATTAATTTAACTCATTCACTTAGGTATTAGTTAAGTAAGTAAGAATTCAGGAATTTATTTGCTCATCTGTGCATTAAAATAAAACAAAAGAATATTGAACAACTACTCAAAATGGTGTGTAGTTCTGGGTACTTGGGGGAATTCATTAATGACTAGCATGTGACTCTTTTGAATAGCTTGCAGTGTACCAGAAGGTGCAATATGTGTGTGTGTGTGTGTTTTTAAACTATAATATAAAGAAAAAAATAGAGCTTCAGGAGAAAAGAGGACTATTACGTAAGTTCATGAGAAGAAGAAATTAGCTACATACTAGTTTAATATTTCATTTCCATTAACCTCTCCAACTTGCAACCAGCAATCATTTCAAATAGATTATTTCAGGAGAAAAAAGATGTACAATTGGTTGCTTAAGAGAGATTTTGTTTATCTAGCACCTTCTGAATAATTCTGGACTACAGGCAGCTTTATCTGTTTCTAGGCATTGACACCCAGATATCTTCCTGCCTTCCTCACAAATCAGCTTCCTCTCATGTGTGGTGCAGGAGGAGTATAGAAGACAGTTCCATCTGGTCGGCTCTCTTCAGTTCCCTTTAGGGTCATGCCTTTTATCAACAGCTGCTCCTAGCAGTTTTCTTAAGGTTACCTTGAAAATCTACAAAATTTGTTTTATTGTACATATAGAATAATTTCAAAAGAGGATTATATAGTAGTATAAAAATATTTTAAAACTTGATAAATAAATAAGACTTTCCTCAGAGTGTCACAGAGAAGATACCTAAATACCTTCCCAAGATGCTCTCATGAGAATTTCTCAAGTCCCAGTTGATTCTACGTCTTTGAGATCCTTGCCCTCTCTCCAACATTTTCAGTTCTCTGTGATAATCTCCAACTGCCTTTTCCTTTAATTGTCATCCTATTATCAGTAATGCTCCCATTCTCTGCTTGCAACTCCACTCCTCACATTCGTCCAGTCTGAGGTCTTTATCTGGAGAAGAGCCTCTAGGGCCCTTAGCATGGTCAGAGACAGAGTTGAAACCTTAGACCTTATTGTAGTCTTTGGTTTGTTTACCCTTTGGCCAATTGAACCAATGTGAATGGCAGACACATTTATTAAACTATAACATGCTAAAGGTCAACATATTCACCTCTCCCAAATACAAATATTAATTTTCAGGGACAGCAAACTCCAAACCCATACCAAGAAATGAAATGTTTCCTTAATAAACAAGTTCTATTTTCCTTCCCATGGAGTCAGTAAGCTTTTGCTGAGTGATGAATCGTACCAAAACTTAATGGCCTATAACGTCAATTGTCTATTTAGCTTAGGATTCTATGTGCTGGTAATTTGGTTGGGTTTATATCATCACTTGGCTCCCAAGTGTAGCTGACTATATCTCGCTCTTGTGTCTACTTTCAGGCAGAAACTCAACTAGGGCACAGTTCATGATGGCTTCATTCATATGTCAGGTGATTGACTCATTGTTAGCTGGGGTGACAGGACTGCCTAGTCCAGGTGTCTCTCATTCCCTAGGACACCTGCTCATGTCATCCACACAGGCTCACATCATTCACACACCTACTCACATCATCCAACAGACTTATTTAGTGGGGCTTATTCATGTGGCACCTGAGTTTCCCAGAGCAACAAGAAGGCAAGTCTGAAGTGCAAAGCACTTTCAAACCTCTGCTTATGTCACATTTGCTGAAGTACCATTGAGCAATGTAAATCATATGATCAATCTAGATTTAAGGGGTAGAGAAATACGTACCACCTATTGATGGAAGGATCCACCAAGTTATTTGGCAAAGCTATGGATATGGGAAGGAAAGGATTTGTGGCCATTTAAAAAATCCATAAGACCTATTTTTGTGCAGAGTAGAAATTGGTTGTTCCTGCTTAGAACTTACCAGAGTAAGAAAGGGACTACATTGTGCTACAATGGCTGGCCCTTCTCTAGTCCAAGAAAGACTATGAGTTGATAGTTCTTTACTTCCCCACAAGTCTCCCTCTAACCATGAGGAATGAATGATGTTGAGGAAAAGAGAATTACTTATTTTTTCCCATTGCCATTGGTATTGATAGAGCCAACTCTAGAGACAATAAAAATGTTAAGACCAAATAAAATAGCATGATTTTATCATGCTTTAAACTATGGGCTTAGTGTACAGAAGAGTTGAAGTTACTATTTAGCTACGTAAAACAACCACTCAATTGTTGTTGCTGCTGTTTTACCAGTTTTTAACTTATTTGAAAATATCTAGACGAGACATAGATCTTTAGCCAAAAAGATATATCAGTAATGTAGAAAGCTGACACAATTTGAAAGATTTAAAAACTCCTTGAGTTAAGATGTTATCTCCCAAAATACCTACTAAATGTATTTCTAGAGAGTGGGTACCAAGGAAATAAAATCTGTAAACAGAAAGCAAAACTTTGATACAATGTTTTCCAGTACAGAAATTTTATGAAGGAGGTTGAAGGAAAATATAATGATATATGACATTGGGGTGTCTAAGAAGTCAGAAAGTAGTATGAGTGTTGGATACACATGGAATTTTCAGAAAGGGGAAGATGTTGAAATATATATCACTTACTTGATATTCTGCCTAGCACCTGGCTGCTCTTGTGTAATCAAATCCTGCATGCATATTTTTGCTTAATTTGGTATTCAAGTTTCACCTTTCAAAAATAATTTGTGACATTAATATAGTAAAAATTATTGCCAAATTGCAACAAAATATGCAAACTATTAATGAAATGACTTTTTTTTACCATGTTTTTTCTTTTAATTAAAGAATAGGATTAACTGCATTTGTCTTACATAATTTTTTAAAAGGAAAAATCTGAGGAAAAATTTATGTGACATACTTTTATTGATAAATAGTCCAATAAAACTTCTCAGTAAGAGCCAGGGTAGGATGGCCAGAATCTGCATTTTATAGATTTGTATTTCCCTTCACTCATGTCATTATATGAAAAACTACAAAACATTGACTACACAATGACAGTTAGAAAATGCATATGTTGAGTTAATAAGGTTTATGGCTAATATTCTTGCTGTTTATAATCTACCAGAGTCCATGCAATATATCCCACAGATATGTAATTAAATAGGTGACTAGAAAACTGAACAATTGAAGTTGGGAAGTTATAAGTGCATTTTATGGGTTTTTTGGTGCGAAAGTCACATTCTACATGCATGTTTAGACCAGCTGGGATGGGGTCAAATGACATCTTTCTGAAAGAGAGAAGGGTTTATAGAAGAGATGGTATTTCATGAGTTTTTTTCTGTGAAAGAAAGGGGAGATTTGGGTCATCTGACAACACTCTAGGTTCTTTATTCTTCTGATATTATTGGTGGTTTGAAAATAGCCTTTATATTATTTTTTTAGTATAAAAAATTTTCCCTAGTTTCATTGAGATATAATTGACATATAACTATGTATAAGTTTAAGGTATACAACATAAAGATTTTATAGACATATATATTATGAAATAATTACAAAAATAAATTTAGGCCTTTCAT
>NW_011888792.1:6341598-6347847 GCF_000151845.1 Pteropus vampyrus | reverse complement strand
TAAGAAAATATTAAATATCTATTAGGCCAAAATGTCTTTCCAAAAGAATAAAAGAAATTGGAAAGAACTTAAAAATGTCAGTAACTGATAATCCTTTCTCAAGGATCATCTGAAGAGACCAAAAAGGCTAATTATCACCCATAGCATCTCCATTTCAGAAATATTAATTGGGATGACAGATATTTGCCAATAGTCTTTTTTAATCAGGTAAAAATGAATTCTCCTAATAGTAACTGTATTACACTTAATAAGGTCTTGTTATGGGACAGTGTGCTAAGTGACTTAGAGATCTCATCTTAATTAATTCTAACAACAACTGGATGAGGTAGATAATAAAATTACTTTCACTTCACAGATGAGGCAATTAGAACATAGGGCAATTAAATAACTTTCTTGGCTTTGAAATAATAAGTAAAGAAGCCAGGATTTGAACCCAGGCACTAAACATTGCATTATATGCTACAGTACTTAAAAAATTAAGTTTACATGTTCTGGTAGAGAGCACATGGTTAGTAGCTGTTGTCAACTTTGAGATCCTAGTACTGAATCTCATTCCATGCTCTGCAGAGCTCATAATTGTCACTGATTAAGCTTGTGCTCACTCCCTTTACTTTGCAGCAGAATCTCATTTCTGTGCTGGTTTGTACAGAAACCTAATTTTTGTTTTTATTACTTTGTTCTCTGCTACCTTCTTACTCTCTTCCTTCTACCACCCCCAACTTGGAACTGTATAGATTAAAAAGCAGAATTTTATATCTGCTTTAGTTAATTTTTTTTCCCAATATAACACTTTCCTTAGCAACTCAAACAACTGGCATTTTTCAAGAAGTGTTTATTACAAGTGTTTTTATTGTTTTTGTTGTTTTTAAATAGAACAGAGAGTGCCAACAAAGTCTCCATCCCTGCAGAGACTAGGAGGAGAGCAAACATTTTATGTGTACAGGATAATGTTTATGTTAGAAGGCAGGAGAAATAGTACCTGTCAGGTTGCCTCTATTTCACTCACTAATTAGTAATTGTAGGCTTATGTGTTGCAAATCTCTCTTTAAGGCAGGCTTTTTCCAACCGCTGTTCTTGTCACTTAGTATTGCTTTTACTTCTGTTGCCTCCCCAGCCACAGACCACATTCCAATAGCTCAGCAGATTCCAACTATGGTTGGCTCCACCTCAGATCCTCCTTCTCTATCTCTAATCTCTCAACACATAACTCAAGATTCAGCATCCTGCTTTCCAGTTGTGACTTTTTAATCCACTGCCCCCACTTCCTGTGTCATTCCATTATTTTCAAGTCTATCAGTGATAAAAATATCATTTATTCACTATCGTAATTTTTACATTTAGTTTTATTTGTGTTTGTTTCACATAACAGTCTAGCTCCTCGGAACTAGAATGTTGTTTTCTTTAATACCAACGAGGGATAGTTTTGAGTGCCAATAGTTACTGCTTTGAATTATAATAAATATGAAAAGTAAATCAGAGTGCACCACACCCGCGCCCCTCTGCCTCTACCCAAGTCCCCACTTCTCAGCCTCTCCATATCTCTCAGTAGTTTTCTGGTAGTCATGTATAGGCATCTATGTATTTATAAAGGATTGTTGGAGTTATATTTGATATGTTTGTTTTATTCTTCTGTTATCTAGTCTGTCATCTCCTTTTTCAATGCTTCCCAAATTCGTCTTTTCTTTTTCAAGTATCTCACTATTGGTCAGATCCTTATGATAACATATCTTAATTATAGATTTTGAGTTAGGGCTAAAATGCATGAATTAACTCATCTTTCCCCAAACCCAACCTGCACAGCTTCCTAAAACATCCTTTCTGTTGTGTCACCCACAGTTATAGAAACTATAATGTCATCTTGACCTATCAATTTCAAGTTCCTCACCCACATATACAAGTCTGGGACTACCTGAACTATATAAGTTTATTTTTCATTGCTTCCTAATATATGCAGTCTACTTTGCCCAGACGGATTTCATTCATTCTCTCTCATATACCACACTCATTCCTATCTTTCTTCTTTGATTAAGTTGTTTTTGGGAATTGAAGATGTCTTGGCTATTATGCTTTGCTTATACTCCAATTAGATTTCCCTGTATCATTCATGAAACATTGCCTAGACATTTAATCCTATTAGGAAAAATATACAACTTTCTTTCCTAAATGCCCATTGCAAAAATTTTATTCTGTAATTTAACTCTTAATTGTTTGCAAATTATTCTGTTTCTTTGCTCTCTTCAACATTAACTTACTTTTTAGATTAGAGGTAATTTCCTTATGTTTAGATATTATTAAGTGTTCAAGAAGCATTCTGGTTCAAAATTCTATCATGGTCCTCATTATCAACAAAGTACTTCTGCATTTTGAGAACAGGAAACAAGTGGTCAACTTCCAAAGGCTTGGGTTGATCTTTGCTAAGTGACAAAGAGATTCTGGGAAGAATGCTAAATCTTAAGTTGTCTTTCATTTTTTCTGCTTCTGAAATAAATGGTACTTACTGTTAGCAGCAACTTACAGATTCCTCTGTTCATATCAGGAAATACTTTGTAAGAACAGATTCATGTTATTTTTAAAAAGAGCTTCAGCAAGTCATATGCTTTGTTTGCCATAAGTTCAAAAGTGAGAAGGACCTTCTCTTGATTTCTTAGTGCCTAGATCCAGGCAACCGAAATACATCAAAGTGGTTGAAAGGACAGAGCATAACTTGAGCTCCCTCCTGATCATCTGTGCAGTATATTCTCACCATTGAAAGCAACTGGTCTCCTGGCTTTGTTTCCTGCTCACTAGACCGCCTGGTCGATGGGCTTAGGGTGTGACTTTACTCATTTCCTTTTTGTCACCTCACAAAGCTCTGGTTTGTTTGGTTTATCTAAGACCTCTGTGCTACCTAGCTAAGCCTGGCTTCCTGTGCTGTTCACTGTGTCTCCATGGTCCCAGCTCAGCTGGAAGAAAATCAACTGATGGTCTGAAAGTCCACCAAGTTTTTAACGACTTCCACAGACTTCTCACTTTTCCTTCAGTGTTGGCAACTGCCAGGTCAGAGAAGAAGGCAGTAAGAGTGATTCAAATATTTAGATTTTTAGCATAATAAAAATGACCAACTTTTTGGTGGATGAAACTGCAGGGGGTAAGGGAGAGAGTGGAAATTCTAGGGCAGAGCACTATTTTCTATTGTGTGTATGTGTTTGAGTTTACTAATACTTCCCATTACCTTATGTGAGGGAAGTAGGAGAATTTTGGATCTGGAGTAAGCCAGATATCTGGATTTGGAAAGGATAGTGGTGAGCCCATAGTAAATATTAGGAACAGATGGAGATTTAATAGTGAAAAAGAAATAGCTTTTTAAGAGAAGAATGGAGGACCTATTTCTCGTGAACACTGAATGTAGACGATTCTTTCTCAACCAAGCAGGGACTCTGCAAGAGAGAGTTCTTTAAAAATTGTGGACCTGGTGGAGGATCATTTCATTAGGAGGGAATTTTCAGATGTCTTCCTTACAATTACATCTCTGAAAGGCGTGGATGCAAATTCAAGAGATATGGATGAGGCCTGTAGATATGATGGGACAGGCTTATATAATTTTTTTTTGTGGTGAGGGGTGAATAGTTAACCTTCTGAAAACAGTGCATACCATCCAAGGGCAAGAAAAAACCACTTGCGAGTAACCCATGTCTGTGAAAGCTCTGAGGTTCACCATAGACCTTGGAATGAAAGCTTGAGAGTCTGTATCAGTTTACATGTTAATTGGTAGAGCCACTGTGGAAAGCAGTATGAAGGTTCCTCAAAAAATTATAAATAGAACTACCATATGATCCAGCAATTTCACATTTGGGTACATACCCAGAGATGATGAAGCCACGATCTTGAAGAGGCATCTCTGCATGCCCATGTTTATTGCAGCATTATTCACAATAGCCAAGACATGGGAACAACTCAAGTGTCCATTGACAGATGAATGGCTAAGAGAAAATGTGAGACAGACAGACAGACAGACAGACAGACACACACACACACACACACACACACACTGGTATATTATTCAGCCATAAAAAAGAAGGAAATCCTGCCATTTGTAAGAACATGGATGGACCTTGAAGACATTTGTTAAGCGAAATAAGTCAGGTAAAGACGAATACTGTATGATCTCACTTATTTTATATGTAAATGAAAAAAATGAACTCAGAGAAACAGAATAGAATGGAATGAGTAGATGTTGGTCAAAGGGTACAAACTTTCAGCTATAAGATGAATAAGTTATGGGAATCTATATACAGCATGCTGACTACAGTTAACAATATTGTATTGTGTAGTTGAAAGTTGCTATGAGAATAGTGCTTTAATGTTCACCATAACAACAACAACAACAACAACAAAATGGTAATTATGTGAGGTAAAAAATATATTAACTAATTTTATTGTGGTAAACATTTCATACATATGTGTATCAAATCATCATATTGTACACCTTAAACTTATATAATGTAATACATCAATTACATATCAATAAAGCTGGGGAAAGCTGAAGTGAGTCTGAGGTAACTGTCAAATAGTGCTGCTTGTTTACTTTTGCTTTGCCACCACATACACTTGCCCCCACACTCATACTACTATTATGTAGTATTACATATAATATAAATAGTATATAAAATATAATTATTTAGTATTTTAATGCATCATCAAAAATACACAATAAACACTCTATATTTTAAAAAATTGAGAATGAGAACAAAATGTCCAGAATAAAGACATTGATATATATTCTTAGAATTTTTGAAGAATGACTTGGTGGTTTGGGGTATTAAATTGAATATAGATTTTAAGACTACTTGACATTACAACCTTCTCAAAGAATAATCAGGGAATTCCATTTCTCAAAGTAGTTGGTGAAACAAAAGCTGAAAATTCTCCCATACATTCTGAAATTTTCTATACAAAAATGTCTACATTTTCTATACAAGGAATATACATTCTCTAATTCTTATGCTTTTTCATATTTTAATTAAGTTACAGCTATAAATCCTGACATGAATATAGATAATAAATTATCCAATTTCAAAGAGTGTAAGCATAATATGAAATGAGCTACTAATTTTTGAAAAATGTATTTTTTAAAGAGTATGAATTTAATCTAAAAAAATTTTTTAATTTAGGTTGGCTTCTAGTTTCATTTCACAATGAAAAAGTTAATGAAAAGCAAAATGAGAATTGGTAGTCAAAAAATAATTTTTTTCTAAAATATTTTACCCTTAAAAATATTTGACAAATAATAATAATCTTAAGTTTTCTAAAATACCCCTCTTCCAAATTGGGCCCTTTAGAAATTGTAGTGGCTCACGAATTCTCCAAATTTAAAAAAAATGACTTGAGAAAAATAATTACATGGAAATATATCAGTATAGTGCCAGAGATTCGTTTCTACAATTAATGAAATATTTATAACTAGCACTTTGAAGGGGAAATTTTCTTACAGGAGTACCTTGTGTTGGAAGGTGTAATCTCTGGAACAAAATTCCTAGGTTCAAGTCCTATGTCAGCTATTTACCAGCTGTGTGACCTTAGACAAGTTACAGACATTTCTGTATGTCAGTTTACACATCTTAAAAGTGGGGATAAAATAGAACTTATTTCAAGTGGTTGTTAGGAAGATGAAATGAGGTCATATAAAGTACTCAGAACATATCCCAGGCACATAGGGAGTTTTATGTAAGAGTTAGGTGTCATTGTTATTGAAGCACACAAGTTGCAAACTAGTTTACTGCAGGCTGCTTGCAACATTTTTTTCAACATTTAAGTATCAGAAGAATGATATAGATTTTTACCTTCTCCTAGCAAATGAAAGAAATCTGGCCATATGGCAGCAGGGTTAGTGGTCATAAATAACCCTTATCACTCCTGGGCCTACTTCTCCTGTTCTGTTCAAGTTCACATTCATTCTTGCAACCCTGGGTGAAGCCACAGTTCCTTCAAGGCCAAGAACATTTATGCAGCAGGACGTGCTGATGGGAACACCCAGGACTGAATTCTTGCTCTCCCCTGACCTTTTGAAATTGAGCACTTAAAAAAATATATGTAAAAATGCCAAAGTTCAAAAAAAAGTCAGTGAAGACTATATCAAATTGTTTCCATAAGATCTATAAATGTCTTGAGAATGTCCTTTTCTTTTTTCTTTTCTTTTCCTCTTCTTTCTTTCCCTTTTTTCCTTCCTTCCTTCCTTCCTTCCTTCCTTCCTTCCTTCCTTCCTTCCTTCCT
>NW_011888792.1:6303866-6341482 GCF_000151845.1 Pteropus vampyrus | reverse complement strand
AGGTGAGTTAACCACAAGATAGTTCCCAAGTAACAGCTATTATCCTTACTCATTTGTCCATTTTTAAAGCTCCCTTTGTTTCTTTACCTTTGCTGTGCTTAATTAAAGTGACACTTCTTTTTCATGTTTTATTATTATTTTTTTGTTGTTGTTGTTTGTTTTCCCAGTAGGTAAGATCCATTAGCCATTTAGTCCAACAGAAAAAGAGCAACTATGAAAATAAATCCTGTCAGGGAAAACATCAATATTTAAATACTTCATTTTCACACCATTAAAAATGTTGTTTTAGCCCATGAAACTCTGAATATCTAGATCCTCTAATGATAAGCACATCACTCATAGATCTGGCATTATTTAATTTACCTGAGCAAATAAGACAGTTTTCAGGCTCCTTTCCTTTCATCTGAAAGAAATAGTTCAAATATTTGTGGTTACATATGCATTAACACCCTGATGTTAAGGTGATAAAATTCTCAGATTTTTCTAAACTTATACTGTGTTTTTATTATATATAAGATCTTAACAGAGACAGCATTTGCTTTAATCAGTGACAAAATGTCACTCAGACTCCTAGGTTGACTCATTTTAAAACTTACTTTAGAAATGTGTTACAGTGTTATGCATTAAATTACAGATTTAGATGATATTCTTTATGGTTTCTCTGAATTGCAAGAAATAGGTATGATAAAATGTTATGCATTTCAGTATATTCTGCTTCAGGTTGTCAGTTGATCATTAATAGTAAAGTTGGGTTTTTTTCTTTATATGTGATATTCAGATTAATTTTGAAGTTGATCATTTAATGGTAAACTTGTTTTTTTTCTTTTATATGTGATATTCAGATTAATTCTGAAGCTGACATTTTTTCACCTCATGGAATACATTCACTGCTTCAGCTTACCATAAATTGTTTTATCTCTTCATACTCGCCTTTAAAAAAAAATCTTTAAATTTATAACTACTGTCCTGAAATATCTCAGGAAACTTAATCCATTTTGACATATAAAAATATACTAAAACTTTACTCAGGGGAATCATTTCTCTGCCACATCTCTAAAAGTATGAATTTTCAAACTCGGAGACATGTAGAAAGGTAGACAAAGGTATTATTTTTATTGTTTGGCTTCTATTTTTAATTAAATTATTATTCATTCTAAAATAAATTTTAGAATTTAGTCATTCTAAAATAAATTTTAAAATGTAATCAATAGACAATAAATTTTAGAATTTAGTCATTCTAAAATAAATTTAGTCATTCTAAAATAAATTTTAAAATGTAATCAATAGACAATAAAATCATCTTTCAAAAATTGTTAATTGTAAAAAAAAATTTCAAAAAGAACCATATAAATATGTGTAGTCTGCAAAGCCTGCCTTCTATACTAGCTAGCACAGTTGCTGGAACATAGGAGCTACTTCATATATGCCTGCTGAATGATTTATTTTATTTTGTATACTATCCAAGATGCTTAGTTGTTTAGAGGAATATTTTATAAGATGATTTTAAATTCAAGGACTCATAAGAGCATAAACTTCGGAGAACTCTATAGGCCAGTCTCAAATAAATAGATTTGACTCCAATGTCATGCTATTTTTGAGTCATGGGGGTATCTGCCATGCAAAGAGCAGCCAGAGGAGGATGAATAAATAGTATGTGTAAGGGACTTGGAAAACCTTAAATGGGAAAGAGAGAGATGTATTATATATGTTTAGTGTGGAAACGAGAACGGTAGGAAGAACATCCTATCTTTAAATATTTGAATAATGACTAAGATATCCTTTCTCCAGCAAAAAGTTCCACAGTAGAATAAAGAAAACACATACTTGTTACAACATAATGAAATAAGCTCTAGTGGAGTCCTCTGAGTTAGAGAAAAGGTCAGTGACTGCTCTGCTTGGAGGGGTTGGTGAGAGTTGATCAGGGAGATTCCCCAAAGAGGCTATCTTTGAGCATAGTTTCAAAGGTGAGTAGGTGTAGAATGATTCATATCATGACACAGCCCACCTCTGAAGAAAGCTCTGGGATAAAATCAAGAGTATTTCTCTTTAATGGCAAACTATCATGTTTGGACAAGAGAGTTATTTCTGTCACTTGATCTACATTGCTCACTTCTGAGCTGTGGCATAATGTAGCATGCAATGGCTAAAATGTATGAAGTATTTTTTAAACTGTTGACTTACAAGTGAATTATTGGACAATGTTTTTCTTTTTTTTGGTTTAGCCATAATTCAGCTGATTCTATTTATGATTATCTATTCTTGGTGATAATTTTTTTTAAGGAAGGTGAGCAATTCTGTGAGATTTTAAAAAGTGTTTATAATAGGTGGCTAAGCATTCTTATATTTTTATTAGAAAAAGAATTAAACTTCATATTTCTAAGCAATATTTTCACCTAGATAACTTTTTCTTTGTTTTATTTTATTTTTAAGATTGCAAACAAAAGATCTCCAAAGAATTCACTACTTTCTTCCATATCAAATTGACAAGCTTCATTTGTTTGGAATTTTATTGTGTTAAGTACTTAGCTATTCAGTTTTTTTAAGATCCTGAAAATAATTTTTAAAAATTAGCAGAAATTGGTTACTAAGTGAAACTGTGGATTATGCTTCTCTGAAGATATTTAAAAATACAATATCTATCTGGGCAAGTTGAGAGATGATCTGCCTGATTCTAGAAATGAGTTAGTTGACCATTAATTCACTCATTCATTCATTCATTCATCCAGGAATTACTTTTTGAGTGGCTATTACTTACAAAACACTGGAAGGTCTCATTATTTACAAAATGTTATAAACATGCATACAAAAAAAGGAGCTAGTTCTTTCAGCATTTATATTTCAAGTCACCTCAGAAAGCAGTGCAATTTAGGAGAAAGCGTACAGCTTTAGAGTTAGCCTGGTTTAGGTTTGAATCTGGGCTCTGCTACACAGTAGCTGTATAATTTTGACGTTACTCAATGTCCTGATTTTGAATATCAAACAAGATAAAACCTATAAATACCTATAACAATGTCTAAAATGAGTAGCCATTCAATAGCCAGCATTACAGCCATGCAAACAGGCACAATTAATTTAAAAGATTAGCTTATTTGCTATTTTGGAAGCATTATGAAATGTTGACCAATAAATAATAATGATTGTTTATAATTATTCAGATTTAAACAGTTTGAGTAAAAATTCATAAATGTTTACACCTTAAAAAGGCAGTTCTGGGTGTGACCAAAGTAGACTGCTTTGGACATTAGGGAAAAAATTGTTAATAGTGTTAAATACCATTAAATTTGTACATTTTAAAAATTTTATGTAAAAAAAATAGTTCTTTATTTTCCACTTATGTGGATGAGAAAAAAGAAATACAAGTAAGTTTAATAGATTCTTGTTATTTTCTTTAGTAATTTCTATAACTTATGAAACCTCATCATTAAACTTTATAATTCTTTTTCCTATGTGTTAAGAGTTCACTTCTCTATATTTCTCAGGTATTCAGTTTCAGATATTTTGTGCATTATTTTCTGCCTTTCACCTTTTACCTTTCATAACATTTGTGTGGAAATAACATTTATAAAGTATTATTGTGCTGTAGTCATATATGTCCTTTTCCTTCTGTGTTGATAATTGAGCTATGACAAGAAAATAATTATTAGACCAATATTCTTTTGTCTGACAAGAGGCTATAGAATCAAACTAGGGTTTAAAGTGGTCTAAAAAAATCTTGGATCACGTGGGTCCTGGTCATTTCAAAACTATAGAATCTAGTGTAATAAATTGGAAACATTTGATTATGGAAAATAAATCTGGGTTTACTCTAAAACTGACTTGGCCTTATTCTTGGGTCCTAACATATTCTTGGACTCTCCTTCAGAGAAACCAATTCTTTAAATGTGTATTCCTAGACCTAATATCATAATCTTTGTACTGAAGGATTGTCTACATTTATTAGGATTTCCAGAGACCTCTCCTGATAGAGGAATATCCTGGAGTCCATGAACCACTCTCAGTGGTTTTGTTGGGCAGTTGTAGGGCATTTCAGCTTTGCACTTTCCATTGGTAACATCTGCTTTTCTCATATGTTTCAGTTATATGGAAAAGATTTCTAGAGGATGTCAAATGCCCTTATTCCTTTCCTGGATATTTTTTAAAGTATATTTTCAAACTTCCCCACTAATTAAATTCTTCCTTTTCCTTTTCCTGTTTAAAAAATTCATTGTATTATACAAAATGGAAGCCTTGATTTCAGGGAAATGGGCTACATTATCATTTACTCCTTGAGCTGTCAAAATAGGAAGTGATTCCACGAAATAAGAAAAGAAATATGCATGAAATCTGTACTCTTTTAGAAAATACAGTCAGCCAAGTTCAGTGTGAGGTAGAGTTTGAAGGCTGTGAAGAGGTAGGAAAGAGACCAGAACATAATAGCCTATTATTTATATGTAGATACTTGATCTCTGCCTATCAATTTTTAAAATTATGATTCATTTACAATTGAAATATATTGAAAACCTTCTAAAAATCAGGCCTGATCTTCCCATATTTGCTGCCTCGCTTGTTAACCACTGTTCTGAATGGATTTCCATAATTATCCAACTTTAGGACGTTCGCTATATGTTTCTCTAAATAGAAACTGGTCATAATGGTGTCTCCTTACAATCTGTATCAGCCATTTTAAAGCAAGATTAGCCTTTAAATTGCCATTCTAAATTATAAAAATTTCAGGATCTGAATATTAACTTTTCTCACATTTGAATGAATGTTCTTTATAAAGAAATCATCAAACTACTAAGTTTTTGCACAATGAAGGAAACCATAACAAAACAAAAAGACAACTTTATGAATGGAAGAAGATATATGCAAATAATATATGTGATAAGGGGTTAATATCCAAAATATTTAAAGAACTCATATAACTCAACATCAAAAAAATAAACATCCATTAAAAAGTGGGCAGAGGACCTGAATAGACATTTCTCCAAAGAAGACATATGGATGGCTAATAGACATAAGATATTCAATATCACTAATCATTAGAAAAATGCAAATCAAAACCACAATTGGATGTCACCTCATACCTGTCAGAATGGCTATTATCAAAAAGTCAATAAATAACAGTGTTGTCAAGGATATGGAACAAAGGGAACCCTTGGGCACTGTTGGTGGGATTGGTGCTGCCACTACAGAAAACACTATGAAGGTTCCACAAAAAATTAAAAATAGAACTACCATATGACCCAGCAATCCTATTCCTGGGTATTTATCTGAAGAAAATAAAAAGATATATGCATTCTTACATTTATTGCAGCATTATTTATAATAGCCAAGATATGGAAGCAACCTAGTTGTCCAAAGATAGCTGAATGATAAAGAAGAGCGGTGTATATATAATAGAATATTACTCAGTCATAAAAAAGAATGAAATTTTGCCATTTGTGACAACATAGATGGACCTAGAAGGTATTATGCTAGGTGAAATAAGTCAGACAAATACCATATAATTTCACTTATATGTGAAATTTATAAAACAAAATAAATGAACAAACAAAACAGAAACAGACATAGCTACAAAAAACAAACTGATGGTTGCCAGAGGGGAGGAAGGTTAGGGAATGGATGAAAAAGGTAAAGGGGAACAAGAGGTACAAACTTTTAGTAATCAAATAAATAAGTCATGAGATGTAATTTATAACATAGGGAAAACAGTCAAAAATATTTTAATAACTTTGCATGGTGATAGATGGTTACTAGACTTATTGTTGTGATCATATTGTAAGGTATATAAATGTTGAATTACTAAGTCGTACACCTGAAACTAATGTATGTCAATTATAATTTTAAAAAAGAAAGAAGGATCAACCAAATGTCAATCAGTATATGTCTAATGGGTAACATGCTTAAACTTATTTTTAAGAAACAGAACTGACATGATGTCAATTTAATAACAGATTCCATTTCAGCCTTAACCATCACATGAGGAATTGGTAAAAGCCAAGTTTAGTTCATTTTGATATATGGTACATCTACCATATCTTATATTTAAAATGCAACTTTTGTTTAGGAAACTAGCTGAGTCTTCAAAGAGTTATCATTCAGTTATTCATAGTAATAGAAATGATTTTCAGGGCCTCCATCTTCTGATATGGTTTATTAGTTTTTATAAATTATATATAATATATGGATGCTAGTATAGGTCAAAAAATAAAATGAATAAATAAAAAAGCAGTAATTCTCCACCCTTCTTGAAATAGCCAATCATAATTTGATGTGTATCATACCAAACGGCTTTCTATGCTCTTAAAGACATGTATTTATTATTTTATATAATCAGTTATGTGTGTTTGTGGTGTGTGTATGTGTATTATATCATTTATTTCCTTTTGAGTTTTTTTTTTTTTTTACAAAAATGGGTGTCATAGACATTCTATAAGGACAATACAAGCAGATGTAACTTACTTTTTTAATAGCTGCATGATATTCCATATTGTAGACATACCAACTTCCTTCTGATGATAATCAGCCTATCTCTAGATTATTGTTACTACAACCAATGCACAGTAGAGTATTTTGAGGCTAATGCTTTAAAATTCAAAGATATATGTACACACATATGTATGTATGTGTATGTATGCATATATGTGTCTACATACATACATAAAACATGTAGTATATAACTAAAAATGTCTGAGTGTCATAAAAGGATAAGATCCTGTCTCAGAAAAAAATTTATGCGAAGAGCTTTTTAAAAGATTATTTTTTCTGCAAGACTGATCTTCTCACAGTTTTATTTCCACTTTCTTGATGACCATATTTGCTTAAATTTTATTAAAAATCTTTCTGAAATCATAAACTTAAGATGCTTATTCCTTATCAACCATTATTTATCAAAGAATAATGTTAGAAAACATTTCCAGGAGCTGGTTCCTAAAAAAGTCATGTTGAGAATGGCTTAATATTTTCTAACAATCTATTTGAAATTAATTTTTAAAATTTTAATGATTTATTTCACTAATTTTATAGATATGGAAGTTATATTAATGCTACTAGTACAGGGGAGAAAAAAAACCTGAAGAGAAACTGAATTTTCATGAATAAAAATGTAGAACACCAAGTAGTTCAGTAGACTTTTGCCTAGAATTTTCAAATTTTAAGTGGGTTTTCATATTTTATTTCACTATATGACATGTATTCAAGTTGGATGAATGTGACAGATGCTACACTTATATTTACTACAAAATTACCCAGTGGCAATTTATAATTCAACAGTCTTCATTATACAGTAATCTCCCTCTTATCCATGATTTTGCTTTCTAGGGTTTCAGTTACCATAGTCAACTGCAGTCCAGAAATATTAAATAAAAAATTCCAGAAAGAAACAATAAATTTTGAACTGCATGCCATTCTTAGTAGTATGAAAAGGTCTTGTGCCTTACCACCTGATGTGAATCATCTCTTTACCAGCCTTGCTGTATATGCTATCCACAGCTTAGTTACTTACTAGCTGTCTTATCGTATCAACTATTGAGGTATTACAGTGCTTGTATTCAAGTAATCCTTATTTTACTTAATGATGGCCCCAAAATGCAAGCACAGTGATGCTGGCAATTCAAATATGCCAAAGAGAAGCCATAAAATGCTTTCTTTAAGTGAAAGGTGAAATTCTCGACTTCATAGGCATTTTACCACTTAACCCCATCACAAGTAGAAGACAGGTGACTATAGTACAATTAAATATTTTGAGAGAGAGCAATCACATTCACATAACTTTTATTATAGTATACTGTTATAATTGTTCTATTTTATTATTATTCTTGTTAATCTCTTACTGTGCCTAATTTATATATTAAACTGTATCATAGCTATGTAAGTTTAGGAAAAAAAACATAATATACATAGGGTTCAGGACTATCTGTCATTTCAGGCATTCACTGGGGTGTCTTGGTACTTATCCCCCATGGATAAAGGGAGAACTAATGTATTAGTAATTTTTTATTATTTGTATGAATTAGCTTATGCTTCTCTTCCTAAGTATTATGGCTTCTCTATGATTGTGGCTTAGCCTATGGCTACCCTTTGTTTTTAATTGGTAATTTGGTAATTCAATACAAAATTAAGCTGTTGGTCCTGATCTTTCATGGATTGCTTCAGTGCCTGTAAATAATGTTCTTTTCCCTTTTTCTTTTTCTAATTATATCAATTCAAAGCACTTAGGCTTAAATTAAATTAAGGGAGACATTTGAATTGATATAAATAGACTAAACATTTATGTGTACAAATTGGCTAACTATGCTTCAAACATTCATTTATTTTTGTATTTCACCTAGAATATGCAAACAGATTTAGCAGTAATGATTCCAAATGTTTTTAAAAGTTGGATTATATTGGAGCAGTGTCCGGTTAATCTGAAGGAGAAAATGCAACTGTTATTGATTGGCATGTGTCTACTTTGAAAATAACCAATTTATTTAACAAAAATGAATATTTTTGTCAATAACATCCAGTTTTATTATTGTAAATATCCCTTAAAAATAATTGTTTTCTTGAAAAATGAAGAAACAAAGATCATAAAATATGAGAATTTTATCAGTGGTTAAAACTGTATAGCAAGCATAATTTGGATTTAGACTAAAGTTTTACTTTGATATATATTTTTTTGAACAAAATGATCTCTCTTAAACTTGACAGGGGGGAGGAGTAGGATGTGTAGCTTTATAGAGCAAAAATATTAGCAAATCACTTTCAATATTAGAAAAACTCAATATACAACATAAAATTTGAAAAATCTAGTCATTAAAGGCTATAGATGGGTTTCTACAAGCCTCATACTCAATTCTCTACAGTATGAAAGCAATAATATTAAATTTCTTAACTATAGTTTAACTTCTGCTACTTGCTTACATTATTTTTTTAAAGTGATTTTTCAATGTATTGCTGTTTATAATCATCCAAAAAACATTTGTGAACATTTGTTATGTGCTAAATGCTATGTGCTTGCAACACTCAAGCTAGATTTGCTTTTTGCTAGGAGACAGTGAATGAAAAATTTCAATTCAAGATTAATCAAAGCTCAGCAAAATATTTCCAATTTCTTGATTTATAAAGTATCATTTTTCTACCTTTCTAGTAATCAGTGCCTATCCTGTTTAAATCATGTAATCTATTTGACCTGCAGTTTCATCATGTAAACATTTTGGAACACTTACAGTCTAAATGGCAGGCTGAGCTGATGCTGAAAAACACACTCCTTCATTACAGATACATAGAATTACAGAAAAACTATTAAAATTTTATAACTATATGAAATTACATGGTAGAGTTTCAGAAGAAGAAACTTAAATCTCCAGTTGCTGGAAACCAACCAGTAACAAGCAAGGTAGGTGGGAGTTGGAACTGTATGGCCCACAGGGTAAATTTTTAGAGGTTGAGATTTTAATGGCAACAGAACAGCAGGATTCAAGATTGCAGACTATGTACAGGAGAGACTAGCCCTCAGCTTTTTGCATAAAACTAGGAGCTTTTTGCATAAAACTAGTAGTTCCACTGGAAACATGCTTCCTTCTTATGCTAGAAAAGGGTGTAGATCATAGTCACTCATCCTACACTGTGTAGGGAAATACTGTCAAAAAGCCTTGAACTTTCATGATCCTGTGGAAACTCTGAGCCAAGAAACTAACATGAAATCTAATCTGAAACCAGTGAATATTATATCCCTCAACAGAGCCAATACCAAAACTGTCTCAAAGAAAATGTCTCCTTAATAACAGGCACATGCAGTACTCCTATAAAAGACAATTAGATGACCACAGCAACTTGTTCTTCCATTTGTGAATAAGAAACTACTATGAGACTTGCCTTCTTGACAAAAAAAGCCTTAATCTTTATCTTACACACAGAAGTTAAGTCAAAATGGATTATAGACTTAAATGCAAAAGCTAAAGCTACAAATCTTTTAGAAGAAAACAGGAGAAAATCATTGTGACCTTGTGTTAGGCAAAGATTCTTAGGATACAAAAAGCATGACCTATAAGAGAAAAGAATCAATAAATTAGACTTCATCAAAATCAAAAAACTTTTACTCTTTCAAAGACACCTTTAAGAAAATGGGAGAAAATATTTCAAAACATGTACCTATCAAAACACTTGTGTCCAGACATATATAAAGCCTACAACTCAACAGTAAGAAACAATTCAACTGAAATATGTGCAAAAGTTTTGACAAGAATTCTCAAAAGATAAAATATAAATAACCAATAAGCACATAAATAGGTACTGCATATTACTGGTCATCAGAGAAATGCCGATTAAAACCACAGTGAGATTCCACTACATTCTTATCAGAATATTAAAATTAAAAAGACTGAAAAAGTCAAGTCTGGGCTGAGGAGTGATGGAGTAGCACAACTGAAAACCTTCATGTATTGCTGGTGGGAAAATAAAATGGCACAATCACTGTGGAGGACAGTTTATCAAGCTCTTACAAAGTTAAAAAAGATGTTTGTTACATTACCCAGAAACTTCACTCCTAGATGTTTATTCAAGAGAAATAAAAATATACATATCCACAGGGATACACACACAAATATTCATAGAAGATAAAAAGCAAAGCAACAACAAACTAAATATCTATCAACTGGTGAATGGGTAAACAAAATGTGTTACCTCCATGCATTGGAATATTACAGTCATGAAAGGAATAAACTATTGATACACATTAAAACATAAATAATTCTCAAAAGTATTATGCTATATAAAAGAAGCCAGAACCAAAAAAGTACATACTGTATGGTTCTACTCATCTGAAATTCTAGAAAAAGATAGCTAGTTTATAGTGACATAAAACGTATTAGGAGTTTCATATGGTTGAGGGTGGAATAAATGACTGCAAGGGGTTAAAAGGGACTTTTTTGTATACTTGAAAATATTCTATATATTAAATGTGTGGTACTTTTTACTGTATCTAAATTATACTTCAATAGTGCTGATTATGAAAATCTTAATGTTTTTACCACAGAAGACAAGCTCATAGAAGAAGGTTACAAAGAACACAAAGAGAATGTCGTAAAATCAAACGCCATAAAAAATAGTCAGTAGATGCAGGTGTAGGATAAGTCACATCTACCCCGAAATAAAATTAGGGATTTGGATTGAGTATATGTTATACTGATGTGGTTAAATTTGCCAAATCTTTTGTCAGCTTTATTAGAGCAAATAAGTGTATTTCAAGGCCTTTTAGAATTGATAGTCTCTTGAAAAATAAATCTGCTTATGATATAAACTATATCATAATGTTTGAAGCATTATTAGTTATGCTTCAAACATAACTAATAATGTTTATATGCCATCTATGCATACTGGCAAGGCAGGTATATGACCACTTAATGAACAAATACTAATGAGGAATAGTTTATGTGTAAAATACTCTGATCAGTAGTTCAGAATTCTAAAAAAAATTATATGGCATTTGTTCTCAAGCAGTCTTCAAGCTTAGTTAAAAAGACCAGACTAAAAATGAATGATACCAAAGATACATTTAACATGCAGAATACATGAGATGCATAAGTGACTATAGAATTGTAGAAGTTCAGAAAAAGGGAGAGATCACCAGATTACTGTTTCTCAGAGTGTGGACCATGTTTCCTGGTTGTTTACTGGATCACTTTAGTTGTTACACAAATGAACTTCAAACCAAGAAAGTCATTCCTTTGTGCGATTCTATTCCTCTCACAATGATGTCAGGAGAAAGTCTAAATTTGGTGCTATCACATCTTTACTGCATCTCTAGTATTTACTAATCTCCTCTCTCTCTCTCTCCACCCCTACCTTTCCCCGCCTCCCCCGCCCCGACCCCATCCGCCCCACTACTCCCAAAGAGAAAGCAGAATCAAGATCAGCACCTTAGATAGGAAATAGCATCTAGCAAAAATTTTTAAAAATTATTTATTTTGCATTTTTTCTCTTTATAGTTACCTTTTATTCATGATCAATAATTGTTTTCCATTTACTAAATTTGTATCTTATGTGTAAAACTTTTAATATTTTCTCCTTCTCCTTTCTTTATATTTTTCTGAAAATCTGAGAACACAACCCAAAGCAGAATTAGATAACAACAAAAACAAAACCAAAATTCCTGCTTCAGCAACTTTTTTTAAAAGGTAGACACTATTTGCAAGATTTAAAATCTTAAACTTTAGCATTCTCTAAGCCTTTTGACATCATTATTATAAAAATGAAGCAAAATGGAATATACTCATATATAACAGATAATCCTTCAACAAAACAAAAACTGTTCCAGCTTCTGCTTTAAAAATACTGACTATACTGATTTATGTCTGACTCATTGCTGATACTTGGAATTTAGGAAGTTACACTCCTGTGAAATAGTAGGAAAAAGTCAGTTTTTATCCTTAGGGGATTATGGTCACAGTAGGTTTAACCGTCCTAAAATTCAGGTTTTTCTATTAAAGTTATCCAAAGAGTAAGAAAAAGAATTGACTGGAACAAGTATAGTTAATAAGTAATATTAAAAGCCACAGGTAACTAAAAACTTTGCTACCTATTGAGAATAGATTACTTTTGTAGTGACTTTAAATTTTTAATATAACAGAAGCTCATTATAATATTTCACTTTTTTTTTGGAGAAACTAGATTTTTAAGCCTAGTATACTCTCAGATACTTAATGATACCAAATAAATATCTTTGGTTAAAAAAGTGAGATTTTTTTTTTTCAAAAGTTGATAAAAAGGATTAGGAAAATCAGCTCTACTCAAAAAATAGCTTTACATTTGTTTCCAAATTTATGGCTGCCTAAAAGGAATTTAGATAGAGAACCTGCTCCAGGAAAGGACATCTCATCACAGATAACTGTAATTTAATATGAACTAGGTGTGATAGAGAGGAAGAAACCTAGCAAGGCCCCTTTGGTAAAAGTCCTCTATGTGTCCCATTGTTAAAGATGACCCAGGAAACACTTATTTACCAAATATTTGCTTTTCTATCTCCACGTGAATTGCTACCTTTACGTTTGGTTTCAGAGCACATATCCCCTTTGGTCCTTAGCTCAAGATGGCAGGTAAGCCTCAACTACCCAATGTATCCTTGGACTCATATTCTGATGAAATTCCTGTATGTACATACATATTAAATGTGTTTGCTTTCTTTTGTTAATCTCTCATGTTAGATCATTAGTCTAGCCAGAAGGATTTAGAAAAGTAGTAGGAAAATTTTAGTCCTCAATGTTATCAATATGTTGCCATGTGTAACACTGTACTTATAGTCAGGGGATAAGAGTGGATATTATACATTATTGATTAGGTAGAAGAAAACCATGCTGTTACTCACAGTACCATTTCTAACGTTTCAGACTTACAGGGGTCACTAGGACAGCTTTTCCCTTCTCCACTGGATTTTGGTAACAACTGAATTAATTTATCACATATGAACTAAACCATTTCAAGCAGAATTGATTGATATTACATAAGATGTTGGAAGATAATGTTAATAACAAAACTTGTGAAAAGCAAATAATATAATAATAGAATTTGAATATGTTTATTCACTTTTTTTGGGTAATTTTCTTAGAAGAAAAAATTCTCTCAAGACAAGATTAAAAACTATTTGAAATAAGTTTTAGTTCGTTTTTGATGAGATTGATTTTCCTTTTTTACCAAAGGCCTTCTTTCATTAGTTTAAGCTTTCTGTACCTTTTTTTTCTCCCACATGCCAGATGGGTCTCAGCTAAAAGATCATGTATTCAATTAAGCATTCTACTATCCAAGAAACTTTTCTTTGAAGAGTTAAGGAGTTTGGTCACCACATTTTTACAAAATAAAATTATTTTAAATTAAAATAATTTTAAAAATATTTTTACATAATATATAAAATTAATGTATTTATTTAAATTCAAATAAAATGATAATTTGTTCTTCAAACTTCTTACCACATTTCTTTCACATTCTTTAGATGATTTTGTCATGCCTATGAACAGTTATCGCTAGTGTGTGTATAGGTGTGATATAGTAATCTTCAGTGAGTGAGGAAGAATAACGTGAGGAGGAACTCATAAAAGTTAGGAAATCCCTTTTCAATTTCCAATTGGGAGCAACTTCAGAGGAAACATCTTTAAACGGTCAAATGACAGAGCTGGGTAGGGAACAAGTAAAAATGTCTACAAATAAGGATTTTTGAAATAAAAATGGTAAATTGTGCTTTATCTTTCTTGGAAGCATACAAAATTGTTTTCTTCTCTGAATATGAGAACGAACATTATATACCCTTGTAGGTTTATTTCTAGCTTGTCTGTTAATTTCAGTATAGTTTAAAATCATTACTGAATCTGGAAATGTAAAGAATGAAAAAATAAACGTAATTAACATTAAACATATTTTTCTAAATAGATATAATATTTGAACAAAAATATAATTATATTTTAAAGCACATTTAGAAGTATCTTATTATCTTTGTATATCAAATTGAAACCAATACTTCCAAAAAAACGAGTTCATGCTTTTGACCATTAGGTTTTCAGTTTTCCTAGTTTTGTTTTTCAGTGACATACATTTAGGTTTAAAAGAAAGATTCTTTTATGTGAAGATAAGTAAAATTATTGTAACATTTATACACATAAAAATATTTAGTGAACAAAAAATTATTTATTTACATAAAACCCAGTTAGTAAATATTTATGAATTTTAATATATATTTACTGTTGTTTTTAATGTTACATTGTAATAAAAATATTTTTGCTAGTCTATATTATGAAATGTAAATGTTTAATTGTATAAATCCTGAAATTCATTTTAAAATTAAACACAGGGGGGCACTGTTTACTAAGAAATAGTTAAAGTATGGTGTCCTCACATGGATTAGAGTCCTTTATAAACTACTGTATTTTTTTTTCTGTCAAATTGGTCATCTATTGCAACTGTTGAAAATGAATACTGGATTCTTAAGGGTGGAAATGGTAAATGTTTTTTTCTTCCTATAAATTGTTTTATGTATACCTTTTATAAGTATTGAAAAACTTAGAAAATGTTGAATTTGATTTTCTGATTTATACTTTTTGTAAATGCTTACTTACAGATGAAAAACATCAAGAGAAAGTGAATAATAAATATTACCTAATCGTTAGAATTTTCACCAATGTGTATTTACAATATAAATAACAGTAGTTGGTTGAATAATGGCGGGGGTGGGGGAGAGGGGGCGGGCGTTAAAATGAGAAGTTAAAGCATTTAACCATGAATATAGTGGATTTATAGCCACAGGTCGTAGAACCTCCTTCCTCTTTTCTTTATTGTCACATCCCTTTTCCTTGTCAGAGTCCATCATTAAATATCTATCCTGTTTATAATGAGTGCAGTTATTGAGACCTTAAAATATATACATATTTGGAGACATTTTCTTTATTTTTTCACTTTGCTTTGTGTAGGATAGCCTAGTCATTCATCTATCTGGCACAAAACTTTGAGAAAGTTGCTACTGGATTTTATGGTCTTGTGATCCATAAGATAATGAATAGTTGTCTTTTACATTTGTATCATTTATGCATTTAATTAACCCATAAAACCAGTTATGGGGAGCTAGATACATATTAAGTCTATAAAAAGGGAATTCCTGCAAATAATATGAAATAATTCCAGTGTCAAGGATTTAAGCCCAGTTTCCTGGTGGCTAGTACACACACCCAAACAGGTCAGGGATTTTCAAATGTTGGGTTTGCTGATGTGTTCAAACACCTACTGGGTGTCTGATGTGAAGTAGGTTCTCAGTACACATTTTCAATGAATTGAAAAAATAAATCTTTAAACTTCTAGCATAAGTAAGCAAATTCAAAAGCTTTTTGTTGTTGTTAAATGTAGGGAAAGATGGCATGACACTGAAATAAGAGCTAGAAAAATGAATTAAAAAAATTTACTTTAAAAGTTATATTTCCAATTTCTGGGTCTTCAACAAACAGAAAATGAAATAAAATAAAGTTTGTTATAAAAAATTTTAAAACATGTAGTGTAGAAGTTAGCTGGAATTGAAATTCAATGACCTTTGTTATAAAGTAGAGATATAGTGACTATATCCTTTATAATGTAGAGGTATAGTGATCATATCCTTTACAAGGAGAACAGCATTATCTGGAATATATATATATATACACACACATATATATATATATGTATCTTTGTGGAAAAAAATATATATCTGTTTTTCCATAAAGAGATAAAGAACAATACAAGGTCATGGGTAGGCATGAAGAGCCAGTGAATTTTGAACATTAATATTAATATGACCTGATCTGTGCCTCCTGGTTAGAACTTGAGAATTTTGGTCCTGACCTGTGTGAACAAAAAAAGGACCACATACGAAACCTGACAAGCTCAAGGGAAATCTGCATGGTAGGACTTACAAACTTGCCGACCGAAAATAATCACACGGTTTGGTCTGAACATAAAAATTCCTAACTAAACAGGTTATGGTAGGTAGTCACGTCCTAAGCTTGCAACTTCCTTGACAAAGATCAATCTTTATGCATCTAGGATAACATACTTTTGAAATGTCAGAGTAATTTTTCTTCCATACCGCTTTAAGGTACAACCACTGGCACCAGACAGAGCAGGAGACCACAGAACACCTCATTGTTATCTTGTTGCCCTCATAACATCTCTATGTGCTGTAAGTAGTAAGAATGAACTATTCTGTACCCACCAAGGGAAAAGTATGCGTTTCTCCATTTTGCTTTTGATCCAGCCCTAGAGATTTCCCTACTTCGCTTTCTCCCATCCCCTAAATCTATCACCAATGGATTTCATGTAACCCTCCTTATGTCATCTCCTTTGATTCCAATGTACGAAATAAGCCAAAAAAACTGCTGTTCTCCAGAGGAGCATTTTCTCAATCTGTTGAGATTTTGCTTTCAGGCATGTCCTCAAAATTTTGGCTTAAATAAACTCTTATAAAACTTTTCTATAGGATGTATGTTATTTTGTTAAAACTTGAATATCATTGCAATTATGCCAGTGATAAATGCTGGGATGATGTTTGGGGGTTAATTAATGGAAATGTATTGATTTAATTAACTTTGATCATTTGCCTTCAATCCTTTATTCTGTTTTGGTTGTTATTTTGGTAGCTTCCTGTTTGCTATTTGCTTTCACTATTTTTTTCCTTTAATGATAAAAATCCTTTCAATAATGAACCCCATCTCTTAGACATATGGAAGCTTTTTGCAAGCGACTGGAGACAACAAATTACTGTTCTGCAGTCTCTGGTCTAATAGTAGCAAGCAGGAAGGAGACACACACTTCATCCTACTTTCTTGTCCTATCCATGTTTCTTTCCTCTTCTTTGGTCTCCTTGACTTCCTGCTCTCTTTTACCAGCTCAAGCTGCCTCTCACATTGTTCTTCTTTCTTGGTTCAAAAAGATTGCCCCCAGGGCAGCCTCATTTAAAGGTATTTACATGGTAATAAAGAGTAGTTCCTAAAACAGAAGGAATAAAATTCTTGTGTGAGGCAGTGAGGCTTACTGCTGAAGAGCACAGACTCCAGAGAAGACTTTCTGAACTGAAAATCCAACTCAGAACCTGCTACCTGTATGATGTCAAGCATAATTACACACCTCATTGTTCCTCAGTCTCCTCATGTATAAAATAGTATCTATCTGATAAGAAGACTGAATAAATGAATTGTACAAGTGTAACCCTGCAAATCTTCACTTCTTAAAAAGACTTTTTCTCTTTATTTTCTCTTTGATCCAGACTGGCCTTAGGCTCACTTGCTTCTTTTCTTTCCTTATCCTTCTGCATACTGCACGATCACTTCCTGAATCACTAAGTCTTTAGGTTAGCATCAAACAGACTTAGGAACAAAGCCTCACGTCTGTTGACCACAGAAACAGAGTTTTCGGTCAAACTAAAGATAACATCTTGCAACTCCACACCCATGAAGGCAGAACAACCCTACCAGCATCCCCTGGAAATCTGACAGAACAATGCCACGACTGACTTCAGGACCTGATGCAATGATCAACTGCCTCCTACCTTAGCCCCAACCAATCATGAGAGTCCACAACCCCAACTCCCTCAGCTACTAATGCGTTTTCCCCTATATAACCTATCCCCTAGAGGCCATCGAGGAGCCAGGTCTTTGAGAGCTAGCTCACCTGTGTCTCGGCGCTTGACACCATTTCCTTAAATAAACCTCTACTTTCTTTGCTGCAAACTCTTGTCTGTGTCTTTTTTGGCTTTGATGTGTACAGGCAAAAGGAACCCCTTGAGTTGGGTTATACAAGTAAAGTTTTTATCAGAGTGCCTGGCACATAACAAGTGCTACTTGATTGCTAGCTGTATTAGGGGCAAGATTTTAGACAACTGTGTGTGGGAGAGGAAGGCGTTGAGGAGGCCTTGGGTGGTCCTAACATTTATTACATTATACCACTATTAAGTTGTATACCTGCTTTACCTGAGAATAAAGTCTCTTGCAACTGTGACCTGGGTTGGGTTATCATTTGCTCTTTCTGGATTTGAAGGACTTTAAAAAGCAACAAATTTTGAGCAAAAAAACTTCCCTTAAAACCAAGAAATAGATGCTCTAAAAGCATCTGATGTTTTTATTATACTGAAGCATTTCCCAATATAAAGACATTAATCATATATCACTCCTCAAAATTTGTTTTCTTTTTAATAAGTGGTCACAAAGTTTGCTACAGATAAGTGTATACTCATAATGTGTTTTTGATATTTATGCACAATGCTACAACTCTTCTAATACCAATATTGGATATAAAATGTAAATTTTTTTCTTTGTGGGAAAAATTAATGCTTTATTGTATTATTTTTATTTGCATCTTATTTAAGTTTTAGAAAATAAGACTATTCTCAGTTGACATTAACTTGGCCTTCCTACAAAACACATTATTAAAGCAATTTACATGGATATTAATATTAATTTACAGCACTATGAAGGAAATGTTATATGAACTTGCTTATCATTTAGAGTTGCTAAATCTGTGACTATTCGATGCTTTTTTCAATAGTAAGGGAACCAGGAAACAAGATGTGGGTGAAATTAGAGCAAGAACATTAATTCGTCTATATCTTGGTGACAAACTAGAAGCACAGAATCTGTGTCCTAATCCATAATCAATCTCCTTGTGAAGACTAGTTACAAGTTACAAAATTTGTGGAGGCACAGCGCAAAATAAAAATGAGGCTTCTTGTTAAAAAATTAAGAATTTCAAGATGGCAACATCTCAGCATTAAACCAAGCATAGGTCAAACATCCATGAAGCTGGCCCTTGTTGTTGCATTGTGCCCAGGGAGTATGATAGGCTTTTAATTGCTCTTCCTTGCTTTTTCCTTTCAAAGGTGAAAAACATAATCTACAAATATAATTGGGAATTTTTTGAAATGAATATTATATCAGCGGTCTCCAACCTTTTTGGCACTAGGGACCAGTGCTCCTATGAGAATCTAATGTCTGATGATCTGAGGTGGAGCTGAGGCAGTGATGCTAGCTCTGGGGAATGGCTACAAATATAGATGAAGCTTTGCTAGCTTGCTGCTCATCTCCTGCTATGTGTCCCAGTTCCTAACAGGCCATGGACTGGCACTGGTCTATGGCCTGGGGCTTAGGGATCCCTGTATTATATGATGGCCAATTGCCAAGTTCTTGGTAGATACTGAAAGCTTATTCTGTAATTGCTTCCTTTGCAGTTTTAAACAATGTTCTTAATACTAAATGAATACTATTTGTTTATATTTTGGCAGAGTATGACAGCACCCCCAAATATTAAGTGTCTACCATTCAAAAGAACTTTGGAAAACTAGGAGTTTATCATTTCGTTAATTAAATCACTCATCTCTCTTAATCAGTAAAATCTTATAGACTATTTATTCTTTCATGCAAAACATAAGCACTATGGTGAATATTCTAGATCACCAAAATGGCCTTTTCTGCTTCATAACAGCTTTGGCAATTCATACCAGTTTAGTCTGTGTTTTCTATGTCCTACACCAGGCTGTTAGTCACACACAGAGAAGCACTTAAGAAACTTGGAATTGAGATGATTTTGGAATTCTCTCAGTACCCCTTCCTCCCTGCACCCTCCAAGGAAATATACTTTATTCCTTCTCTGCAAAGTACAGAGTATGCTATATTCAGTTTTTCTGTCTAGATAGTCCCCTATTCAAGTAGTAACACACTGAGCTCATGAACTTTGGAATCATGTCATTAATGCTGACGGAATTGTTGAGACAGAAATATGTTAAAGACGGCAGTAAGTTGCATTTTCAGAATTATTGGCATAAATGAAAGCTTTTGTTCCATAGCTTCTCTTTTCTCTTTTTTTTCTTATCTTATTCAGGTAATTTCATGTGCAATGGGAAGATGTAGGCTTTTTTTGTATTTTATAACAGTTATATCTGTTACTTAATAGTAAGCCCTCTATGAATTGGAGGTTATGAACTTAAATAAACATATTACAATTTTGACTTATAAATAATGATTTTAAAGGTTAAACACCTCAGTTAGATAGCATGTATTCTGGATACACCAGATGGGTTGATTCTGTGCCAATACCTGAGTCATTTTTAGGTGGGTACCTATGAATATGCATTAAGATATCCAGATAGCTAGTATAATACTTAGTCCATAGTTGATGGGAGTCAATAAATCAAATTGTAATGGGATACAAGTTTGAAAATTAGAGTTCAGTAAATATAAATCACTAGAAAGCTGAACATAATTTTTTCTTTTCAGCCAGTTTAGAGAATGATTATGAAATAATAAACATATATAAGTTTATCCAAATCTAGTCTCTTCATTTGAATGAGTTAGAATAGTTTGCTTTGTGATCTAGTGCAGAACCAACAAACTTCATAACTAGTAACCAGCACAACAGATTCTTTTCATTAAATTATTCGTTAACATCTGTGATCATTAAAAATTGGAAAATTAAACTTAGAAATTTTAATTGGGACCACATGTAAAGTATATATGGGTTTTTGATTAATAGAGAGGAGCAGGGAAATTGAGGTATGTATAACACAAATTAAAATGATAGTACAGTTATTAGGCTAATATGTAGCAAAGCATTTTATAATAAATACTAGTTTGAGAAACTGGTTAATGTTGAGTTTAAAGTAAGAATAGAAAACAATTGAAATCTGAAAATAATACCACATTGTATCTGGATCATAGTGACCACAATAAATGTTGGTTGATTCTTTTTCTTTTCTTTTCTTTTCTTTCAGCATTATATTTTAAATGTTTATTGATTCTAATAGGAGACATGGGAATTTCTGATGTTTGGGTTTACGTTTTAGGATTTAATCATCAAATCATTTCTCTTCCCTGCTATATATTCCCACACCTACACAAATGTCCCCTTTTCTGCTTTGAATCCATGAAATTCTAAATTCAATAATTCTGCATATGAGTTTTTACTGTATGCATTACAGGAGTTGAAGTGTAATTGAGTTTCTATTCTTATCATTAGCTGACAAAGTAACTAAGAAATCAAGACCTGAAGGAACTCAGGTTGTTAGAAAGAAAATTTCTGTGACCCTAATCAGAGCACATTACTTACTGTTCACATCATTTTCTTAAATGATCATAATATAGCGAATTTCTAAACTTGTTAAACAGTAAACATGAAACATTAAAAACAAGCATTTGAATATTAGTAAAATCTCTGAGTCTAACATTTGTTCCTAGAAAGTTATCATTTTTTACCAGACATATAAACGGCCAGCAGGTAGATGAAAAGATGTTCAACATCATAAATCATCAGGGAAATGCAAGTCAAAATCACAATGAGATCACCTCACACCTTTAATAATAGGATGACTATTATTTTAAAAAGGTGAGAAGAAAAGGGTTTCCTGTACACTGTTGGTTGGAATGTAAGTTGGTACAGCCACTATGGAAACCAGTATGAATGTTCCTCAAAAAATTAAAAATAGAACTACCATATGATCCAGCAATCTCACTTCTGGGTATAAACCCAAAATAATTGAAATAAAAATCTCAAACATATATTTATACTCTGTTATTACAGCATTATTTATAATAGCCAAAACATAGAAACAATCTAAATATCCATAGACAGATGAATGAGGAAAGAATATGTGATATATACATATAATTAACTATTATTCAGCCTTCAAAAAGAAGGAAATCCTGTCATTTGGAACAACGTGGGTGAACATTCATGGATAAACATGAATCCTGTCATTGGAGGAATGACGTTAAGTGAAAGAAACCAGACATAGAAGAATAAATACTACCTGATCTCACTTATATTAAGAATTTAAAATAGTCAATATTATAGAAGCAGAGAGTAGAATACTAGTTACTAAGGAATGGAAGGGGTGGGGAACTGGGGAGCTATTGGTCAAAGGACACGGAGTTTCAGTTATGCAAGATGAGTAAGTACTAGCGATCTACTGTACAGGATATGAGTATAGTTAATACTATAGTGTATAGTTAAAATTTTGTTAAGAGGGCAGCTCCTATGTTAACTGTGAGCACAGAAAGAAAAAATAGGAGGGAGGAAAATTTTAGAAGCTAAGTTTATGGCACTGCTTATGATGATGTAAATACTTACCTTCAAACTTATCAAAATGTACACATTAAATATGGCCAGCTTGTTGTATATAAATCATATCTCAATTAAATATTTTAAAACCGCTGACTTAAAAACTAACACAGAAGTAAAAGTTCTTTTCAAATTGCCAACTACAGACTCTATGGATTAAGTAACACTCTCTATTTTCCCTGTAAAACATACTAACACTCAAGGCAAGCAAAATGAGAGTAAGTAGATGGCTACTCTTTTGTCTGTTCATATTTTCTGCTAGCTTTAGTTGTGTGTGAAATCATACACTAGTTGCATTTGCTTTTATAATTATGTATTTTAAATAATATATGAATAAAAATGCATATACACAAAGCTATTGTTTCTATGAGAATTTGAATACTTTGAAAACAAGCAATACAAATTGGCTGAAAAACTGCTGTTGATTTAAGCATGGGAAAGACAACTAACTGTAAAAGACAGGAAATGTATAAAAATCTAGAATTTAACACTCCAATTATATATATACATCTTTTCATTTTAAAGAAATGGGAAAAGGTATGGTGTATTATGGGTGTGAAAAATATAAGAAAAATGTTGCAGAATTAAAACCAGTAGGCACATATCTAAGCAAAGGTGTGGCCCTACCAAAAGAATAGCAAAGGAATGTACATTTGCATATTCTAGTTATTGTCTAAATTTCAGTAGCTATCAAATAAAAGTAAAGGAAAATCTACATATTATCATTTCCTTTATTTAAAATTACTTCTTGCTTCTTCACTGTACTATAACTTCTCTCCCACTGAGCCACTTGTAGTGAAGACTACTGGTTGCCCATCCAGTCTGCATGTTTCTGTTCTTACTAATAGAATCTTAATTTTATCTGTGGTAGCATGTACCCTACTACAGTCTCCAGTGTCTCTCACAATTAGAGGTGGTCATGTGAAAGAATTTTGGCCCATAAAATGTAAGAGGAAGCAACCAAGGCCATTAATGGAGCCTGTCTCCTATGACACATGGCTCTTTTCACCCTTTGTTCTTCCCTTCTAACCTGTGTGAAATGCCAGGTTGATGCTTGGAGCTATGGCGGCATGCTTGAGAGCATGAGGATGAGAGTCATTCTTTAAGATTGCTGTAGCAGAAAGTTAAAAGGAGCCCAGTCTCTGATGACAAATGAAGTTACCATATATCTTTAGTTTTCCTGGCTCTAGATTTCCTTTACGTTAGAAAAAAACCAAACTCTCAAACTCCTAGTTTAAGTTTTTGCTTTCTGATTTTTTTTTTTTTTTTAATAGCATAAGCTGATTCTTACCTGATTGCTGACCCTTGCAGTTGATGTGGGTTCCTGGGTCAAAGTGCTGGGCTGGATATATGGTTCAGTCATTCTCTGTGGCACAGAGAGTTTACTTAATTCTCTGTACCTCAGTTTCTTCAACTGCAAAATGGAATTAATAATAATCATTCTCACAGAATTGTTGAATCAAGCAAATGAAATGATCTGTGTAAATGGCTTAACACTTATCTTTACTATGTGTTCAGTAAGTGCTATTTTTAACAAGGTCACAAATGACTTTAAATCTCTAAATCTAGTGTATTTTCTCAGTACTTATTTGATTTTTGACATACTACTACACTAAAGAACACTTTTTCCTTTTTGAAACTTCTTATTCCTTTTTGAAACAATCTTGTACATTGAATTTAAATATATCTCTCTTTAGGATACAGGCAAATTTACAGGACATAATAAGGTCCATGTACATCTGGGTACAGGGTGGAAATCATGTAAAAATATGGTACAGCAGGCAGAATTTCAAAAGTCATAAATACAGAAATGTAAAATGGAACTTAACATTTTTTTTCTATTTTATTTCTTGTTCTGAGATACCATTCTGCCTGATGAGGAAAAATTAGTCTAGATACACGTTTGTAAATTTAGTGAAATTCAATTGATTTCTCCATCCATCATGTTGAAAAAGTGAAACTTAGACTGTTTCTCTTTTATTCGTTCCCTCCCTCTACAGTTGATATTACCCCTGTTGGTAGTATTTGTGCTGGGGGGTAGTCTTACACAAAAATAAGTAAAGCATCAGCTACCCATTTCTCAGCCATGTGTTAGTTCTGTGTTGGCTCCTTTGAAAAGTCACTCTGTTCCTCTGTAGTATTTTCTCACATGCCATGAAAACAGATAATTTCTAAGTGGTCCACTTCTCATTCTTTGTTTCGAAAGGATGCAATTCTTTTACTCCCATCAGAGAGATCCCTGCAGACATGCCTAATATTTTTTCTTTCTCAGTCAATTTTCAAACTCTTTCCCATAGTTACAGGGCCCTCTCCTACAAATATCTGGGATTACAGGGGGTTCCAGCTGTCCAGGGGTATTAATTCTGTTACTGACACCCCTTGCCCTTGTCTCAGTAATCTCACTTTCATGCCACATGGAATTAATGACACCCGTAAGGCTGTCAATTCCAAATTTCCAGATGAATGTGTGAGGCGCATGAGAGCTCCTCTCTGGGATCCACCACGTCCACTGCTAATTAGCACCCTGCCTGGTCTCCCCTACAGTTTAGCTGATGGCAGTTTGCAGAGTACAGAAACAGGTAAAATTCACAAGTTTCTGTTTCTTCTCTAAGGTTCTTCCTTCTCTCTAGCTTCTGGAATCTTAATCTGTTAGAGTGATTATAGTTATAGAAGACAGAATAAAATAGTTCTGTTTGATAAATACCCTTTCCAATCTTTATGTATTATACTTCAATTAAAGCCTTTCATCTTTATGGAGATACATGATTGTTTTATACATATTTTGTGGATATATAAAAAGTGTATGTTCTTTGTTCAAAGGATGAGACATTTTTTATATTAAATTAAGTGTATTGGCTGAATTATTACATTTCTCATGACATTACTTCTTTTTGTTTTCTACTAGGTTTGTTCAGTTCCAAAAAGAGAATATTGAAGTTGATCACTATACATTTATTTTCTTATTTAAAACAACATATTTGGAGTCTCCGTTTTATGGTCCATACAAATTTAAGACAAATTGTATTTGTTATGACTACCTCATGTTTCTTTTTTTCCTGATCACTGGTTTTAATCTTTGTACCAAATGTGGCCCATGTAAGATAATTCAAAATATCTTTCTGGAAGAAAATTTGCATTCCTGACAAATTACTTACACAATTTTCTAACATATTTTAATGGGATTAAGAGTCCTTCTTGAAAATTAATTACTCATTGACACAGCTGACTGTCCATCAGGAGTCTAATATTCCTCAAGCAGATATTCTTTTATTTTCACCTTGTTACTTTTTTTTTTAATCTCACTGCCCCCCCACCACTCTTAAAGTAAATGTCTGAACCAAGTAAAAAATGTTTTAATTGGCCCGTTTTAGGTCTCTTGCAGCAAGCTTGAAAAAAACAGTAACACATACTCATATCTAAATTTCTGAAAAGATTTTTTAACAGTTTGAGTGATACTGTATCTGATATTCACATAACCATGCCTGCTTTTTCTTTTCATTCACCTGGTAATTATTTATCCAGTTTCTGGTTTTCAACCATTTAAAAAAACTTTGTATTAAGTGCCTTTTTTGGGTATATATCTTATAGCTGACATTAGGTTTTTGATACTCTCTGATGGTCTGATTTTAATGACCAATTCGATCTATTAATATTTAGTATAATTACTGACATACTTTATTTTATTCCTTCCATCCTAATTCAGATTTTTTTTTTTTGTCTTTAGAAAAAATTTTTTAGACTTGAAAATGTAGCAAAAGGATTGCTGAGTGCCCTACCCTTTTGGTGAAGTCCTGGGCTATGTTCTAGCAGGCCTAATTTGTAGCTGACAGCTTTTCTAGGGATGTTGTACTTGAACTCCTTAAGTGCTCTAATAATTTTTCTGTTAAAGTTGCCACCTGTCTCCTTTGGCAGTACTATGGCCTGACCATATGTTCTGTTTATTTTGAATCTCTAGTATACTCTGCCTGCCAGTTTTTTTGTTGGATTGTCATTCTCAATTTATTGGCTCTTTGATTGTCAAAGTATAAGAGCCTGGGGTCCTATTGGTGAAGTGAAAGGTGAGATAACCTTCTGCTCTGAGCCAGTGGCATGGGGTCTGCTGAAGAATCTTCTATGTTCCCCGAGCTCCTCATACACTCAGTCTTAGAAGAAGCAAAGACTCAGCCCAGCCACTGCTGAATGAATCCATCCATATATCTCTGTGATGTTACCTATTTCATGGATCTGTTTCTTTGTGATCCTCACCCTGAGGTTTCAAAATTCTTTTTCAAGTGTTGACTGAGTCATCAGGAGGTGGAAACACTGGGGAACACTGCTCCAATTTTCTCCTTAGGGGGTCCCTCAGACCCTATAGCTTCATCTCCTCCCAGGTTCCCAGGAACCCAAGCAGGTTTTATCACTGGGCAGAAGTAGAGAACTTGGAGCTGGTAGCAGAAATAAAAAGAGTCTTGTCAGGTCATCATCCCTCCAGAATCTCCTTGAGAACTCAAGTTTCTCTTTTAAAAACCAAGATTTTTGATATTTTTATTTTCTAGTTTACTCTCTGACAATTCTAAAACAATGGGTGCTTTCTTGTCTAGTTGTCCGAATTGGTGAAGGGACACCAAGAAAAAAAAAAAAAAACAGTTGATAAAAAAAAGAACACATCAGTGAACACTTCATGTATCTTACTGCTCTGGCTGTGTAGCCCATTGTGAATACAAAGTACCTGTATCAGGAGAGGGCTTAGGTGGACAAAGGGGAGAGTTGGCAGACACTGCTTCTGTAGAGGGGATTCGAGACCTGATGGAGACAACTCAGCAGGTAGTTGTTGAAAAGGGCTCACCTAGAAAAGGGGCAAATGGGAGCACTAATATAGGATTTACCAAAATAGGCTGGGAATTTGGCGGGGGGTGGGGGGGTATGTATGTTTCTGCAAGGAACAAAGAAATATGTAATTCTAAAGCCAAATAACAATTCAAGAATAGCAGGAAGTTTTCATTGCATTATTTTGGGAGTGTCATTACTGAGAAGAATGAAATCTTCAGAAGCTCTGATAGTTACCTGGCATCTAAGAACCACTGTTTAAGCTTAGCCACAAGCTAATTGGATGAGTTGGGAATAGACACTTGAAGTTTTTCAGATTTAATTAATCATCTCCAAAATGAGTTGTTCAACTGGATTAGCCTTTAGCTTTTAAGATGCAGGCTAAATTCAAATTCAGTGACAATTCTTGATAGGTCATACACTCAGACACGCACATGCTGGGATATGTGCACATCTCTCTCTCTCTTCTGCAACTCAGCCTCCTTGTTATAAGTGGCTTAGAATTTGGAGGGGAAGTGATAGAAGGAAAGTGCCCTTTTGGGTCAATATGCTCCAGGTACACATAACTATAATAACAGTGGAACTTTTAAAAGAAGGTCATGTATTTATCTGGAGGCAACGTATTTCACAATTGCGAATACTGTTTTGATGGCTTTACTGAGTGACATACACATGGCCAGATTTGAGTGGGGCCTAGAGTACGGAAGGACTCGGTAGCAGGTCTAGGCAGGATGCAAGAGGCTTTGACCTGCCAGATCCTGTGGTATCAGAGGCATCTGTGGTTGGAAAAAATGCTGTGTAAGTTTGTGAGGTTGATGGCTAGCTCCAGTGGGATAATTACAGGATAGACCCTCAGAGTGTCTGGAGCAAAGCCATGCTATTTAAGCATTCTAGAAAAAGTTTCAATTGTGTTTCTGGACCCTAGTTGACACAGAGCTCCAGACAATAGGAGATCAAGTGGCCTTGTAGCAAGAACTTCCCATCATGAGCTGGCTTCTGTCAGACTCACTAACTCAGATAAGTTCGTCATAAGATAGAAATAGCACATCTGAGATCAGTCATGAGCAGGGTAAGAGAACACAAATAAGCTATATAAACAGGTGGTCCAAGCTTCCATGAAATCCACTGCTGTTCCACGAATGTCTCTCCCTCAATTAATACCATAGCTGCTGTGGTGGGTAAAGGGTTTCCGACTGCTGATAGAGGAAAAAAACAGTGAAGCTTGGTTCATGATGGGATGATGGGTTGACTTATTGTGCTATGCAAACCAGTAATGCATTATTAGTGTACTAAAAACCCACTTAGGTTGATCCTGAAAAAAGTGGGGGAGTGGGAAATCCTCCCAATAGATGAAGCTATAGGCCTGAGATAAAAATATTAATATATATGGACTCATGGACGATGGATATGGCTTGGCTTGTTGGTCATGGACATAGAAGAAGATTGGATGAGGTTTGAGCTAGAAGCATGTGGATGGACCTAAAAGATCAAGAGACCTATGAGCATAAATTGTAAAGATCTTTGTATCAAATGTTGGCACCCACTGTCCATCATGGAAAAAGAACTAAACAATCAAGTAGATGAATCAGTCAGCTTCTATCATCGACCAATCAAGTGCTAGCACAATGAAAACATTAATAACAATCATGGCAGCAAGGATGAAGACCATATATAGGCACAACAGTGTAGCCTCTCACTCACCAAGACTGATCTAGCTCCTGCCATTGTTGAATGTTCGACCTGCTAGCAACAGAGACCAATGGTGAATCCTTGAGGTAACACCACCTTTCTACTTGCCACTTGGTGGCAACTTAATACATCAAGCCCTTTCTATCCTGGGGAGAGAATCAACTTGACAGAAACAGACACATATCTGGTTTGTCTCTCCTGTGTGCAGGGCTTCAGCCAGGATCACTATCTGAGAGTAAACAGAGTGCTTGATCCAAAACACGGGATCTAGTATAATAGCCAAGGGATGTACTTTACAGCCAAGAAAGTGTGGTAGTAGGCATGTAAAAGTAGAATTCACAAGCTCCACAACATGCTGTGCCATAGAGGAGCTGATGGCCTGATAGAGAGCAATAAAACTGCCTTAAAAATAAGTTGTATTGAGATGTAATTTACATATCATTAAATTCACTCATTTAAGTGTATAATTCAATGAATTTAAGCATATTTACAGATTATATAACCACAAGCGCAATGTAATTTAGAACATTTATATCTCCCCAAAAAGAAACCTCATGTTTACTTACAGTCACTGTACATTTTTACCCCTAGAAATGCCCTTTGAAGGCACAGTTGATGCATCAGCTTAGAGATGATACTTTACAAAGATAAGATGCCATCCTTCTAGATACAGGGTACACTTAAATAAATAATCGCATGCCTCCAATGGGTAAGGTGCATGAATCTTGGAGCACAATGGATAGGATACATGAATCTTGGAGCCCGATGGGTAGGATACATGAATCTTGGAGTTAATTGTTAGAAGTAAGAGTGGATCCTCTCACCATCATCTCAGTGATCGACTTGGAAAATTTGTCCTTTCTGTCACTGCAACTCTGGATTATGTGGTTCTGTAGATTTTGGTTCACAGACAGGGAATGCTTTCACCGAGAATCACAGCAAGAGTCTCATTAAACTTTTAGCTGCAGATGTTACCCCGTCACTCTATGCTTTTTTTTTTTTTTTTTTTCACTAGATTGGTAGAGAAAATGGCTTGACCATCAGAAGGAGGTATGGCTGTTTCTACAGAGTGAAGTCAGGGAATAATATAATTTGGATCCAGGTGATTCATGGGGGATACCTGTAGGTAGTCCCCTGACAAATTCTGACAGTAAGTGGACATGTTCAGCAGCCATACCTAAGAAGGGCAAAGTTTCCAGGAATTCAGACCCCTCAGGGCTGAAAGTCTCAATCATCTCATTTAAGTAAGCTATGTAGACCAGCAGAGGTACTTGCTGAAGGTGATTAACCTAGAATTAACAATATAAAAGGGAAATGATGATTATTAGTCAGCCATGAAACTAACTGCAGCCATGGGGACTGTAGTTTGTCCCACTATCCTTTTTCTTGTAAATTTTCCAGAATAAAAGAGACCAATCAGAATATTGGAGAAGCTGTATCTGGAGTAAATTCATTATATAAAGGAAGTGGATCCAAAATGTACAATGCTGAGCTGTACTGGGTGCTATAGTTCACCACCCGAGTCCACTCGGAATGAGGCATTCATCTCCCTACCTGCTGGGAGTGTTTCCAGCTCATGACTGAGTTGAATATGCTTCCTTTTAAATTGCCCTCAGCAAAGGAACTTCCTTGGTCATGATCGTATCCTCTTTCTAGGTGCATCTCACATCCAATCACTGGTCTCTATATATGTACAGAGGCCCAGGTCCTTCTATAAATTGAGAATATCTCTGAAAGTGCCATCTCCGCTTCAGAGCTCCCTATGTCAGTGACTGACACCTCGAATTACAGGATAAGTGCTCCCTTTGCCTACAACTGCATTGGAGGTGCTGCTTCCCCAAAAGTACTTGCACTCAGTTCTCTGATTCAGTCTGTTTCCTACAGAATCGGACCATGTCAAACGTTTGACTTTTTTGATGCCACTGTATGCTATAACTGAGTCTACCCTCCAAATTAAAGTGAGCAGTTGACAATTTATTTACTCAATGTAATTATAGTAAGCAGTTAATTCAGTCCCTCTTCTTCTCCCTCACTTTTAGTCTAGTGAGACTAAAAGTGAGGGAGAAGAAGCGGAGATGGCACTTTCAGAGATAGCAAGTTTTATTTCTTGATTTATTAAAAAAATTGATTCAATTTTCTAAACCCCAACCTACAAAAGAGTGCTCTTTTAAACCAGATGTCTTTTTATCTACCAATCTCATGAATTTTATCTTATTTTATTATGAGAATTGGCACACTACTTGGTAAAATGTGGATTCACTAATGGGGTGGAATATTTTACATACTGTTGTAAGAAAATCTTTTCCATCAAGGTTAGGTGTATAATCAATTATGTGACCACTTGTTTTTATTTGGCAGAGTTACAGCTAGATTTGTTGTGAGGAACAAATCACTGATCCTTCATCAATTAACTAAATAAGAAGTCTGCCTTGCAAGGAATATTAACATTGTGTTGGGAAAAACTTAACTATAGCTAGACTTATTATTATTATTAATCTAGTACAACATAATTTGTACATGAAAGTCCAATACTCAAAAGTTACTGTCTTCTTAAATACACCTTTAAAAATATTTTAAACTACATGATCTTGTACCTTGGTAGTTCATAATTAAATTAGTAGCCCATAATTAAAATAATAAAGTCTATGAATCTCTGTGAAATGAACACATGTGCACATGCACACTAATACACATACCCCACATGCTCATATTCACCATAAATTTCCTTAAACACACTAATAGTATAATCATGAAAAAAATACCTATTAGTATACTTATAGTACATACCTAAGACAGTATGATTTCTATGTAGGGATAAACTACAAATAGAACAGGATAAAGAGTTCAGAAACAAACCATTAAATATATGTTTACCTGGTTTATGAAAAAAAATACTGTATATATGAGAGAGAATGCTTTATCTTTTAAATAAATGGTGCTGGGTTTACTAGCTAGCTAGTAAAAAAGTAGAGGAAAAAAGTACCCTGGCTTCTACCTTACTCTCTATACAAAATTCAATTCTAGGTGGGTTGCTGAAATAAATATGCAAAATAAAAAAAGAAAAATTTTAGAGCAAAATATAGAAGTGAATTCTTGTGACCCTGGAGTAAGTAATCTTAAATAGGACATAAAAAGTATTAAGCATGAAAGAAAATAATTTAAAAACTGTATTATATTAACTGTGAAAATTTATGTTTATCAAAGGATGCCATGAATGAAGAGGAAAGCTATGGATTGGGAGAAAATATTCAGAATCTATATGTATGACAAAAGACTTCTGTCAAGATTACATAAAGAGTCCCTATAAATCAGTAAGAAAAAGGCAGATGACCCAATAAAAAATTGGCAAGGTTCAAAGAGACATTGTGGATAAAGATATCTGAATGGCCAGTAATCTTACAGATGCTTAAATTCACTAGTAATAAGATAAAGGTAAATTAATCTCATATATAATATAATAAAATTTCATAGGTACCAGCTAAAAGTTAAAAAGAAATGTTAGTAAAGACATAGAGAAACTGGAATTCTCACACACTGCTGGTAGAATTGTGAATTGGCACAACTTTGGAACATGCAAATGAATATTCTAGCAACAAGTAATTCAATTCCTGGGTTTAATAAAATTACACATATATTTTTCAAATTGTATACACTAGAATGTTCACAGCACACCCTTTACACTAATAAAAAACTGTATGTTACCAAAATGCCAATTAATAATAGATAGGTGAATAGACAGAGTGATAACTAAATAGAAATATGAATGAGTTAGCTACATCTTTAGCAAATAATATAGATAAATTTCATAAACATAATAGCAAATGAAAGAAGCTTGTAAAAGAATGCATATTGTATGATCTGTGTACATAAAGTATGAAAACCAGAAAAATTAATTTATTCTTTTAACTCATTTCCTGTTTTCTCTGAGAATACTCGCCAGTAGCACTTGCAGCTGCAGCGTTTACCCTGAGGTAACGGGCGGATTACCGTCCTAACCATAACCGCAAAGTTTGCCACGAAATATTCTGCTTTTATTATTTTTGCATCGCTCTAGTATATCGATAATCATTGGAAACAAATGACATCATTCTATTTATAACATTCTGTTTTTAGTCGTGGTATTTCCATTTACAAAATACAGTAATTCTTGATCACTGAAAAGGTCAAATCCTAGATATTCTGCTTTGTGGTGTTCTGTGCTTTGAAATTTACCACAAGAATAAAATTTATTAAATACCGATCGTCTTATACATTTCTGTTACATTAGGATTAGAGACAAGTTCTGTTTAGAAATAACTCCAAGAAGAGTTTTTATATTTTATTTTCACATTGAAAACCAGTCAGATTTGCTTCAGCCTCAAAAAACATGTTTTATGTAAAATTAAATTAATGCTGGCAGAAAGCTGCACTTTTTTTTTTCTAAATGGGAAATGGGTTTAAAATTTATTTATTTGGTCTGAGAGCTGGTTATACAGATTAATATACTTTATACCAATGTACTGAGCAATATGCTTAAGTCACTTGACTCTATGTGCATTTAGTCAATACAAATAAGAAATGATACCTTTCATCTTTTGAAGAAACAAAACCCCTTAGGTTTATTTTAGTAGCACTTTGACTTTTACGTGATATCAGTTCTTATTTGCCTATCTTTAGTCTTATCTTCATACGATAGAACATTTTTTACCCCTATGTTACTGGTAGTTATTTCTGAGATTTCACACTCAGTATTTCAGGAGAACATAACATCAAAAATCTTTGTTATTCTTCTCAATTCTCAGCAGTCTGTTCTAACTCAGAGATACATAGGCCTGTGGGTGTATCAGATTCATCCCTGCATAATTTGACTTAGTTTGTCTGGTTGCAGACTCCAAGTGTCCTTGGTACATCTGATAAAGGACGAAGATCATGGAACCACTGGACCAGGCTGCTAAAGAGCATTACATTAGCATCTCTGTAGCTGTCTTGACAGTAGAAAGGTTAGGGATTAGAATTTAAAAAGTCATATTGGACCATCTGTACCAAAATTACATCCTGGCCTCCAAGACTTTGACTCATTGCATCTGATGGTATACGGGGTGGTCAGGAATTTAAAATTTTAAAAAACAAACATCCCAGATGATTCTTATATTCACTAAAGTTTAAGAAATAGTGTTCTGAATTCTATACATTTCTTATTTTTTAAAGGGGAAAAAAAAATTATTATAGCACATAGTAGTGCCATACTACTGTTCCAAAATACTTTCTCCCAACTTCGCAGTATCTCGTTTTTCTAAAATATACATCATTTGCTAAAATTTAGCAAGAGTAAAACTGAAACTACTGGAGATTTAAATAAAATAGTTACCTAACAGTCCCTTGGCAGTTTACAATTTATACAATCTAATTTTGACCAGCTTTTTTCAGCTAGGAAAAAAAAAAAGTATTTGTATCTCTTACCAGAAAATGTAATGAGGTTTTAAAACAGAGATAGAAAGTGGCTGCAGCACATACCACTGCTGTTCCATAGACCATAAGGGTCAATTACTCTCTATTGCTGTCTGAACGGCAGTTCACTTTCCTAAACTATTTCTGTGACCACACATCTATTCATAATAGATGACTGAAACAAAAGAAGAATGCTTTTTCACTGCCCTCATATCAACGATATTTTCATTAAAAGCATTTGCTTGTTATTCATAGTCAAAGTAGAACAAAATAATTTAACTTCCGTATAAAGAATCTATATTTTATTTAAGGACTCCTTTTAGTACATACTAAATGTTTCCAAAATGGCCTACATACAGCACTCATTAACAAAATGTCTAGTAATCCCATCTGAAGAAATCAGGATAGGATTTCAGTTTCATTCTCTGTAATGTTAGACCCAAACATTACAGCTAATAAGGGGCTATACTACATCAAGGGGGCTTGCAACATAGATGACAAGCTTTGCTCAATTTCCTCATTTCTAGGGTTTATGGCAAACCATTATCTTTACTACTGAAGTTTTCTGTTTTCTGTTTGCTTATATAGTAAAAAGAAATCTGAGAGGGCTTAAAATGAAAGCTGCTATAACCATTTCCTCTAATAAGAAGATGAGTGCAAAATGGACTACTAGTTAAGTGGACAAATCATTTTTCTTTCAAGTGAAACTGTCCAGTTTCCTGGATAAAAACTATTTATGCTGAAAATTGTTTTCATGACTTTGATCTACTGCCTGTTATTAAATCCATAAAACAAATCACCATCAAAGTAATTCAAGTTTCAAGCTTATAAAGATTTTTTTTTTTTTGGCAAAATGTATAAGATACACTGCCCAAAGGTAACTGCATTTTGTTTTTATCATTAATATTTACTTAGGTAAGTTACAACATCAAATAAGGGTTACATAAGGGATGTTTTGATCACACTCTGAAAATATCTAAGAATCAGTTAGACTGATCAATTTGGAACGGAACTCTTTTAGGAAATATTTTGAAAACTACAAATATCATCTTCCTTTAATAGGTATTAGAAATTGATAACATTCTATTTTATTTTATTCCTCTAATAGAAGGGGGGTTTCTCTTTTTCTTCCTTTCCCTCTCTACATGTGTAAAGGAACTGTTTATATGATTGGGGTGGGGGAAGTAGACGAAAAATTTCAATAAAATAATGTAGGATTAGGTCCTCAAAGCTGCAGACCATAGCTAAAAATTATTAAATTTATGAGAGGGAAAACTAATTCTAAGCTACATTCAGCAGAGACTGAGTAATAACAGCATGAAGTTATATTGCTACAAGAATCAATATTTGAGTCTTTTGTCTGTGTGAGACTATGTCACAGCAGATGAAAGATTAGAAATTTGTGTATAGAATACATTGCTGAGGGAGGTCACCAAGAAGAGTGACCCACCTGTTTGACTTGCGAGCTGGCCCCAGGCTATTGGAGGCTCCCCATTCTCTCCCTGGTGGTTGGAATGTGCACTCTGCTCACCTTTCCTGTGCTAGAAGCTGCCCAAGGACACGGTCTTTAGATAGATAGTCTCCAGATGTCATAATGAGACCATCTGGACTGGGTACATAATTGAACCCCGTTAAGGTCTCCTATGTATACGAATGACTCTGTTAAGGCTTCTATATAAACTTTTAAGATTTAGTGGGTAGGTGTGGAAAACTACTCATATTTGTGGCCACCCAAGATAAGACTCATATAAGTAAGTTTCCTTGTTTATTAAACCTGCCACCAATCTGGAGTGGTCTGCCTCTTTCTTCAATCTCTCCTTGCCCTCCATGTATGGGGCTGGTTTCAGATTACACTTGGAAAGCTCCCAAGGAGGTTATGACTCAACATACATGATGGTCTTTTGTTTTTATACCATGTGCTCTAATTATGGAGATTGAGGTGTCATCTAACAGATTGTTTAATCCAGATTATTTAATAACATTTGAGCTATTCTGTATACTTGGAAACAACACTTTTAAAGCAAGATTCTAATATATATTATGTTGCTGTGTGGTCATTCTTTCTCTCATTATATTAATTTTATCTAGGTTAACAAAGAACAGAGTAAGATCCTCTACAATACCATCATGGAATTAAGAAATATTTCCTCTTTTAAGAAAATAATTGTTTAAATCATTTGGGAACAGATTAGCTTTCTACTTTTTAATAAACCAACTTGAGGAACACTTAAAGTATTGACTAGGACTGTCCCAGTCCAGAAGTTTCAGCTTTGATGTTTTTAAAGTAAAATTTAAAAAGCTTTCTAAGAGTCTCTGAGGGGTAGGGGGTTGAGGAAGGAGAGAGAGTCTCAAATAGGACTACTTAAGATGCTGCACAGACAGAAGTTTTGAGTTCTAATTTTGTTTCTATTGTAAAGCAGCTGACAGATGATGGGAACATTATAACCTCCTTGGGATTCAGTATCTTTATCAAGAAAAATAATGTATAGCTAATTTTTAAAGTTTCTTTAGCATTTAGATATTCTTATTCAGCTGTGTATAAATAGAATTCATTATTTTTTACTTTGATCTGTGTGCAGGGAATGATAATAAATTAGTAAAGGTATGATTAATTAATTCTGGGGGCATAGGTTGCTAGTTTTGGGAATTCTTGCCAAGCCTGCAAGAATCCACTTCTGGGTGCTTAATACAGAAGATGACTGAAGCTCATGAAATCTAAATGAATAATTGAGTGTGGCTCAGTGATAAAGAACTAAAATCATATTTAGTTCATTATAGCCTGAGTTTTTCAGACCAGTGCAGATAAATTTAAGTATGTTCCTTTGACTTTTAGGTAACTTCTAGGGGATTTAAAATGTCATATTGGCACCATCTATAGATATTTAGGGTGAAGTACACCCACGACTATTTCATTTTATGAAAATTCATTTCTTCCTGTTATTGAAGCTAAGTAGTATTAATTTCAATTAATCAGCAGAGATACTAAACAGTGTAATCTAAGCCACAACTAGCATTTGTCTAGTTGAACTACAAACCATTCAGACAAACACCATTCTTCTTTTACCAATTTATATTCTGGAACCATAATATCTATGTTTGTAGTGTATTCTTAAGAATTT
>NW_011888792.1:6291099-6303816 GCF_000151845.1 Pteropus vampyrus | reverse complement strand
GAGCTGGCCCCAGGCTATTGGAGGCTCCCCATTCTCTCCCTGGTGGTTGGAATGTGCACTCTGCTCACCTTTCCTGTGCTAGAAGCTGCCCAAGGACACGGTCTTTAGATAGATAGTCTCCAGATGTCATAATGAGACCATCTGGACTGGGTACATAATTGAACCCCGTTAAGGTCTCCTATGTATATGAATGACTCTGTTAAGGCTTCTATATAAACTTTTAAGATTTAGTGGGTAGGTGTGGAAAACTACTCATATTTGTGGCCACCCAAGATAAGACTCATATAAGTAAGTTTCCTTGTTTATTAAACCTGCCACCAATCTGGAGTGGTCTGCCTCTTTCTTCAATCTCTCCTTGCCCTCCATGTATGGGGCTGGTTTCAGATTACACTTGGAAAGCTCCCAAGGAGGTTATGACTCAACATACATGATGGTCTTTTGTTTTTATACCATGTGCTCTAATTATGGAGATTGAGGTGTCATCTAACAGATTGTTTAATCCAGATTATTTAATAACATTTGAGCTATTCTGTATACTTGGAAACAACACTTTTAAAGCAAGATTCTAATATATATTATGTTGCTGTGTGGTCATTCTTTCTCTCATTATATTAATTTTATCTAGGTTAACAAAGAACAGAGTAAGATCCTCTACAATACCATCATGGAATTAAGAAATATTTCCTCTTTTAAGAAAATAATTGTTTAAATCATTTGGGAACAGATTAGCTTTCTACTTTTTAATAAACCAACTTGAGGAACACTTAAAGTATTGACTAGGACTGTCCCAGTCCAGAAGTTTCAGCTTTGATGTTTTTAAAGTAAAATTTAAAAAGCTTTCTAAGAGTCTCTGAGGGGTAGGGGGTTGAGGAAGGAGAGAGAGTCTCAAATAGGACTACTTAAGATGCTGCACAGACAGAAGTTTTGAGTTCTAATTTTGTTTCTATTGTAAAGCAGCTGACAGATGATGGGAACATTATAACCTCCTTGGGATTCAGTATCTTTATCAAGAAAAATAATGTATAGCTAATTTTTAAAGTTTCTTTAGCATTTAGATATTCTTATTCAGCTGTGTATAAATAGAATTCATTATTTTTTACTTTGATCTGTGTGCAGGGAATGATAATAAATTAGTAAAGGTATGATTAATTAATTCTGGGGGCATAGGTTGCTAGTTTTGGGAATTCTTGCCAAGCCTGCAAGAATCCACTTCTGGGTGCTTAATACAGAAGATGACTGAAGCTCATGAAATCTAAATGAATAATTGAGTGTGGCTCAGTGATAAAGAACTAAAATCATATTTAGTTCATTATAGCCTGAGTTTTTCAGACCAGTGCAGATAAATTTAAGTATGTTCCTTTGACTTTTAGGTAACTTCTAGGGGATTTAAAATGTCATATTGGCACCATCTATAGATATTTAGGGTGAAGTACACCCACGACTATTTCATTTTATGAAAATTCATTTCTTCCTGTTATTGAAGCTAAGTAGTATTAATTTCAATTAATCAGCAGAGATACTAAACAGTGTAATCTAAGCCACAACTAGCATTTGTCTAGTTGAACTACAAACCATTCAGACAAACACCATTCTTCTTTTACCAATTTATATTCTGGAACCATAATATCTATGTTTGTAGTGTATTCTTAAGAATTTCTATAACTTCTATAAAATATTAAAGTTTCATTTTTAATAATGAGTAGCAAATGATTTTAATGTTTAAGCAATCAATTAAAGTTTCATTTTAATGATGAGTTACACCAAGCCCATTTTAAAGTTTAGAATGGAGAATAGCTTTTTATCTTAGCACATTTTCTTGAAAAGTTCAATTCTCAAATGCAAAAGAAACACTATAATCAAAGACATGTCTGAATGTCTACATCATGAAGTAGTAAATAAAATAATTTGTTTAGAAGAGTGACCTGTAGGGGAAAAAGTATATAGTTGAGTCATTTTGTGAGATTAAGTTGCTTATTAATTTAATTTTTTAGGCACAGTGACTTGATTGAAATGTATGACAAATACACTATATTTGTAAACAAGTTTTGATGAACAAAAGGGGAAAGCACTTTAACTTTAAAAAATTCAAGGAAGAAGGATGTGTCTGAAATCATTTTCTATGGGAGGAAGCAAAAGATAAAAATGCATTTTAAATGCGTGTTCAGGAATTATTTGCTAAACCTTGCTTCTTTACTAATAACTATAGTGAATAAAATAGGAACAATTGGGTGTAAATTGAACTTGAGGAATCAAATACATGACTTTCAAAAACAAAAGCAAAATCCCTGAACTCACTCCTCTTACTATTTTTATTCACCAGCCCTTTCTTTTACTGCTTTTCATGTTTTGAATACTTTGGAAGAAAAGCAATAAACAACACACTAACTAGCTCTATAAATAATTATTATTTCTCTGACACTGTTTTAAGTTCTATTAACTAGTAAAGCCTCACAGGTTTTGGGCTTTATTTCCCTGAAATCAGTATTTCAGTATGTATCAGCAATAAGAAGCTTACATCTCTGAAAATGGCTTAAATGTTCTCAGATACTTCCAAATCAACAGGAGAAAATACAAAAAGGAATTCTATTGACTTCTATGGTGATCATACAACATTAGACAAATTGAACCATGAGAAGAAGACTGGAAATGGAAGCATTCTAATTAATTACATTTTTCTATTTAACTGACATCTAGTTTCCAAAACTTTCTTGTTTCTACTCTCACTAAAAGTAAAATGCATTAATCCATTTTTAGTAAGCACTCTATATTAGATGTTGAAGTAGGTATAGATATTGAGACTAAATACTAATATCTTGAAGTGTTCCATTCATTTCTATTTACTCACAATCCTAAAATACGGGCTTATTTTGTTAGGTCTTGCTGTCTTTTCTCAAACTTACAGGTTTACTAAAATTGTAGCTAAAATCTTAAATTAAATCTTACAAACGCTTTCATTTATAAATAAAAATGATTTGCAAAGATGCTATCAATTGTTTAGCATTTATAATGGTGCTTTTTAAAATACAGGAGGTGCTTGAAAGTATGTATTTCTTTAAGTACCATAAATGTTCTGTAACTATTTGAACTATTAATTTATCAAATGGACTAATTTAAAAATGTGAAATGTGAGTCAAGATGGCAGGGTAGGTAAAAGAGGGGTTCGCCTTCTTCCAGTATTGCATTAAAATTACAAGCAAATTATAAGACAATCAACGTAGAGAACCAACTGAACTCTAACTGATCATAACACATACATCTGAAGATATAAAGAAAAAGTTGCATCAAGACTGGTAGGAGGGATGGTGATGCGAAATGGGCTGGTCTCACATCAGCACGTGGCAGTTGAGCACCAGGAGAGACAGCACGACTGCAGAGGTACCCCTGAAGGAATAAGGAGTCCTAGCCCTACACAGGGCTCTGCAGCCCAGGGTTACAGTCCCTGGAAGAGGAATTTCCACAAAATCTGACTGTAAAGTTCAGTGGAGATTCCAGCCATCTCAGTGAGATGGAAGGAAACTGAAAACCCAGATGTCCTCCTTAAAGGGCCCATGCACAAACTGACTCACTCTCAGACACTCACCCTGGGTGCCATTGGAGGGTCAGCAACTTGGGAGGCACAAGAATCATATGAGAAAGACTGAATTGTGTGGCACAGGAGCGAGGGCTAGAGGGAAAGTAGTCTTTGTTCCTTTGTTGGGTACCCCTCTGTGGCAGTCTACAGACAGCCGCCATTTTGCCTGTGTTAACCCTCCCGCACATGGCCAATTCTGCAGCTGCACTGGCCTGGTGAGATCAGCGTCCCCCCCACCCCCATGTCTCCCTGGGACCCTGCCCCACTCAGCTCACCCCCTGGCAGGCCCTTTTCTAGCAATTGGGCCCTTTTCTAGCAGTCAGCCCCTCCCTGTCCCTTCCCTGGGCTGCACAGTCATTGTAGGCAATGTTCCTTCACTTGCTACCCGCACATTTGGGGGGAGACATTTAGTGGCAAGCCACTGGTGCCAGCACTAGCTGCAGTGTGTCTTGGGTGGATTGCAAGGGTCTGTGGGCCAGACACGAATGGCAGCTGGCCTCACTGTGATCTGTGACTTTTGCGGGAGCCCATGGACTTAGCACTGGCAATAATTCTGATTCTGCATTAACTAGACAAGAATGGCTTGCTCCACCTCCTGTCTCCCTGAGATCCTGTACCACCAACCCACAAATTGCTGGCGGCAAGCCCATTCCTAGGCAGCCAGCCCCACACTGTGCTTTCCCTGGGCCTCAAATTCCACAGCAAACAACCCTCAGTTTGTGTAGCCCGGCCCATGTGCAACCTGTGTATCCTGGGAGAGACTTTCAGTGGTAGGCCACAAGCCCCATCCCTAGCTACAGTATTTCTTGAACAGATCAAGGGTATCTCCAGACCCCAGGGTGGCCTTGCTATAATCTGAGACTTTTATAGGAAGCTACAGATTCAGCCCTGGCATAAAACTTGAATGTGCATTTGCAGGCAGAAATCTGCTTGCTTTACCCTGCTGATACCCTGAAACCCTGCACTACCCAACTCGCATACCACCCGAAGGTTTTTCCAGTCTTATAGGGGGTTGACAGGAAGCCTCAGGCCTTGCTAAGCTGCCCCAGGCCCAGTACTTGGGGTAACTTGGAGAATGGCTTGCAGCATTCTCTCCCACTTGCCTCCAGAATCAGCACAGGCAGCAACCATCCACAGCTCACTTTGTAGTTCCTACAAGGTAGCTTCAAGCAATCAAAGGCAGTGGATGGCCTTGGCCTACATGAGAGCTTCTCCCAAGAGGCCATAGAACGAACACACCTAGAGGCTGGTGTCAGACCACAACAGAACACTACCTGACTAGCCCCATAAGTAACTCACTCAAAGAGTGGTCTCAACAGGTATACGAGCCTACTGGGCCAAATTCCACTTTGAGGGGAATAGAGGGAAAATACCTCAACATAATAAAGGCTATTTATGATGAACCCACGGCTAACATCATACTCAATGGGGAAAAGCTAAAAGCATTTTCCATAAGGTCAGGAATAAGACAAGGATGTCCACTTTCACCACTTCTATTCAACACAGTATTGGATGTCCTAGTTATAGCAATCAGACAAAAAAGAGAAAAGTCATCCAAATTGAAAAGGAAAAAGTAAAACTATCATTATTGACAGATGACATGATACTGTATAGATAGAACCCTAAAGATTCCACCAAAAAAACTATTAGAACTGATCAATGAATTCAGTAAATTAGCAGGATACAAAATTAATAATCAGAAGTTGGTTGCATTTTTACAAACCAATGCTGAACTGTCTGAAAGAGAAATTAAGAAAACAATCCCATTTACGATTGCATTAAAAACAATGAAATACCTAGGAGTTAAATTAACCAAGGAGATAAAAGACCTGTTCTTGAAAAATTATGTCATTAAAAAAAGAAACTGAAGTAGATACAAATAAATGGAAGCATATATCTTGATCATGGGTAGGAAGAATCAACATTCATATTACCCAAAACAATCTGTAGATTTAATGCAATCCCTATCAAAATACCAATGGCGTTTTTCAGAGAAGTAAAACAAACAATCCAAAAATTTATATAGAACCATAAAAGACCCTGAATAGCTGTGGCAATCTTGAGAAAGAAGAACAAAGTTGGAAGTATCACACTACCTGATGTCAAACTATACTACAAGGCTATGGTTATCAAAACACCATGGAACTGGCATAAAAACAGATACATAGATCAGTGGAACAGAAATAAATCTAGAGCCCAGAAATAAATCTAGGCCTATGAGGTCATTTAATCTCTGACAAAGGAGGCAAGAATGTCCAATGGGTAAAGGCAGTCTTTTCAACAAATGATGCTGGGAAAATGGGACGGATACAGGCAAAAAAATGAAACTGAACCACCTTCTTATACCATATACAAGAGTAAACTCAAAATGAGTTAAAGAGTTAAATGTAAGACTCGAAACCATAAAACTACTAGAAGAAAACATAGGCCATAAACTCTCTGATATTGCTATTAGTTAATTTTTTTCTGCTATATCTCCTTAGACAAGGGAAACAAAAGAAAAAAGAAAAAATAGGCCTACATCAAACTAAAAAGTTTTTGTACAGCAAAGGAAATCATCAATAAAACAAAGACAACCTACTGAATAGAAGATATATGCCTATGATACATCTTTAAGGGGTTAACATCCAAAATTTATAAAGAACTACAACTTAACAACAAAAAACCAATCCAATTAAAAAATTCAGCAGAGACCTGAATAGATATTTCTCCAAAGAGAAAATACAGACGGCCAATAGACAAATGAAAAGGTGTTCAACGTCACTAATCATCAGGGAAATGCAAATTAAAACCACAGTGAAATATCATCTCATACCTGTTAGATTGGCTATCATTAATAAATCAAAAAAAAAAATCAGATGTTGGCAAGGATGTGAAGAAAAGGGAATCCTTGTGTACTGTTGGTGGGATTGTAAAATAGTACAGCCACTATGGAAAACATTTTGGAGATCCCTCAAAAAATTAAAAATAGAAAAATCATATGACCCAGAAATTGTACTTCTGGACATTTATCTAAAGAAAACCCAGATGCTAATTTACAAAGATCTATACACCCCTATGTTCAGAGCAGTGCTATTCACAATAGCCAAGATGTGGAAGCAACTTAAGTGCCCATCAATAGACAATTGGATAAAGAAGTTATACTACATATATACAATGGAATTTTACTCAGCCATAAACAAAATGAAATCCTACCATTTGCAATGACATGGATGGACCTAGAGGGCATTATGCTGAGTGAAATAAGTCACACAGAGAAAGATAAATACCATAATATTTCACTTATATGTGGAATCTAAGAAACAGAAAGAACAAAGTAAACAAAAACAGACTCACAGATACGGAGGATAATCTGGTAATTGCCAGAGGGGAGGGAATTTGAGGTGCTAGATAAAAAAGGTGAAGAGATGAAGAAGTATAAATTATTAGAAGTACAAATTAGGGGATGTAGAGTACAGCATAGGGATTATAGTCAATAGTATTGTCGTGGCTATGTGTAGAGCCAGATGAGTGCTAGAGTAATCAGGGGATCACTTCATAAACTATATAAATGTCTAACCAATGTACTGTATACCCGAAACTAATATAAAATAAAATTTTTTAAGGTAAAATCATCTTTAAAACTTTAAAATAATGTATGCTAGGAAACTCATAGGTCCAGTCATGGTAAACTTCAACTTAGTGCTGTTGCAATTACTATACATTCTGAAATTTAGTATTCTTAATATACAAGGCTTTACTGTTTTTTAACTGTTCTTATTAATCTATTTTTTCATATGGGATTATTTATGCAATATTCTACTTCTTTTGAATGCTTACGGGAGAAAGGTTAACATGTTCTTCAAAATATAGTCTTATTGCTCAAATGAGAAGAGAGATACCTCAGCATTCTCCTAGAAGCATAATTCTGTGAGGAAATGCCCATGTAGGTTTCTGGAAGACTGGAAACAAGTTTGATAGCTCCTGGATTTGAAAAGTTCTAGACCAATGCTTTTCAGGACTGGATCAATACCCCTGGGAGGAAGAGTTCTCTTTCCTTTCCTCTCCTCTGCTCTTTGTCACCACATCTCTTTTTCTGCATTTTCCCCTATACATTCATTTGTTGCCTAATGTCATATTTTTTCTGGATAATATGGTGTTTTTCGTAGGTAAACATGAAGTACAGACCAATGGTAGTGTGTAATAAATCCCTCGAATGGGATTTCTTACTAGATTTCTCCCACTTAGCTCCTCTTTCACATAGTTGTGTTGTACCAGGGAAAATGACTCAGATAATTTAATAAGTAAACATGTTATCGAATCATACAGTGGAGAATTGGATTATAAACACCTGTTTTATATGATAAAACTAACTTTAAAACATATCATTAAAAATTAAATTACTTATAGCCTCACTATAGTAACTATTCTTTTCTCTCAATCCTTCCAAATATTCATATATGTGTAATTATTATAATTGTCCTTTATATGCCATTTTGTTACAATCATTTTTTTTTCTGTATAACATTTGAATTAAGAGCTTCTAAATTATCACTTTTTACATTATAAAAAGCTAGCAACACTGAGGACTTACTACGTTCTAGGTGTGAAGCTAAACTTATTACACATATTTTCTTATTTATATAAAATAGATGAGAGGTAGTTATTATTATGTCATTTACCAATGGTTGGAACAATGAAGTAATTCATTCAGTGTCACCCAGGTAGTAAGTGATAGATCAAGGATATATATAACCAGATGATCTGATCTTTGAACTTATGCATTTAGTCAACATGCTGTAGTGCTTCTCACAACTAAAAATGAATGCAAAAGAAATAAGGACTAGATAATGTAAAGGGGTGAAGAAATATAGGTATATAAAGTTTATGTCAGGAATTTAAATCAATAAATTCTGAATTCCTTTACCAGGTTATTCTCTGTGGTTCTCCCTCCTCCCACCCCAAAATAAGAAATAGCTTTAAGGATGTGACTTAGTATTCCAGAGATTTTAGAAGGAATATTCTTGTCCCTGGGTTTCAGAACTCACCAGAAGGGAAGTAAACGAGACTTACTCTGCATAAGACCATGGGCCAGGGAACCCAGGGAATATTTGTGGGTGAATCTCTGTAACAGGGATAGAAACATGTTTAAGTAAATCATGCTACATAAATCTACCAAGTGGCTAGTCACATTTACAAAAGAAACTAGTAAGAACTGTGAATGTTAGGTATAAATATAAAAAGGGATTTTTTTTTAATAGTAAAAATTACATATAAACAAAACTGAAAAGTATTTCAAAACACGATTTTGGAAGAAATTCTTTGGCCTTAAGGAAAAGAAAACTTTCATTTTTTAAAGGAATTATTTTGTCTCTAGAAAATGTGACCTTAGAATATTCATATTTCTGATATGTGTCCAGGAATTCCTGTGTCACGTCTTTGAGTATATCTGTGGGTCTTGAGGAAGAAACAAAATTTCAAAAAATTTTTAATACCCTGATTTACTATGGAGAATAATATCTACAAAATATTGCTTAAAGGCCATCTGGAAATTAGGAGAACCAAAAAGGAATTTAGGGACTGTATCATAATACTCTAAAGGTAACAATTAGATACTATTTATATATCGAATTCAGGAAGGGTTAGGAAATAAAGGGGACATTTGAAGAAAACATGAGAAAAATATATGCTCTGAGAGAAAAAAAAAATAGTGGAGAGATTACATTAGTTTTGTTCTAATGGAAAATGCAATATTTTCTCTCTAAAAAATTTAAACAAATAGGAAGTTAAAACTTTATCAAATGGTAATAAATACATCAGACTAGAGCTACCTGATAAAATATGTGAATAAAATCTAGGACTTATCTAAGTGGAGTGTTTGCCAAGTGGAAATCAACCTTTTTAAGAAAGCATTTTAAAAAGGGGCCTGAACACTTGATAAGTTGACTGAAATTGTAGTCTGATTCATTTGAACATTAATCTATAATTAGAGGTGCTTGAGATTGTGTGAAGACCCTAAACCAGTTAGAGTGACCAAATCCATAGTCTGTAATGAGAATGCACGTATTGTGTATTATGCAATTTCCATAAGTGTAATCGTATACAATAAAAGCGCTTCCATGTGTCTGGGCCCTGTAAAGAGTTGGCTAATCAAAAGTTATTTAATCCAGGAGTACCTTAAATGTTTGTTTAACTTAAAACATATAAATGTTCATTAATTAGATAACCTTCAGATATAGAATGAATCCTTTTTTGTGAGTGTCTGTCCACTATTCAGAGTTCTGCCTCATCTTTCTTAAATAAGTCATACACATACATTTATTAAAATTCAGTTTTAGTGTTTCAGTATCTTTACTATGTAGAAAAAAATTAAAGATTATTGTGAAGCTGAGTGCAGAATCATCCTGTATTTTCATGATTACTTCATCTTCTACTATTTTTTTAAATAGTGATTTCACTCTCATGTAATTCAATGGCTTTTTTTTTGTCCTAGACTTTATAAAGCCTTTCCAAAGCCTTTAACTTAATTTGCATGTAACAATGACTTTGTTTTCACACTCATATTTTTCAATTGATGCACAATGTAATTAAATTATATAATTATAAAGATGATTCCACAGTAGGATACAGATTTAAGCTAAAATAACATTGGCCTAAAGAAAAAAGAAATTTCATCTATCCCCCACAGAAAATCTGGTTAGATATTTTAAGGCTGACCGACTGGCTCAATAATCATTAGGGATAGTGCCTCATTCTAACTAGTTGCTCTAGTGGTCCAACTAGTAGTACAAAATGACTGCTCCCATTCCTGCCATTACATTCACATTCCAGCCAGAAGCAAAAAGGGAAGTTAGGAAGAGAAGTATATGCTCCTTCATTTTAATGGCATGACACATAACTTGTACACACCACCTCAGCATACGTAGTCACATTGCTATACCTAGCTACAAAGGAAGAAATGTAGCCTTCAGCTGGGTGACCTTGTGTTCACTAAAGGTTCTACTGTTACACAAGAACAAGAGAAGGGGAGAACAGATGTTGATGCTGAGAGACATAAAGCAGTCTCTGAAATATTCAGATCTATTAGCCAGTGATTCTTTTGAAATTAGGCAAATGCTTTTGTAGGTTTTGCTCTGACTCCCTTTGTCATGCCACACCACATGAAATAAGGAACCCACAAGGCCAAAGGACTTGCCTAATCAGAATCACACCTTCCTGCTAACCCTGGCTACACAGAATTTCAGAATTCCCTGTGCGAACATCCCTGGGCCTGCTTCTAGGGCTTCAGGTTGGTCCTTTAGAGAGTGAACTGCATGTACTTCAGGAATATAAAAGCATGTTGGACAAGCAGGCTGGGAATCTCACCTGTGTATGATGTCCCTGGTAGTTTAGACAGAACTGGAGCTGGGAAGAGAGTGGGAGAGAGTATGAGTCAGCTTGCCCAGCACTGGAAAATCCCAACACAGGACTCAGAGGAGTTAGAAAAATGTGAATTTGAAGCTAGCCTTTAAGTTCATTATGTAGCTCATTTTTTTTTTCTTTTAATAATCAAGCTTTTATTTACTTATCACAAGAGCATAGTAAGATGCTGGGAAAAAGCTGTTGGCTCCCCTTGTTCCATTTTCTCCTCCCATGGAAAGGCAAAGTCAAGGTGGATCAGCACAGGCAGAGGAGGCAGTCTCACTGTAAAGGAAGCCCCAAACAAAGGCTCCTGCTGTTTTATGGACTTGGGACCAGAGGAGGAGAAGACAAGTACTGAATACTGAATCAATGAAGAAGAGTGTCTTCAAGGCCTCCCCAGTAAGGGAGTCTGGCTGAGAAGCTTGAGAGAGGCCTTGGCTAAGGGCCTCCCCAATAAGGTGGCCTCCTTATGGAGATGTCCTGGCTAGGAATAAGCTGTGACAAAGTAAAAAGATGGTACCAATTATCTATGGTTATGTAACAACTTATGCCAAAACTTGGTGGTTTAAAACAATCATTTAATTGATTTTGTGAGGACAGTTGCACAAGGTATAGACTGGGGCTGGAGGACCCAAGTTGGCCTCATTCATATATTTAGAGCATGGTGCTAGCTGCCACTGGGGCACCTTCTTTTCTATATAACTTTTCTTTCCATGTTTCTTTTAAATCACCAAAGAGTCTATTGTGAGCTTCTTTCCATGTCAAACTGACTTCCAAGAAGTTGAAAATGGGAAGTTGCAAGTCCTCTTAAGGCCTAGGCCCAGAAATCATACTTCTGCCATAGTCTAGTGCCCAAAGCAAGTCTTGGAACCAGTTCAGATCAAAGGGAGGGTAAATAGGTTCAACCACTTAATTGAAGGAGTGGCAAATTCATATTACAGAAAGGCATGCAGCATGGAAGGTACTGGTATCTCCATCTGAGAAATAATCTACTGTAAATATCTTTTATTTAATAGTTACTGTTTTTCTTTTTAATCTAGGTATGATGCCTCCACTTGTATTCTTGCCTCAGTCTCTGAAAACATTAGACATGTATCTGTCTTTATCTATCCAAATATTCACTTACTCCTGCATATCATATTCTTCTTTCCACACATAAAATAACTGCATCTCTAATGGAGACATCTAGAGTCCCATCTAGTTCTTGCATTCGAGTTCAAATTCTCTGGGTGATGTTTGATCCTTTCCACTGAGTACAAAAGACCCAATGCGACCTGGTGACTTATAAACTAAAAGGCAAGTTATATAAGAAAATACCAGAGACCACTAGGTTTTTTATGAAATTAAGTAATAGTAGACTAACCTTGTAATATATTTAGCAATAATATTTCCATGATTTTTTTGAACCATCAAGAAACCCCTGGAACCTCAACCCCTTGTACCAGCAACAAGGAAACCATGAGAGCTGTGTGACTCCCAATAAGAGCATATAATCCATTTGCCATTTCTTGAAGAATAATTGATAAGGCAAAAGGATAAGGGCCATGGAGGGCAATAGATAGGGTTATTTACCCAGGGAACAAAACTTCCAACTCTGACCAAGAAACTTAATCTGTTGCCCTGGTGGTTTGTCTTCACAATTGCCATGTATTTTCTACTTTCCTTCTGAATGGAAGTTTCTATTGTGGTTATACTGTTTCTACTTCACAGTTGTATAATGCATTAGGTAAGGGAATAAACCATGTAGAGATCTGAGTAAGAACATT
>NW_011888792.1:6276073-6291049 GCF_000151845.1 Pteropus vampyrus | reverse complement strand
TGTAATATATTTAGCAATAATATTTCCATGATTTTTTTGAACCATCAAGAAACCCCTGGAACCTCAACCCCTTGTACCAGCAACAAGGAAACCATGAGAGCTGTGTGACTCCCAATAAGAGCATATAATCCATTTGCCATTTCCTGAAGAATAATTGATAAGGCAAAAGGATAAGGGCCATGGAGGGCAATAGATAGGGTTATTTACCCAGGGAACAAAACTTCCAACTCTGACCAAGAAACTTAATCTGTTGCCCTGGTGGTTTGTCTTCACAATTGCCATGTATTTTCTACTTTCCTTCTGAATGGAAGTTTCTATTGTGGTTATACTGTTTCTACTTCACAGTTGTATAATGCATTAGGTAAGGGAATAAACCATGTAGAGATCTGAGTAAGAACATTGCAGAAAGATGGGAATGGCAAGTACAAAGTCTTGACGTATATAAAAAATAGCAAGATGATCAGTGTAGCTGGAGTCAAGCTAGGAAAAAGGAGAGCCATAGAAGTAAAATTAATTCTGCTGAAATCTTTCCATACAGCCTGTTGCCATTACACACCCACTGCAACCTCCATACATCTGTGGGTCATCATTACAATTACCCTTTCCCAGGAATCTTAAGCAATTTGTCAGAGGACATCTGGAAACAAACCTATGATAATTTGAGCATGGTCTTTTAGTCCTATAAACCACACTGTCTCTCTCCAGAAACCATGATTCCTATTTAACTCCCGTGTCCTTTGGGGGAAAACAACACTGACAACGTGAACCCTAAGTTCAAATAAAATACTATATTCAATATGAATTTGTAGTGAATAAGGACAACTTTTTAATAAACAGTCTAGTGTAGCAATTTTAACATGCGCTGGCAATAAAAAAGACATAACACTCACTCTACTTTTCATATCTTTACAAAGAGAACAATGAAATTTAAAATATTTTAAAAATGAAATTTAAATATATACGATATGTGTTTATTGAATTAATTCTATCATAATCCTAGCACCCAAAGTCAGCCATCACTGACATTTAAGCATATTTCCTTTTTTTTCAATCTTTTTGTATTGACTTTTATTTTTGACAATTTAAAAAATATCATATTTATAATTTAAATATGCACATAATTTTACCTTGCCATTTTACTTAACAAGATATTGAAGCATTCTTCTTGTCATTTTATAAACTCACCAAAATATAATTTTAGTGTAATACTTCTAAAATATTATATTATCATGAACTTCACTGCCTAAAATTTTTCACTAGCTCCTCACCACCTTCAGTATAAAGTCCCAAATTTCTTGATGTAGCATATTAGGCTTGTCACAATGGGCCCTTTCTAATTCTAGTTTTTGGATTTCTCTCTAATTTCCCAAAGACTAATTTAGAATAACTTACTGTTCTTGAACCAATCACATTTTCTCACTTTTTGCATAATTTCACTCTTAGCCTTCAGTGCCTTTACCATCATTACCTGATAGAAAAAAATTTCTACTGATCGTTAAAGACAGGTTTAGAATTAGTTTTCCTGGGCAGTTGTTCTTGACACCTGTCCCTCAGCACCCAAAGTCCACTAGTTGATGTGGGTTCTCCCTGTCCTATGAGCCTCAGAGTACTCATCAGAAACCACATGGTCTGGTTTCTACGTCTACACTGGGAATTTAATGAGGGGAGGGACCTTGTCTTTTCCATATTTATATTAGTTCTTAGCATAGTTCCTGGCACCTAGGAGGCATTCATTCACTATATGTTGAAAGAATGAATAAATGACCACAAATAAATTCTCTTATCTGTGTCCCTTACTGAGGCTTTGTCCTCTCCAATATAATCACTCTACCTTCTGAATTCCAAACTGTTTTTATCCACTGCCAAGTTACTGTTTTTAATGAACTCATTCACTTTAGTCACTTTAGGTTTTAGGACTTCGTCTGCACTTTGCATGGTAAATTTTGCTAATAAAGTTAATGAAAACTTTTCATTAAAATTAATTTGAAATGAAAAACAAGGGAAAAAACTGGTAAAGATACCTAGGAATCTACAAATTTTAAGTATGTATACTGAATTTCACATCTGACAAATATCCAAACACGAATGGTATTAATTTCTAATATTAATGCAATTATAAAATTAAATTCTTAACTGGGTAACAGCTGTGCAAGCTCTCCTTTTTGCTTTGAGTTGAGAATTGATGTGGCTACCTCTTAGGAGTACAGTAACTGTCCCACACTAAAATGTCTTCATAGTAACTTTCATCTAGGTGTTAATAGATCATGAAGGGATGAACTTTATATAAATGTATTTAGTTTCAGATTCATGAGCTTGAGCAAGCTATTTAATTTTTCTGAGATTCAACACCACCATCTGTAAAATGGACAGAATAATAATATATGATCCACAAGGCTTTGAGTATTACATATATAACTGTATGAAAGAACTCTGTATAGTATCAGGCTTGTAGTGATTACTGACTTTATAAATATATTGTGACTTTGGGTCTATTATGCCTGACCACCTGTTTAAGCCTGCTAAGCTTCTTCACCTTGTTATCCAAAGTTGTCTTCTAATCTCTGTCCTATAAAATCCATGGCCCAGTCTGTTTCTTGTTCCCACTAAAAATCTCTCCTCTTTTCTTACTCCTCCTCTTTTCCTACTACTGGGTATTTATTTGGCATTTGAACATTGCTAATTAACTTATAAATATTTCTTCATAAATACCAAATTTCCATTTGTAACATTAATATAATATGTATGAAAATGTTCTGAAGAACTTTCAGAATTCTTTGCACATGAATGCTATGTGTTTTGGTAGATTTTTATTGCAGTAGTCTTAAGTTTACATTGGAAGGGTAGTGTTTTGTAAGATATTTGAACATTTACAATGAGGAAATTACTGTTTTTTTGTGTGTGTAGAATAATGGAAACATAAATAAATAATGATTTTTTTTTCTCTTTAAATTGCTTACAGTCTAATAGGGAAAAAGGACACATGCAAATATAACTATACTATACTTCACTTTAATCTCTTTAAGACTTCTAAATAAAAAGAACTCAATAAGACTTACATTTTTTAGAGGTCAAAATGCTCAAATACTTATATTTATTTTGCAAAGCAAACAGCTTTAAATTATCAAAATAAATCTTGCTATGAGGTAGTGAAAAAATGAGGTGAGGATGCTATTTACAAGAATTATTGGGATCTTTCTTTTAATTCTACCAAATTTATAGTTATATTTAGGTGTGAGCTAAAATTTTTTTGAGGTTTGTTTATCTGGGTGATGGCACATGCTAGTATCATGACTAACTTACAGCCTCCATTAGTTTTTAATTATAAATGTGTGATAGACTGGTTTTATAGAATTGTTTATAGATTTAGTTAATCATTTATTCTATCTCTTTCTATTTTAAAATTAAAATTCGGAAACTTCTTCAAGTTTAAGAAATTGATCAGTGTGCATCTAAAACTTAAAGTTGGATTCAAATTGGAATGTAAGTTGATTCATTTTCATGCTATGTTATTATCACCTTCACTATGCTTCCTGGTTAAAAAGATATGGAGACTGTTTTTTGAACATGCCCTCCAAAGTATACAAAAATATTACATTTAAAATTCCTTATCAAATACATTAACATTTTGGATCTGAGAAAACATCTATGTATCTCAAGAGCCAGTGAGAATTCTCTTCACTACTCACTAGGTTGGAGAGAAAAGGCTCTGCAGTGGTAGGAAGGGTTAGGTTTAATTTAAATTAAAATTTATATGAATAGTTTATAATTCAGAATTAAATGCTAATATGACTCAAAGAGTAAGTAAAATTGTTAAGTTCATGACTTTATTATATAAGTAATTCATCCTTCTTAAAAAAACCAGCACGATATAGAAAAAGGGCTAAGGAAATATAAAAAGACCTATTGTTAACCACATATTCTTATACACATTTTGTGTATTTCTTTCTGATCTTCATTGCATATATACTTAAAAAAATAAGATTTTATTGACTATTTTTGTATTCTGCTTTTCATTTAATATTAATGGCTGTTTAGAAATTATTAGTAATTGTGTTTAATATTCCATTGTATGACCATACTATAATTTATCTATTTCTATAAATGGAGGCATTTATCTCGTCAGTTGGATCTTTACTTTGCTTCTAGTCATACACTATTATAAGTAAAGTGGTGTTTAAAATATTTATATCTAAATATTTATCCTTATATAAATAAAGAGCTTTAGTAAAAAGAAAATGATACCTATTGTTTTAAAGGCAATCTTACCGTATTTTTAAAATTCTAATTGTGGAATTCAAGGAGAAAAGCATTGTGTTTTGAAATAAGGGGGAAAAGGACCTGCTGAAGAAGAGGTGGCCAATATCGTAGCTGTAACCTCAGCATAACTTTAATAAAAATCGGACCAGAGATTTAGCTAAGGAGGAGAGGGAAAAGAAGGATATGGAATAGAAAGAAATGATGATATCATTATGGAAAGGAGGAAAAGACAAAGAAGCATTAATCAGGCTGTCTTTAAAATTCTAAATCATGATTTCAGAAGTAATAATGTTAAAGATTTTCATAAGAAGATGAGAAACTTTTTAAATAAGTTGATTATACATTCAGATACATATAACTCATATAAGTGATATTGAATTCCAGCAAGAGTGCAGATGAAGTTTAAATGAAAAATAATCACTATGCAGATGGCTATTAAAATAGTGAGACCAAGAAGATTCCTTTAACCACATCTATACAGCACCTACTACATAGAAAGTGATGTGCTAGGTCCTGAAGGAGATACAACAATGAGCCCCAAAGGAAAATAATTAGGTGATAGGTAACTGTAAACAACTTTACCAGAGAAATTATTATATTTAAAATATACTTGAATATAACTGTTTAACCATGATATACACTTGAATATATCATGGTTACAAAGTAAAATATACCAAAATAGGAAATCATACATTATCCAGTCATCTCTTGTAATAATTAAGGAAAAAGAATAACCATGAGGTGGTGCTATTAAACAAGAAATCAGAAATCACTGAGCAGGAATTTTCCATGTTTCTTTTGGCATGCTAAATCTCTGAAAAGGCACACTGAAACTGTTAAATCATAAGGAAACAAACACTGGGAACTTAAAGGGACAAATTACTAACTGCTCCATCTACCTCATTTCCTTAGGTCATTTTATTTTTGAAACATATTGCAAAATTGTTTCAAATTTGTGGTTTTTTAGAACTGGGAAGAATAGTGAAGCTTGAAGACCCTCAGACAGAAAGCTTCCTTCCTTAGCTAAGTGCCTGCTGTGAGCCTATGTGTGTGTGGGCAGGCAGAAGAGCCAGATCACTGGGAAGGCAAGAACAGAGGCCGTTGTGTTCTCTCCAGTTTACATTTGTCAGATTCTCCACAGGGCAAGGCAGCTCCATGGGTTTGGCAGAGAATGGTTTTGGGCTGAGCAATATGGAATCTTTTGTGAAACAGGCACTGGCTGATTTATATTACTGTAAAAGCAAGTCTTTAAAAAGTGTCAAGTAGGGCAGTGACACTGGAAAAAAAACAGTTTTGCCTTCGTAACTCAAAATAGTTTCTATTATTTTGAGCCATTTGAAAAATAAACATCGAATAAGCTATATATTAAAACAGATATTTTCTTTTTCACAAGATGTAGCTATACATGACAGTAACATTATATCTTTCATGAGACTTCTAAGACTGAGTATGGGCTAAATTAGAGTTTAAATTCTACCTTTTTCCTCCAGATAATTTTTATGGTTTCTTCAAAATATATGTGGTACCTAGAGTTAAATCCCCTGGTCTTTTAAAAGGAGATACATTTGGAAATGGGGACAGATGAGGGAAAACCACAAAAAAGTTTCTCATCTCAATAAAAAAACTTTGTAATGTGAGATGGGATTTTCAAAACATTGAGGAAATACCTACTAAAAGAGGTTAAAGAAACCAGTGGGAAATAAATATGTCCAGAGGGAAAAAATATAAGTCAAAATAAGGAAAATGAAAGTAGTTTAGACTTGTGGTATATGTGAGTAAAGAATTCTATGAAGTTTAGTGCTCTTTTGAATTTAAGAGGAATGCTGCTACTTGGGTGTAGTAACGGGGGCGGAGGGTGGCGGGGGAACCAATTTCCTTAGCAGCTTATATCTATGTCCCCTCAGTACCCAAACCCACCAACCTATGCTAACTGCTAGGCATGTCCAGTAGTGGTGGGATTTCAGTCATTTTTACCTAGACCACCAGATGGGAAGGTAAACAAACAATAGATAAGGAACACCAACAAGAAGGGATTGAATTTGAAAACATACAAGTGTAGATAGAAGAATGATTCCGGCATCTTCTCAAGCTGCAAACCCTATCTTGCACCTTTTCTCCACTGCTAGGTACATGCTACTGATGAATCAATTTCTTTTTAACATTGGTTTTTCCATATTCTGCGATCTGCTTTCCCAGTTCAAAACACTGCATTATTTCACCAGATTCCTCCAAACTGCCCAGGAGAATGGTATTTTTTTTTCCAGTCATCTTCTTTGACACCTGACTCCATCCTCCACTACAATGACTTCCTTTGGTTTCTATAAAAGGTCTCCTATGTCTCCCCTCCCCTGAACCTCTTAAATATACTTCTCTATCTCCTATTCAATCTTGCTCTTTGGATATTGACATCCCTCAAGTTCACTCCAGGCTTCTTTCTTCCAGCACAAATCCACTGTCACGGGATGAGCTTTTTCCCTAGACCAGGTTCATCTTCCAATTCTGCGTTGATAAATCTCAAATCCACGCTCCATACCAGCCACTACCAGAGCTACAGATCTCCATATCTCATTGTCTGAGGAAAATCTCCATAAAATGTCTGCAGACACCTAAAATTCAGCACATTTGTTTACTGAGAGCTGGTCTTTCCTGTCAAATCTCCCCTCATCTTCTATTTTTCTCAATAAAGAGAGCACTATCAGTTTCCCAACTAGAAACTTTGGGATCATCCTCGAGTCTTCTCTCTCTTAAATCCTCCACCTTATATTCATCAGTAAGTTCTTGGAATGTTTCATACATTTTAGCCCATTATATAGGTGGGTGTTTTTTTCTTTATATGTTAAAATACGTTACCCATTTGTGCCTATTGTCCATCTCTTTGTTCAGATTTTATTTTTCCCCTGAACTGTTTCAATAGCTTCATAACCTGGTTCTATTCTAGGTTCCATTTAGTCCTTTATTCAAACTAGTGCCAGATCTAATTTTCCAAAAGACGAATCAGATCCCACATCACATTTTCATTCTTACAAACTTTTTATCTAAACTTTCTAACATGGCATTCAAGGTTTTTCATGATCTGGCCCTAACATACCTTTCCAGCCTCACCTCATTCCTCTTATACTTAAACTACTTTAACCTTGTCATCACAACTACACCTTTGCAAATTCTAGTCTCTTTGCCTCAAAGGTTCTTTTCCATATCATATTGATCAAGACTCAGATTAAACATCAACTACTCTATAATATTGATCTATATCAGACTTAATCTCTGCCCTTAAAGGACTTAGAGTGTATTAGGTAATAAAGACAGAGAAATACATTATAATCATGCATTTATCCGGCCCTTTTGTCTCTATGACAAATATTATTTCCTTGTCAATTCCAAATGTAAATTGTCTGTATACCACATGGATCTCTCTTTTAGATCTCAGGTACATGTCTCAGGCTCATCCAATTCCTTGAAATCTGTTTTCTTTTTTTTTTTTTTTTTTGCAGCATGACCAGGGCTTGCAGAACTAAACTTGTTTTCCTCTGTCCTCTAAAGCTGCCTTTCTACCACTTAATTTTCTTGGGCTTTCCCAGTTTCCTATAAAGAAAGTGAAGAGGCACTTTCATTAGATGGGTTTTTACTACCATATGTTCACTGCTAGGAAACAGTGCAGAAAGGAAGTAATACGCAGGGAATTTATCAAGTTTAAGAGGAACTTCTAAAATTAATTTAGTGTGCTCTGGCACATTGTTGCTGGAGTAACTGGGTGTCCCACTGGTATTCTGTTTTGAGGTTTTATTACAGAAAGTAAACTCGCTGTTCTCCCTCCTTCTTTCTAACTCCCTCCCACTAAAGAGCTTGCTTACCCTGTGTACTTTGGAGGTCCCTTTCCATGCAAGGAGGCTAGAATGGTCTTTCAGAGTAGTATAAAGGGATCTAGCCATGATCAACTTAGATGTCCCTTCAGATTAAGAGGGGATTCACATCTCTAAAGACCTACCGACCTGAAGAGACCTAAGTCCACCTGACCCTTGCCTCACATAGGAAGGTTCACTTTTAGTCTTTACCCTACAGAAACTTATTCTAGTCCTTCAGTTTATAGTTTTCCTACCCTAACTTTCTCTTATGGATAGCAACCACTTTTATTTACTAGTATACTATTTCTTCACATACCTGAATGTTTGTTAATAAGTGGTGATGCATTTTAAGGCCAAGAAAGCACAAGCCTCACTAAAACAGTGAGCTCTAGGAAGGCAGTAATTTTTTTATGTGTACTTATTTCATTTGTTGACTTGTTGTTAGTGCCTAGAATAGTGCCTGGCCTTGTTTAAAAGAATGAAGACATTATGTTATAGTATATTAAATTGTGATAAATCAAATTGATTGAAGGGAATAATGCACTTAATAAATATAATTTTTTATCTCATGAATAATGCTGAGTGCTAATAGAATTCAAATATTCTGACTTTTCTAAATGCAGCTAAGAAAATCATTATCTGTAACTTCAGCTTTTTTAATGCAGCTGCCATAATCAAAACAATTTCTTTCATTGTCAATAGTAGTTATAACAATGATTTATCTAAGTATCTAATTTCTATATCAAATTATTTATTGTTCACATTAAATTTTAAAATACTTTTATAAGAAAACCTTATCTAGTGTGCTGGTGGGTGGAAGTTAATATTTTTAATTAACTGAGATTCAATTAACATAATTCTTTTTGAGTTCTTAAAGATTGTCATTCTAGTTAGTGCTTTCCTTTAGTTACAATAAATTTATGTTAAATGGTTACAACGACAAAAACAAAACAAAACAGCAGCATAAATCCAATGTCACCAGTTTACTCTTGTGTCTATCTTCTAGGAAACATACTCTCGAACACTATATGCATAATATCAAGTGGAATTCTTCATAAAAACTGGGTAGGGCTCAAGAATCTTAGTTTTAATGAGTACCCAGGTGAATCTGGTGAGGGCAGTTGATGGATTACAATTTGAGGATGTACCTCATTCTCAGGGGTCAGACTTGCCACATTTGTAATGTGAAAATAATATAGTCATTATCTTTAAAAAGGAGTCTGTACATAAATTCTGAATACTTATTATTTAGTTTCTTATGCTATGTGATTGAAAATATTATTGTATTTAATATTCAGTATTTAGTTTGGTTAATTCTAGATTAGCGTATGTTGTTAATTAGAATGTGAACTCTGTATGAAGACTGTGTGGATCCAAATCCTCATTCTATATTATATCACTTTGTGACTTTAAAAAATTTTCTTAGTCTCCCTGGGTCATAATTTGCCAATTGGTAAAATGGCCCCTTACCTCATAAAGTTAATGCCAAGGTTAAATTAGTATTTGGGAAATAGTAACCACCAAATAAATGTTAACTATGATTATTTAGATTGCTTTGTGATTTTGTCCATGATATGAATTTAAATTTTTTTTTTGTATTTTTTTATTATATACACAGATCTTATGTGTATACCCTAAGGTTTTCCCAGAAGAGTCTCAATTTATGCCTATCGTCTAGGAATTCTCTTGGGATTAGCCTTTGTCCTGGCCAAAAGTATCATGGTTTGGACAATAAATTAAATGGTTGCCTTTATGCATATATAATGTAATTGTAGATTTCGAGAGCATAGAATTCATAACTAAGTAAATATCAGCCAATTACACATGAAATTTTTTTCCTTTCCCTTTAGACATGAGATTTGTAATTTTGTAGGTATAGTTATTGTGGACTGTCTGCTAATCTGGCCCTATGAACTCTTTTCATTTCTACTAGTACTTGAACTAAGCAAAGCTTCTCAGAAGTGACTGTGAAGTGGGCGCATTTGCCATTTACCCAGCCCTGACCCCCTTGAGCTCAAGATTAGCTTTGTGAATCAATGTTCATGACATTACTTGCTATGTCAGTGAGATCTGTGGCATCTCTTACCCACAGCCAATTCTGCTAAATAGGTTTCAAGAATTGTATCTGTATTAGTTTGAAAACATAAATTTCTCTTTGCTTTCAATCTCCCTTTCAATTTCCTGAGTAAGTTAAATAACTCTGTCTCATGTATACCTCATCTAAGTTTATCTGCTTTTCTTTAATGAGCATGTGTTGGAATATGTTATCTAAACCTAATCAGAGAGCAGATACTGTGACCAATAATTGGTAATTGGCTCTTAAATTTCTGGTGCAAATTAGAACTGAAAGTTGATTTCAATGTAGCAGAAGAGTTTGAAGAAATAGAATTGCTCACATTCTCCCTGTTTGGAGCTGAATTACATTTCTCTTTCTTACTTGAAAGCCAAGTTGAAGTTCTAAATGATGGGTCTCCTGGAACTTTGGATGCAGTAATATCTGTCAGGGAGCAAATAAAGATTTTTCTGCTTGACCCAAAAATGTCATAGTGTGTCATACAACAACAAGCAGCTTGACTCTATATAGATAGTACACAACACTTTTTTTTTTTTTTTTGCTTCAGAACCTGTATATACAACCTAAAGTATTCCCTTTATAAAAAAAAAAAAAAAAAAGAAAACTCTAATTGTAGATATTTAGCATATACCAACTGAAACTGATCTATAATTATAAGCAATGATTTAAAGAGGGGGCATGTAAATACCCGCAAATGCGAGTACATACGAACAGGCCAAAACAAAGGAAACCCTATTAGTCTTCTACTTTTCTTGAAGCAACATTGCATCTAACTTCCCAAGCAAATCCCAGTGTAGAATGGGGGTGTTCATGAGTATCAAAATGGTTGTTGAATAAACTCCTGAATGAATAAATCTTGAGTAGATGAATTTTAGTGAATAAATGAGTGCAAAAGCATGTTAGCTGTACCATGGCTACTGTGTTTCTATTGCAGTGAAACACTAGTAAAATTAAGGCAGCACAGTTATAGTTTCTAAATGCTGAGTAACTGTATAAAGTATTGACGTGGGGTATTGTTATGCATTGCTAACTGTAGTATCTGACAATATCCAGTAAAAAACAAAAACAAAAACACTTAAGCCAAAATCCTAATGAAGTATTCAATAGGATAAGGATTGATATAAAAAGTTTTAGTATATTTATGAGGATTATAAAATTAGCTCGAAAGTTGCTCAAACTTGGTTTGGAAGCAGAAGGAAGGAAGGAAAAGAAGAAGGATATTACATAATTGATGTCTTAATACCTCCTACATCTCCTGCCTGTCCTGAATAGAAATAGTCTGAGGCAAACAATAAAGGATGAGAAAGGAGAGGGCTGGGAATTGGAAAATGCGATGACCCTAGTTGTAATCACTGATGTGAAAGAGAATACCCAAGACTCTCCAGGGGACATCTGGAGTGTGTTAGAAAGGATAGGTGGCACTGGCCTCATCTATGGGACATCCTACTAAGTACTGAATCAGAACGCCAATTTTGCCTGTCTATCCAATGTCAGTGGCTTGACATCTTCCAACCATTTATGTTTTTGACCTTTTGATTTCTAAAATCAAAGCAGGTGAATTACGGTCATGAGTTAAGATTTTGAATTCTAAGTATATTTTTGCATAAGTTCATTGACCTTATTAAAATTTCTTTAAAATGGCAAACATAGCTAAAATACATTATTTTTATTTGAATATATAATTTCTCTCAGAGGGGGAAATTAGAGAACAGTTTGTCATTTTGACAATTAGAATCTGAGGTAAATTTTGACACCAGGAAGGCAAAACTATTGTACACCATTGTCCTAACTTTATATATATCAGTTCACTAACTGGGGGTCAGATTCTGATGCTGAAAAATTGAAGAGGATTTTTTTCCTTTAAATAAATAGTATTTCCTATAACTCTAGCAAGTATTTGAGTAGTCACTTTATAAATTTTTTTTTTAATTTTAAAAATAAATCTTGGTAATCCTTCAAAAAATTAAAGTAAGCATCACAGATTTTATGGCAGTGGTGAGAGATGTGGCAGAAGCAAGTAAAAATGATACAGTTTATTCAGTCTCAATTTTGATCAGAAAAAGAAGGCAGCAAAATGTGTCACTTTATATAAGCCAATTCAATCATTGTCAAACATATCATGAGGTCCCTGTCAATTTTACAAGAAAACCTGCTCTTCCAGTCAATATTTTCTTCTTCAACTTACAAATATCTTCTGACTTTTATCACTTTATAGTGTTTTGAAAATTCTCTTTTCTTCTGAATAAGATGTCACTGATGATTTGGCAGCAGGACTTCTCACCCTCTGAAATGTGTGCCCCAGTCTGAACTGCCTTTACCTTTGTTCATCTGCTCTAACAGATTACCAGATGCTCCCTGCAAATAGTGATTATATATGTCATTAGCTTTAGTGACTCACATTCAATTTCTAATGCTGAAGGAATGGCTCATTAACTCCTTTAAAAATTTTCTCAAAAAGGTTGAATTCTACCCACTCGTCCTTCATTTAATTAGTATCTAGCCTGCAAAACAGAAAAAACAGAAGTTGTACTAAATGACATCTTGGACTATAGAAAAAAATCAGGTTGCCAGAAGAGTATATTTAAAAGAATGATTAATATCTCTGGATTTTATAATCAAAACATTTTGACACTAGCGACAGTTTTAATGATTACTGTAATTTAGCTGATGGGTTCATTAATAAAACTCCAGGACCACTTCATAATATTTAACACTGTGATCACTACAGTTAAGGTTATAGAGAACAAGACAGCAGTTCCTTAGGACCTATATAACATGCTGTCAGTAATATGAGCAGGAGACTGTGCATAATGATTTCTGGCAAACAATTAACTGGGAAAGTTGTCTTGTCTGCTAGTAGCCCTTGGTTCTGCCTTTTAGGTGAAGTGCCTCATAGCTCTCCGAAATGACTCACCTACCAAGAGTTCATTTTGTAAATTTTAGCTGCTTACAGAGGAAGTAAAAAACACAAGCATTATCAAATTAACAAAATACTTTAATAAAATTACTTTAAAGTAACTTTGTAGACCCTACTATAAATATGAGGACTTAATAATATTGGTTTTGATGCAGTAATATAGGATGGTGTGCTCAATCATTTGGAGAGTAAAGTTCAAGCAGCTTCTGTGAGGTGGAAGTTTCTTCTGTGAGGCCTTGAAATCTAAGAGGTTATGACTGAGTTCATCTTTCTCGAATAAAATGTGAGGTTATAATACCAAATAACACTTAATCAAATCAATCAGTATGTCAGCAACTCTCTGGTGATGTTAGATAACTCTAAGCATATCAGTTGACCATTAGGAATTTAGTCATTATAATTTTAACACCTTCAGGGTCCAGTTCAGGTAGTGTTCAGGGTCTGCTAGAGGCTATAATATCCAGTACCTGAACATATAGCTAGAGAATCATTTGACTAGACGTATCCAATTTTCCTTGATGTCAGAGAAATGGCTATGATATCAAAGTAGATAGTAATAATAATAACGAATATTTGCTGAGTGATTACAGTGTACTAATTACCTTACATAATATTTTAGACAAGGCTTAAACTACAAAGAGGTAGTTTATAAAATAAAATCAGTTTTACAAATAAAATCATTGTCAGTCCATATTCATTCTTCCCTCCTTCTACAGCAAAATACTTTTTAGCTGGAAACATTGCAGGCCAGAATAAAGATTACATTTCCTAGGCTTCTTTGGCCATAGAATTAGGCTATAGGCAGCAAGTCAAAGGATTATCTGCTATCTTTGAGCCTTCTTTAGGAGATAATGCTCATATAAATCTGTGCTAGGCTTTTTTGCTCCTTCTTCCCTCCTGCTTTTTGGAATATACATGTGCCATTTTGGACCATGAAGTTGAAGCTACATGTCACATAGCAGTAAGACAGAAGAAGATATATTCTGACACCGTAAAGTGCTATTCAGCCTGGACTTTTATAAAAGAAAGGAATAAACTTCAAAATTGTTTACACCACAACTATAATGATTTTCTGTCACTTGTGAACAAATCTAGTCCTAAACCCATCAAAACAGAAAGGGGCCAATTCCAAATCTGTGATTAATAACTGCTTATTCTACTTGATACATCATTAGTAAATAGGCAGGTTCTATTTATGATGTTTACTTTTTACTTCTGACTTTTATCCTACTAAATGTTTTCTTTCCTCTTCTCTGTCCCTCACTCTCCATCTAAATGAGAAAGGAAATTTTCATTCTTCCAAAGTAGCCTGTATTATAAAACACCTACAGCCACAGACACACACATACACACACGCACACACATGCACACACTCACACACTCAGAGCAAAGGTATTCTCTTATTCAGTACCATCCAATAAATCAAGAAAAATGACATTGTAAACTCTTAATGCATTCTGATATATGCTTCAATATATCATTGGGACAATGGTATGACACAGGGTGACTAACTCTGCCTAGAAGTCTCAGAGGTTTCACTGAAGTGGTATTATTTGAATTGAATCTTAAATTGAGTAGAAGGAGGTAGACTATTTTGAGCAGAATGGCCTGTAGAAAGGAAGAGCACTACGAAAGCTGATAGCATATTTTCGAAAATAAAAAAGTTTAATATGTAAAGAAGTAGAAGATGATGTAAACTGTGTCATGTTCCCAAGGAACTTCTGTACAATACTGAGGTCCCTTAGATTACCTCTCTGGGACATCATTAGGGACTTTTAGATCTGAAATGGTATGATTATTTTTATACTTTAGAAATACAGAATAAGTAATGAGAAGGAGTTAAGTAAGAAGGGGAACAATTAGGATATTATTGTAGTGTTCTTTCA
>NW_011888792.1:6264170-6275373 GCF_000151845.1 Pteropus vampyrus | reverse complement strand
AACTCTGCCTAGAAGTCTCAGAGGTTTCACTGAAGTGGTATTATTTGAATTGAATCTTAAATTGAGTAGAAGGAGGTAGACTATTTTGAGCAGAACGGCCTGTAGAAAGGAAGAGCACTATGAAAGCTGATAGCATATTTTCGAAAATAAAAAAAGTTTAATATGTAAAGAAGTAGAAGATGATGTAAACTGTGTCATGTTCCCAAGGAGCTTCTGTACAATACTGAGGTCCCTTAGATTACCTCTCTGGGACATCATTAGGGACTTTTAGATCTGAAATGGTGTGATTATTTTTATACTTTAGAAATACAGAATAAGTAATGAGAAGGAGTAAAGTAAGAAGGGGAACAATTAGGATATTATTGTAGTGTTCTTTCAATGAAAGTGGAGTTGGGATGAGGAGACGGATTCCAATATTTGGTTGGAGACTTAGTGGTTCTTATGGATGGGGCAAAGGAGTACTGAGTTCTGGAAGAGAAATAGAATTTTTTGAATTCTCAACATGTAGGGTAAAAGCTGAAGCCACAAGGTGTTTTAAATTCTTTAGGAAAAGGACATAGAGTGGTAGGATGTTAGGGTTGAGTACAAAATCCTAGGAAATAGGTAAGAAAAAAAAGCCTGTGAAGTAGTCTTTGGGGTAGGAGAAAAGTCAAGGAGAGTAGTCAAAAAAGCCAAGTAGGAGAGAGAGAAGGTGGGACAGGGAAAAGTGGGAATATTTTATGATTATTTGATTAAAGTATGTCTTCTCTACAAGACTGCCAGCTTAGTATGTTTTGTTCATCATTGTATCTTCAGCTTATAATTGAAGTTAATTACCTAACATAATAGTTAATTATTAAATATGTGTTGAATAAATAAGCACCCAATTCAGAGATTTATTGAAGTATAGAAGGGACTCAGAGTTAGATTTTTGGGAGAGATTACACCAAGTGTAACCCAATATTAGGAAAAAAAAAAAAAGTAAAGTTTAACATCCACATTTTGCTTTTGGCTTATGAAAAGAGTAAATAAATTGCATTTTAGGCTTCCATATAGAAAGAATGTGTGCTTTGTGTCACTTATCAGAAGCCTTTATTTGTTAAATTATGCATCCTAATTCTTAGTTCAGAAACCATGATAATCTTATTTAAAGAGGGAAATTTTTAATAGGTGCAGACATATGTGGCTACTATACTAATGGAGAACACCTTGATGAAGAGACTGGAAAGAAGCACCATGCTTATTCTAAAAATTTCTGTTGAAGCAATAGAAAACTGTAAACATGTAAAAAAATCAAACAGAATAAAACCAAAATATTGTATCTGAATGGAGAACTGCATTTTAGCAAAGCAGAATTACACCCTGGGGTCTAGAAATATAGTCCCTAGCAAACATCAGTACCAAGAACAAAAGAGAACTCGGATGAAGGAAATGTTAACAAGAACTCATGTCGAGATAGCATAGGAGCCAAAAAACAAATCGAGACTATAGATGTCAGATATATTTTTACTGGAATCCATGTTGGAAAATACATTCGAAGCTGAAATATAAAAATAATGGGTTAGCACTTTTATACTTAAAAAGGCTTAAAAATTAAATTGCTAGGCATGGAATGTAGAATATCTTCATTTAGTTTTTAATTTCTTTTACATAGGTGGTCCTCAGATCCAGAGGGTTTAAGAATAAACAAAGCAATGTACTGTTACTAAAGTTAGAGAATTTTTTGTATTCATGCAATTTTATTTCCATTCTGATTAGTTTAAGCACATAAAGACAACAAAACTATGCTCAATTTGACCTTCTATAGTTAGGACATAGAAGTAATGAAATTTCAAAATGAAATTTTTATAGATTCTGTTATGTTTAATGTTTAACAGGAATAGGAAACACTATTACCCAGCACTACCCAGTTGTTAATCCTGGGGCTCTTTCTCAATATTACTACCCCCCTGGGTATCGAAGACCCACATCTGTCAATGCAAGAAGCCCATAAATGTCATTCCAGATAGAGTCCAGCAAATTTTTGGGTCATTGGCAGGACTCTTAAACTAGAAGTTCCATAGGCGATGGGTAGGCATCTGTAGATGGAAGGCCCATCCAACAACCAGAGACATCCTGCTCTGTCCAGGTGATGAGTTATCTCTATGTATTGACTTCCACAGGACTCCCTGCTGCTAACCAGGGTGAGGGTTGTCTACCCATTAGGACACCAGTTTTCTTCCCATGGCTATTCATCCACAGGTCAGCCTCCCTCACTTCCCTCTCTCTGACTCTCTGTAAGTATGTGTTGCACGCAGCTCCTTTTTCCTATCTCCCTCTGCCCTCCTCCCTAGCCCAGATAAACCTGTATTCTCTGAGTGTGTATATGCAGGCAAAGTGGTCTGTTTCTCCACTGTTCCTTATTCTGTTCAACTGTTACAGTGTAAATTCTGTGCCCTGCTTCCCTCTGGCCTCCCTTCTATGATGACTACTTGCTCTATTAATTATTACTGTATAAAATCCTACTTTTCTTTGAGGCAATATGGATACCTCTGACTTGCTGGTGGTAAGATTCTCATACATGTGGCAAAAATCAAACACAAAGATTAATATTTCAAGATGCCTCACTGCAAATGGTGACATCAATGCTGTTGATATTGTATGCACAGATGAGGCTTTATCTGGATTTTGGATTTAAAACCAGCATATAAACATAAGAAGTAAACATTGTGTATAGTGTTGCTTTCATTCTCTCTCTTCATACATACACATGATGTTATTAATATTAAATAATGAACTTCAGGATATCCTTTAAATAAACATAGGCCAAAAGAGCAATCCTAAGTGTAGGGTAGCAATATTAGGAGTATGAAAAAGTCTTTTCCCATTTACTCACTCTCATTCTTTTTACTCACTAGCATGTGAACGTAACCTGTTCATATGGTAGAGATATTTTTCCTTCATTTTGCATTCATGACTCTAAGTATCCTTCCTCCTCTTTTCCATCGATCTATTTTCTATCCATCCCTCAAGAGCCTCTTCTTCTGAAAATTTCTGATTACCTTAGTCTACCTTAAAATCCTTGAAAAGTAATTATGTCAAAGGGGATTTTTATCAATTACATATGCTCAATAGCTTGTCCAAGGAACAGTTTGATATATATATACAATGTGTGTGAGAGAGTCTCAATTGTACTTAGCCACTGTTACAGGCCGTAGGATGGCTAATATACCAAGATTGACTAGACCAGTGAAAAATGTAGCAAAAGAATGAAAAGTTGGCAGAGATAATCTACAATATGACTTTTTGAACTAAAAAATCATTAGCTAGATGAAATAATGGTCAAAGTTAATTAATTCTGTTAAACCAAAGAGAATTCTTCAATCAACAGGCAATTCTTATATAATTTTTAATAGACTAATTAGAGGAAACAAATGTCACAAAATGCTCATTATCTATTAAAGATGTGATATCAAATTTTTAATTCGAATTCTAAAAAGCATAGGAAGTATGACAACTGTGAGTTTAATTAGCTTAAGTTGATAAATTACATCTTAAAAAATAAAGATTATACACCACTCAAATGAATCCTTTCACATAGGTTTAAAATTTATTAGTGAGTGAGGAATCCACAGACTAATTATAAAAGTTGTTAGGTTACAAGTATAAAAGAAAAAAAATAAAAATTTATGTATCTTGTCAAAGACATTTTAATTTCTCTTGTGTCCCCTGTCTCAGGAGCAAATGAAAAGGCCACAAAACTTCAGGAGAGAGTGTACTCATTAGCGTTATCTACTTTTGCATTTTATATACTAGAAATTGCCACCCTGTCTTCCAAAATATTTTTCCCCTCCAAGTTACAGAGCAGTATAGTCCCTCCAGAAAAAGCTTTTTGTTCATCATTTATTTCTTTAGCTTCCATTTAAGTTCTATGTTGATTGGGTATTGATAATGAAATGAAATCTCAGAGAAAGAAGGGAAAAAAATCTGTAGTGAATTTTTTCCATTTATTAAAGAGGTATTTATCACATATGTTGAACACTTATCTCTACTAATTATGCATTTTCATAATAAAAAACAAAAAGCAAAGCTTTTTTCATAAATAACTTCAGTTTGCATGAGAAAAAGAGAGTAGGTTTTTAAAAGTATTTTTATCTTTCAAGTTACTGCGTTTTGGAATGACATTCCAACAAAAAGCTATGGCCAAGGTACTCACATCATTGTTTATACTCTTTTTTAATAGAAATGCTCAAATTTAACTCTTTCTCCATACACACTAAATGGTCTATCCTGTTTATTTACAGCTTTTAGTTAATAGTCCAAAGACGTCATCAGTGATGACCCCACTGGCAATATAAATCTCTATAGCAAGTGTCCCAATTTTCTATGAGCAGGAAACAAGCTAGAAAAGCCATTCTCCTATGAACAGGGTCATTTCCTATAGAAAAGGAAGAATGAGTCAGAGAGGGGAACCAGAACCTCAGAGAATCATTCCTTGGGAGCTAGATGTGCCCTAATCAAATATCTGAAAATACCTGTCTAGCAGGAATTCAGAATTGCAATGAACCAGAGACTGCTCTATGCCTACACTGTTTCTTCCTTTCTTTGTATGAGAGTGTCCATGTAGTTATCTGTCTCATTTAATGCTGGGTATGTGTGTGTGTAGGAGCAGATTCACAGAACTATCCATACCAAGGATTCAGCTATCTTGGCTGAATCAAGAATTAATTACATTATCTTATTGGATATTATATACTTGTACTGGGTATTTTCAGGTAGCAGATTCCCAGAGAACAATAATCATATCCTTTCTGTATTCTCTAAAATCTCCATAGTGCTTATTTTAGAGCCAAGTATTCATTAGATGCTTAATAAATATTAAATGATGAACATGACTACATTAATCTACGTTGTCCTAGACTACTTGCGCTATTGCTGCTGACATTTCTTTTGCTTATTAAAACCATTAACAACATGAATGTTTGCTCTTTGCTACTATAACATGACAGGTGAGGAAGCTTACGAAGGTGACCTATTTCAGGGTTTCTCAAGTAACTGGCAACTGACTCCGAATTTCATGATGGAATTAAAGAATAATCTACTGTGTGAACTGTTCTTTGGGAGATATCTGTCATCACTTTTGGTGTCACTGCCACAATAGAGGTTATCTTTGTATATTATTTGAGAAATATTTTGACAAGATGTCCTTGTTTCAAGGGAACACTTTGGTAAAGAGTAAAAAGACCACTGATCAGCCAAATGAGACAGTTAAGTGAGAGACCTAAAAGCTCAGTTTAACTGAGGAAGGCTTGGTGAACTATTTGGGGTAAGCTTGTGCTACGATGCATACTTGAGAACTGGTTTTCCATTATTCACAGTCCCACTAATTGAAGCCAGAAACTTTATAAAGTCATTTTAAATAGATCCACCTCTTTTAACAAGTACTTTAGTTCCAACTTTCAGCTTCTATGAGGAATAAAGTAAAGGATAAAAAGCTATAAAAGTTTCGAAGTTCTTGTTGAAATCCTGCTGACCTCCTCAAGGGTCTTCTAAATAATGCTATTGCCTGCATCTTAGCCTTTGACCTGAGCTTACTATTTGGAGGTTTGAGTGTTGCATTACTAATCAAAGAAAAAGCAACTTTTGATACTTCTTTAAAAATTATGCCTGAAACAAAAACCACATGAGCATTCACCATTGAACCACTTTTTCCTCAGTAGCTGATTATGTGACATAAAAAAATGATTTATCTATTATCTGGTTAATACGATCAGACAAAGAAAGCACATCTGACATTCTATTGGATGCATTTCTTGTTTTTGTTTTTGTTTCTTAAGTGAATTATGTAGATCTAGTCTCTAAAACTAAAGGCCATTTTTGCAGTGTAAAAGAAGTGCCTTTTTGAAACCAAAAGCCATTAGGATAAACTTTATCACATATATACACAAAATCATCCTTATATTTTGAGACCCAAAGCAAAGTCATTTCTTACTAACAGAAAGGACAACTTTGCCAGTGTTATTACTTCCATTACTATCATCTATCATTAGGAAATTTTTAGAGAAAAAAGTTTTTTTGACACATCTTACTTCTTTGTTTTCAGAATATTCCTTCAATGATAGTAATTGAAATAAATTTCCAAGATAATGCTTAAGTGAAAGATTTGATCTTTTGTGGTCCATTGATTTCGTGATGGTTACAACGGGAAGGGGAGTAATCCTATAAAGCTGAATCTTCTGGATCTTATCTGACTCAGCAGACTTCTACCAAGTTGATGAGCCAAAGAAAATCAGGCTGGTTGCACTGGTGGCAATAGGAAGTCAGAATTGCTTCTCGTCCTAAAGCACTGCATATGGAAATATCTCTGGTGAAATCTATTCTTAAACTCCGTGACTGTAGGAAGATGCCACAGGAAGGAATTATGTACTGGCTGGTGATGGCACTGACTTCCAGTGGGAATCTGTGTCAGTATGGTGAATGAAGTCTTTTTGGTGATTAGTCTAATGCTTTGAGAATTCCTTTAAATTTCCTTTGTAATGTTAAAGAGCTAATAGAAGCCACAGGGGCTGTGGCTTCTATTAGCTCTTTAACATTAGCAGGCTAAGAGGCATGATTATGCCATGCCTGCAGCTTTGCAGGAGTCAGGCAGCGGGTTTCTTGCCAGGGCTTGGATTTCCTCCCTGTCAGATGGAACAGTTAAGATGGAAAAGATAAGAAAGGGAGTCAAGTTATACTCAGAACTCTTCCATCTGAAGATTGTTCTAAGCAAAGTGATGATTTTCACTGAACACTCCAGTTGGTATCAGTAAGAGCATCTCTTTCCAAAGCGACATTGGAAATTAATAATATGTAAATTGGGGGTTGAATATTATAATAATATATTTCTGCTAATGCTTCTGGCCTTTAGCCCAGGAAAGACAAGGACGTAGACTTGTTCTTTTCTGGTCATTTTCTCTAAACCATCTCATTTGCTGATAATAAGATGTTTACGGTAAGCCTTAACATTCTGAGAAAGTTCATGTTTAATTTCTTAGCTTTTATCTTCAAAATCTCATCATACCTATTGATGGGGGGCATGATAAATAACATTACTAGGTTAGGAGTATGTGGATGATTTATATGCCATTTGGATGCTGTTTAAACCTGGAAAAACTATCTTTTTGGTTGTGCTTATATTTTATAAAGTGTTCTTTAAAAAATTTTAACCACCTCACTGTCTTCCTGTAAACATAAAACTAATTATGGATTGGGCATCACACCAACCTGGATTTAGATACTAGTCCTGTAACTGAAACATCTTGAGATTTTAGACAAATTTTACTGTGTAGTGGGCAATCAAGAAATGTTGGCCTCTTTTGTCTTTTTCTTTTTTGCCTTTAACATTATTAGTCATTAAAAATATATTTCTTTACATGTTAATGTTCACTTTCTTATGCATATAAAACAATATACCTGCTGCTTAGGGGCCCGAAATGGAATACATGTGACCATTATATTACAAAAATGTAAATGGCGTGTGTGCGCGCGCGCGCGCGCGCACGCACACACACACACACACACACACACACACACACACACTCCATTTCTGGAGCTGTATTTCTCAATCAGTAGCAGTAGTGTCTCCTTGGAGACACTTGCAAATGTGTGAAAATGCTTTGGGTTATCATGATGACAGAGGAGCATTTCTGGTATTTGGTAGGTGGGACCCAATATGCTACACATTCTGTAATGTGGGGGATAGTCCTGCACATTGAAGAACTGTTCTAATATCAACAACATGTTTGATAAACATTCTCCAAAAAAAACTCTAGAAGAAGAAAAGTATTATTAATGTAAAATCTTTAAAATACCTATTCCTATCACTTGTTTTTACCAGAATCCCTTGTAAAGATGGGAATTGATCCAGAAATGTTCACCCACTTGCTTTCTCTTTCCCCTTCCCTCTCTTTCTCCTTCATATTTCCTCTCTCTCTCTCTCCCCCCATCTCTCTCCCCCCTCTCTCCCCCCTCCTTCCCATCCTCCTTGTCTATTTCTAAAGCACAAACTCTTTCTCTGACAGTCATAGGCTTTCATCTTTCTTCTCCCTCCCCATCTCATTCAGTTATTATTATTATTATTATTACTACTATTATTATTAATTATTATTATTTTGCTGCTCCCACTTAGCCTATCTCATTTCTTGCATTTTCTCTGAATGTTCTCTTTTTCTTTTAAGAGATCTCTAGAGAGAATTGGTAAGCAAGAACCTTTTGCTCCTAAGAAGATGGAAAAAAGATAAAGAGAGAATTTGATGACTCATTCATTAATAATGTTTATTACTATTCCCCACATAGAAGTGGCATTGTTGCTGCTGCCAGTACCTGAAGTCCCAAGGAGTATGAGAGAGACCATGCAGAAGAACCAGGGGTGGAGGACAGGTTGCCATTCCTGTCAACACTTTTATGTACATGTTCCCCAAGGCAAGCAGAAGGACATCAATATTAATGGTAACCATTTCCTGAAGCTGACTTTGTAAGAGGACAACTTAGGTGGTGTCATCAAGAATCTGTGCATCTATCTATTGAATTAGAATTATACATATAATGATATATATATGATAATGATTGTATTTTCTATGTATTATCTTTAACCATAAATGTAAATATCCATAGCATATAGGTGTAAAAAATATTATTTGTGTTCTCAAAGTCTTAATTTTTTGATAAGAACAGGGGGATATATTTTTGAGATTAAAATATCTCCCCGAATATGAATAAACTCATAACAGTGTTATAAACTATTGAAGAATTTTTATTATATACAAAGAAAGTCATTGGTAAAAGAAAAAAAATGTGAATATATAATATTTTTCTAATTGATAATAGGAATCTTTGCAATTGAATTTCTCAGTATGTCAGTCACGTGAATCTCCGAATCTCTGTTAATCAGATAAGAATTTTGTATTTCAAGAGAATTGTAAAAGCAAGTATCCCCATATTAATCTATCCTTTCTGTCTTCAACTATGGCACTCAAACATCCATATCTTTGTTTAAAAGCATTTGTGGCTCATAAATTCCACAAATTATAATCACTTACTTTTAGAAAGATACAAAAATTGTTTCAATTTTTCAATTCAAGTATTTGAATTCCTGAGTACAGGAATGTTAAAGTATCCTAGCATAAGAAATGTCATAAACACATTACATTCTTACTTTATTTTTGTTCCTTATGTTTTCCGTTAAGAATAATTCAAATAGAAAAAGAATGGAAATGATATTCACATAACAGAGAGAAAAATCGCTGGGGAATAAAGCAACTTTATTAAATATTGGAAAATCTATTTAGGGTTTTAGGTTTTAAATTTACTATTTCAACAAACTATTTCGGAGGTGGAAAAAGTACCTCTGGTTTGCTAACAACTAACACTGAATTTTTGCTTTAAAGGGAGTGGTTGTAAGAGTCCACTGGGCTATTGTTATATTTGGATGGCCCATGTTCATAAGCAGTTGCTGGTTAAAGGAAAATAACTGGAATCCTGTCTTAAGAAAACTCTCACCACAGGATGATAAAGAATAATACTGAGTTTAATACATTTGAAACAATTAAGTTTTCAGATTGTTCTTCTGCTGAGGAGGGATCTCTAGGCCATTTATTCTACCTAGCTATCATCCCTTCATCAAGATTGCATTGCTAAAGAATACAGGAGTTGCGTGTTGTGTAATCTGATTTCCTTGACAAGTTTCTGCATGAAATTGACATAAGGCAAATATTCATTCTTTGATGGTGAATTTACTTACAACGTTTTGTTGGTATTATACATAATTCTATCATCTTCCTCATTTGTAAGTCCAAGAGTAATACAGTATTATAACCTCTTGACATTGTTGAATAGAAAATTCTTTTAAAACTCTATTTATAAAAGTTAGGAGTATGGTACAGGTAGATTGATCTGAGTACTTGATCAGCCTAGAAAGAACACTGGTCCGGGAGTTGCTATGCTTGACTTTGAGGCCTGGTATAAACTTTTCTCAAGTCATTTAACTCTGGTAATTTCCTCATTTCTGAAATGGAAATGATACATTATCTCCCAACCAGCTTTAAAAATAATTGTGAACAATATTTAGCAATTTTCTGTGAAGAACATCCTTTCCCATAAAGTTAATCCTCCTGCTTATTCTGTGGCACCTTGCAAATAGTTATGTTATTGCACTTGGACTTTAAAAAGGAATTGTTTATTTACATGTCAATTTTCTATTAATTTATAAGATTCTTGAGGTAAATTGCCTGGATTTCATTTATCTTTTTATTCTTAACACTTAGCATAAAGGCTAATATATAGTAGGCATGCAGAAAATTCATTCGCCGAATAAATAAAATGTTCTGCAAACTGTAAAGACTATATATTAATAGTGATCAAAATTAAATTTTTTAAACCTACATGCCCCCTTTTTTGATTGCATTGTTTTTCTCTTGCCTATATTATTACCTGGTTTCTAATTTTGTCTTTGAAATCTGTTTTAATATTAAAGTAAATGCTTATTTGTCTAAGTTAGATAGAAAAGAAAGTAATTAGGTAAATATCCCTTTTTAACTGATGTCAACATAGCTGGAATATTTTAAATTAATTTTTAACAAGAATATAGTAAAAGCACTTAATTATGTATATGAAAATACAAAATTAGTTAATTTTTTCTTTGATAACTCATAAAGCATGGGAGCATCATGGTGTGCCTTTGGGCAATAGAAAAAAATAAAGGCAGGAAGGGAAAAAATAAAAAGAAGTTAGAAGAAAAAAACTAATATTTTTTTTTCTAGCCCTATATGTACTGAGAGAGAGGAGAGAGAGAGAGAGAGAAAGAGAGAGAGAGAGAGAGAGAGAGAGAGAGAGAGAGAGAGAAAGAGAGAGAGATCTTTAGTTTTACAGAACAGATAACTAATACTTAGAAAGATTAAGTAGCTTGTTCAAGGTTACATATCTGATTGGTAGCAGAGCTGACCAATTATGTCTAATTCAAAAATCTTGTGATCTTTCTACTAAATCACTTTTAGTGCTCCATAAATGAAGTTACTTGGTACAAGATAATTTAAATTCTGCTGAAAAAAAAATGTTATAATGAGTTAAGTCAAAAATATATATCATCCTATTCCCATACATTGCCGCTGAAAACTCACTCTGCTGTGTTGGGTAGAGCATACATCTTCATTCTGAAACCTTTGAGCCTTCAGTAGCTTTATCTGACTTAACAAATTTTATTCTGTGGTTT
>NW_011888792.1:6230783-6264120 GCF_000151845.1 Pteropus vampyrus | reverse complement strand
TACTTAGAAAGATTAAGTAGCTTGTTCAAGGTTACATATCTGATTGGTAGCAGAGCTGACCAATTATGTCTAATTCAAAAATCTTGTGATCTTTCCACTAAATCACTTTTAGTGCTCCATAAATGAAGTCACTTGGTACAAGATAATTTAAATTCTGCTGAAAAAAAATGTTATAATGAGTTAAGTCAAAAATATATATCATCCTATTCCCATACATTGCCGCTGAAAACTCACTCTGCCCTGTGTTGGGTAGAGCATACATCTTCATTCTGAAACCTTTGAGCCTTCAGTAGCTTTATCTGACTTAACAAATTTTATTCTGTGGTTTTCTATTGTCCTTTTCGTTGAAAAAAGCAATTGATATTTGAGTGTCGACTTAGGTAATAATTTCATGCACTAGGTTTTTGAGTTTAGCACAGATCTGGGATTCACAATCAATCAGTTTCTTGGGCATCTGTATACAAAGTTTACAAAATATTCTTTTTATATGATTTTTATAACTGAATTAGAATAGCATTTTAAAAGTCAATTTCACTGAAAAGAAAAATTTACAGGCTGACAAATATGGATTCATAGATTTCTCTTTCTCCTCACCAAATAATTTCAAATATTCCTGTCATTCTTTTTGAAAAGTGGCATGCCTTATTTTTCCTTTAAATTCAAGCTCTCTCATAAATTATTGAAGAAATTTCCGTAGAAAATAATAACATTTGAAGGAACAACCTTTGAAATAAATTCTCACAAATATAGTGATTTTATTTTATTGAATACAATTTATAAATCCTAAACTGTTCCTTTACTGAGGGACTTTTCAGAAACTTGATGTGCACTGTGATTCTCTAGGAGGAGGATTTAGATGAAGCAAATTTCCAAATTATTTATTATTATTATTAGTTGTAATATAGCTACTAACATATCCTGAATACCAGCTTTGGAAATGTTGGCATAACTTTGGCACTTGAAGTGTGAGTGTGAGTATGTAAGTGTGAGTGCACACTCACATGCACACACATACAACACATATACACACCTCTACATACCATCAAACAGACATAAAGCCTCCCCTTTGAAATAAATTAATCTATCTTTAAAATAAAATGCCAAAATACGATTGTCATTATGGTAGGCATAGTTATAAAAACCTACCAATTTCTGAAAATAATGTTTTCATATTATTAACCTTTACTGACTAATGTTGTGCTGTGCAATCTAGAAGATACAATCAGTTATAATATGTTGTCTCTTACTCATAGAGTTTTAAACCAAATGGAGAGACAGAGCATATATACATTCACAATTAAATATAATGAAAGGTCAGTATATACATGTCAAATAGTAATAAGTACAGAAATCAGAGAGGGGATGGAGAAATCCTTGTGAGTTCAGGTAGTCATTAAAGCTTTACAGTGGAGTAAGGTTCAAACTGGACTTTGTATGATGTATAGGAATTACATAATTAGAGATGAGAGGGGAATGTTTTAAACAGGAGCATGTCACATGCTAAATGATGAAGTGATGATAATGTGAAAAGTCTGTTTGGGAGATGGATGTGACTGGACTGAAAGCTCCCTGTGCAAAATTAGGAATGAAATTGGAAAAACAGTTGGTGGACACTGAAAACCAGAGTTATGCATTTAGACCTCACCTTACTAAAAAAAAATCTTTGAATAATATTTTAGGAAAATTAACCTGGTAGCTACATGCAGTACAATTTGAAATGTGGCGAAGGTAAGGGGAAGGAGAAAGGGAACAAGAGCAAGTGGAGCAAGGTCAATAATGTACACTGAACATTTCTGGGGACCATTATATAAACTACAACCTGTACATCTCTGTTCAATTACTTTGGAAATAAAATGAAGATAAGGAGCAAATGGTATCAAAATATAGGACAAAGAGTAAAGAAATTTAGGCAAAGAAAAGTTTGAATTAATGCAGCAAGTTAGGTCCCTGATTAGCAAGATCAAATTATTTTTCCAAAAAGGAACGATCTTTGCTTGTTTAAAGTTCAAAAAGAAAGAGGCTGAACAATTGAAGAGAAGATGTACTTAAACATAATTGGTTTCTAAAAAGGTTGGAATAGAAAGTACAGAAAGATGATCTGGTCTTTGATAACACTGAGATACTTTTATTTTAAACCTAGATGGAAAGATACAAAGATGGATATAGGTCATTCCATCATTATTTCCTCAAAGAACCACTACAGACAGAGGGGACTAACACGCCTATGGAATAAATTATAGAAAAGTCAGATGATTTTGTCACACCAAATGCTGTTATTCGTCTACCTGGGAAAGTTCAGAAAAGAATTTTCATAGGATTCTGGGGGTAAGTGGTTGTACTTATTACAGTGTTAAATTTAAATATCTGGTATTTTAAGACCAAGAAATAAGCTCTAATGTGTCCTCCAGCACATATAGCTCTCTAACAATATCTTCAGAGAGACAAAGGAGTTGAGATTTATTTTATTCAACAAAATAATATATATGTTGATGTCATATTAAATTTATGTTAGGTCATTTAACTCTGTATTTAAATATATAACTTTATAAACAATTGAGTTATGTTATTTATAAATCAATGAACATTTACTTAACATTTTACATTTATCAAAATATTGGGCTGACATTTAAAGGTAACATATACCTATTATATTTGGTCATTATCCTTGAAGAGCATACTGTACAGTTGGAAAGACCACACACACACACACACACACCCACACACACACACACACACACACACACACACACACAAAGCCAGAGTAAAATACCAAATGAATGATAAAGCTAACAAGAATTATGGGAACTCAGAAGAGAGATTTAAGTGATCACTGAGGGGCAAGGCTTTAAAGAAAAGTGTGGATGTCCTGTACCCTGAACACTAAACAGTGATACCTATTACACAGTTTAATTTAAATGTGTGCTTTAAAAAAAAACAACATAATAATCCCAGGTATATTTACTATAATTTGTAATGCATATTATATTCATGAGTTCTCTTTTATTCATAACTAAATTATCATTTTGGACTCTCATAGCCTTTAACTATATATATATATATATTTTTTCTTCTTCTAAAAGTAATGCATAATGATAAGAGGAATCTTGGAAAATATAAAGTATATATACACATATGTATATAATATACTAAAATATAAATAAAACATGATCCCACCAAAGATAAATACTATTAACATATTGCCATATGTCTTTCCATGGCAGGTTTGAATATTTTAATACATCTGAGTCTGTATTGCACTTCTTGACTAGATTCTTCATCAATAACTAGAAATTTATCTTTATACCTCTCTATTGAGCAAATCACCATTTTTTCCTCATATGTGTGACAAGAAATAGAAATCACTGCCTGCTTTTCATAATAGATCAGTAATTTCTATTTTAAATTTTATGTAAACAAGAGTTTTTGCCACTCGCAACCTGTTTTCAAACTTAAATCTGAAGAATACTTCTTACATGTATCTTATTGTAGTTAAAAATCCCCTTAAAGTATGAATTACCCCTTTTTATTATAAGTGATACTTAAAGATAGTGATTTTTCTTGGTTATAGATGAATGACTTAAGTTCCTCCCTCACCTCTCCTCCCCAGGCCACATATGAGATGTTCTTTTTGAGAACTTTTTAGGTTTCCAAGACACTGATTCATTCTACAATCATTATGTGCTCTAGAGTTGGATGAAATTCTGAGAAACTCCTGGCAGCTGATTTATATAAAAGGAAATTCTTAATCACGTTAAGCACAGAATGATCTGTTCTAGAACAAACGTCTCTGACTTCTGTTCTCACATTATTGCTTCTTTGAAAGGTCATGGGAAATGCTAGAGTGTTGTTTTAATCATGTTGAAGAGTCACAAGCAGGATTTTGAACATAAAGAATTGGACTTCCCAATAATTGAATATTTGTTCTCTTGTTTGTGAGTCAGCTCTGTTGTTTTTTAAATTTAAGAGAAAGAAACTCAAAAATAGTGGCATACCACAAGAAACTCTGCTCAATAGCTTAGGCTTATCAGAGCTTGCCCAATCTATTAATGGAAGTAGCTCAAATCTACATAGAGTAGCATGCATTTATTCCTTTAAATTTACTTTTAAAAATATACTTTTAAACAGCATTTTTCTTGAAAGATGGTAAAAAATGAAAAAGTCTCATAGAACTCTTCCTTGAGACTATTAGTTTTTTTTGTTAACTATTATTTTTTATGTTTACAAGCATATTTAGTCTATTTTTTTCCATAGATTCACAGCATTCATACTATTCTGCACCACACTTGTCTTTTATATCTTTGCATCTTTAAAAATTATCTTAAGGATATATCTTAGAAATTATACTATATCAGTGTGTCTATGTGTATGTGTTGTATTCATTATTATATGGTTTCTTTAAATAGAAACTCTACAATTTATTTATTCTCTTATGGATGAATAGCCAAGTTGTTTCTGGTAATTTGATATTTCAAAAAATATTCCAATGAACATTATTGTACATTCTTATCTTTTCAAGTATGTGAAATAATAGCTGTAGGATCATTCTTGTAGATACTACACAGAAAGAGTATAAAGACACAAATTCATGACTATTTGATTCCAAGATGGTAAGTTTGGAGGTTTATCCCCAAACCACTAAACTGATTTTAGTAAAACTAGTAATATCACTTGAATGTTCAGAAAATTTTGGTTGAAGTGAAAGAGCCCGTGGTCAGCTGCTTGGGTTGTAGGGTAAAAGCCTTAGAGGAAAAAACCTTGGATGTAGTTCAAGTACCTATAAGCCTTGGGAGCTATCCATAGTACTGAAGAGCTGCCCCAAGAAAGCAGTCTGATCAATGGACCAGAAACCTCAATCTTTTGATTTTATGTCTCTCCTGACTTTAATCTTGCCCTTGAGATTGTAAACACTTCTAAAGTCAGTTATCACACATCAGCCTCTTCTTTCCCCATTCTTAACTCACCTTATCCTCCATCTGCCTCAATACAAGTCCATTATGCCTGTTGTTTTTTTTCTCCCCCAACTAATGCCCGCTGTGACCCCTTGCACCACTTGGTGTTAGGATTCCAAGAGAAGCTAAAAATGTAGCAGTAATGTCACTTGAATTTGCAGTTCCTGACAATGGTATCAGTTTATATAGCTATCCACAAATATGCCAATAATATATCAAATACATTTCTGTTTTACCAGAGTAAACTTTCTCTTGGAACTTTCCATGGCTGATTTTTGACTGAAAATAACTTATTCATGTAAATCATAATTGTTTGCAAATTTCTTCTTTCAAAAAGGCTTTTTTTTCTTCTTGATTAAGGCGTGACAATGTATCCTGTTCTATTTACTTAGTTTTGATATCTCGACCACTAAATACATTAAATATTCATGTGAGAATATCAACATTTCTAGAGCTTTCAGTTGGCAAAATGACAGAGAAGACATTTTTCTTTTTTCTTTTTTCTGATTTATATACTCTCTGAAATTCTCCCACTAAAGAACTCAGATTACAAGGGGTAAATCAAGGGGAGGGTCTAATAAAGTTCTCTCATCTAGACTATATATATGAGAGATTGATTGATCCTCAGTGACAAGTATGAGAAAACAGTCAAAAGTGGCTTAAACATAAGGAAGTTATTTGTTAATGTGCCTAAACAACTTAGCAATACAGCTTGATTCAACAGCCTCAGATAGGTTCTCTTTTAATTTTAGACTTTGCTTTTTCTGTGTTTACTTCCATCTCAAATTCATAACCCCTGGTTGGTAGAATGATAACTGCAGAAGCTTCAGCTCTACATTCTTACAGATTCAAACTCAATGAATCCCCTTTGTCAGTCACTCTAGCAAAAGTCTAAGTAAACGTTCATTGTTCTGATAGCTTTGCATTTAGTCATATTACCTATTTCTAAACATTCACAGTAGCCAGAGGTATGAAACTTATTGATAAGCTTAGCTATAGATCGTTCTTCAACCCTGGAGCTGGTAAAAAAGGAGAATTAGTCTACTTATAGAAAATTTAGGAAATTCTTATTGAAAAAAGATGAAATGGCTAATAAAAAAACAAAGATTAAATAAAAATATTAGTCAAATATACTACATAATAGGTGGAAAATATACTGAGGAGTAAAACTAAGTAGTAATAATTACTTAATAATAATAGTTTTAAACCAACATTTACTTATGGTTTTTATGAACATTGTACCTATTGACCCTAATAAGAACACTATATGGTAGGTAATATTTTTATAATTTTTAATTATATTTAATTATAAAAATGAATAAATTGTATCTTATATCCAATTACCTCCCTCATTGCTCAAATTGAAGGATATATTAAAGTAGGTAAAAGCTGTTCTTAGAAACTTGTAGAGATTTAGCCTGGGGATTGATATTATATTTGCCAAACATAGATAATGAATACCTTGCTTCTCCCAAATTTATCATACAATGCTCTCAGGGTGCACAGCATATGAATAGTGACACTTTTTTTTTTGGCCTAGGGTACCCCTGTTCTCTTCTATAAATGGGGTGGTTGAACAGTGGATAAGCAAAATTGGCACATCATATCATCCACCTATTTTCATCTATTACTATGCTTGATCACTAATAATCAAAGTAATAACCTTTATAGAAATCATTTTCAGGGTGTGTAACATTTTATTTGTATTGTCTTCAAAGGCATTCTTTCCTTCAAATTGCCCCTGGAACACAGCTACGGTCAAATTCCTGCTTTTGGCTCTTTGGATGGCTGATTCAAACAGTGTTACTTCATACTACGTGTCTGTTGTCCACTCTCATTTATTTGTTCCTACTGTTCTATTCTCATTCTGTTCTTAAAACAACTCTGCTAACAATTCTCCTCCTCTTACCTTAGTTCCATATTATATCTAAGAGATACTTAGGTATGATACTTCAGAATATTCTTATCCTGGCTTCACATCACAGTGCTAATATTTCTGAAATTGTTGGTTGTCCAAAATTTTCCTAATTTATATTTTACATTTTATTTATGGTATAATAATGCTTAACATTTATTTAGCATTTGTAGTCACTGACTTCTGATTTTATATGGCAGCTTTCAAGTTAAATAACTATTATATTAATAAGGAACTCAAATACTGATTTGGTTTACTTGAGAAAAAGGGAGAAGACATATACAATTAGTGGTTAATAATTAGAATTCTAATCTCTTTCTTTTGAGTTATTCTTAAACCATAGAATGTACCTAGAAGATTGCTACTATACACATATATTACCCTTTAGAGGTATGTTTTCTATACATGTTCTCACTTAGGAAGACCCTAAGCGGCAATTACAATTTCTTTGTCTCTAGCTTAAAAATAAGTGAAAGGATAATGTTAATTTCTCAGTAATTAACATTGAAATAATGTTGAAATTATAAGAATAAATAAGAGCAACAAATTATAGGATATCATAAGGCTAGAAGAGAAGAAACCTCATGAATTCTACTGAGGACTAATTGGAGAGATAGAAAGAGCTTATATAATACATCTTATTGTCCTTTAATTTTTTCAAAGGTGTTAACCTTTTATCCCCACACTACACTGCAATTTCTTTGAGCACTAGGACCATAGCATTTGTCCTTTGAAATTCTAGGTTCTTTCAATGTGGAGATCAAATCTAATGAATTTTGAATACTAAGACTAGAAATACAGCCAATAGAACAGAAAGAAATATAAAATACCTATATCTGGCCACTACTAAAAATCAAATAATAGTTTTATCCACAGCCGCTTAAATTATTTACATGACTGTGACAGGATAATATTTACTGACATCCTCCCTTACCTGAATCACCAAAGGGAATCTTGTATTTTGTGATGAACTTCAGAGAAAAAGACTGGACCAGAGAGACAGCAAAACAGATTGGTTAATTACACTGGCTCTGGTACCAGACTCCTGGATTAGAGTCTGAATCTGTCGTTTACTAAGTGTGGGAACTTGGGCAATTTACTTAACCAATTTATATCTTTAAACTAGGGATTATAAAGGAATTTGTCCTATAGTGTTGTTCTGAGGATAAGATGGGTTAATATAGTAAGGTTTATAGAATCAAGACTGCAACATACTAAATGTTAAATAAGAGTAAGCAATAATTATAGATAGGGAGAAGGGGAAAAGCTTGACAAAGAAGTTAACAATCTACAAATTAAAAAATCAAGAGAAAACAGAGGCAAAGGGAGTGGGAATGGGAACAGTGAGGATAAAGGGGAAATTTGGTGAAACATTGTGGGGAATGATGAAATCTGAAGAATGTGGGGTTCTCCAGAGCAGGAAAGGAATTAAAGAAGAGAAAGCGGTACAAAATTTTGCCAGGATTGATCATGAATTATATTCTCTTTAATATACTGAGAGCCATGAATAAAGAATGCGGAGATGCTTTTTAGATTTATTGCAAGAGAGAGAGAGGATTTGTGTAAATTGGATACTATTATAGAACCCAGGATATAAATCCTCATTTTTATAGGTTATATTCATGTTTTCCTTGATACTCTGTCTTTTCTGCTCAGTCCTTCTGATTATTGAGTTAAAGCCATATCCTTAGGCAGATATCAGTGAGGGCAGAAATGCAGAGCTTACACTCCCACATTCATGATAGGGAGAGGGCAAGAGGTAAATCAGCCCCCTCATAAGCTCATAAGTGTTGAACAAAGGGAATTTACAGGCAGGTTTTACCATGATCGTTTTCAACAGAAGCAAAGAGTTTGGGTCCATCTAAATCTAAGGATGTCTCCAGCTGTTTTTTTAATTATGTAGGCCTGATACTCATTATCATAGTTAGTAAAGAAAACCAGTTTTAACAAGCTGTATGGTTCAAACACGATACTTATGAAAATGCAAGTTTTAATGGCTTTTGGGAAAGTAAAATAATATATATACATTAAAGTTAAAAATCCAAATATATTTTGACCCATTGATCTGATATCTGGGGATCAGTTCCAGACAAATAAAAGCACATTATGTAAGGATGTGAATACACATACATAATAATAAATTAGAACTATGCTCACTGATTTGATTTATAATATTCATGACTTATCATTAAGTTAAAAAAATTAACAGGCACATGTATGATCTCATTGGGTGGGAAATAAAAATGAAACCTGCATCAACATACAGAAATATGAGTAGTGTAATACTGAGAATATGTAAAAAAGAAGATGTAACTCATAGTATTATTGTTAATGTATTAGAAAATAAATATGCATATGAAGAAACAATCAACAAAATGAAAAGGCAACCTACAGGCTGGGAGAAAATAATTATAAATCATATATATGATAAGGAGTTAATATTCAAAATATATAAAGAACTCATATAACTGAATAGCAAAAAAAAAAAATCAATTTTAAAATGGGCAAAGGACCTGAAGACACATTTTTTTGAAAAAAGATATTCAAATGACCAACAGGTACATGAAAATTTGCTCAACGTCATTAATAAATAGGGAAACGTAAATTGAAACCACTGTGAAATACCACCTCACATCTGTTCGAAGGCTTAACATCAAAAATCAAAAAGACAAGAGACAAAAAATGCTGGCAAGGATGTGGAGAAAAGGGAAAACTTGTACACTGTTGGTAGGATTGTAAATTGATATAGCCATTATGGAAAACAGTATGAAGGCTCCTAAACAAAATAAAAATAGAACTACCATGTGATTCAGCAATTCCACTTCTGGGCACATATTCAAATGAAATGAAATCACTATGTCAGAAAGATAACTGCACCCCTATGTTCACTGCAGCATTATTTACAATAGTCAGCACATGGAAGCAACCTAAGTGTCCATTAACAGATGAATGAGTAAACAAGATGTAGGGGGTGTGTGTGTGTGTGTACATATATACATATACACAATGGATACTATTCCGCCATAAAGGAAATCCTGCCATTTACAACAACATGGATGGACCTAGAAGGCATAATGCAAGGTGAAATAAGTCAGACAATGACAAATACTATATAATTTCACTTATATGTGGAATCTAAAAAAGAAACAAACAAAACAAAACTCATGAAAAAAGAGATTAGATTTGTGGTTACTAGAGCTGAGGTGGTGGGAGGGTGGAGACGGGGAAATGGGATGAAGGTGGTACTGGAAATGTAAGGTATAAGATGATGACTGTAGTTAACACCACTGTATGGCATATTTGAAAATCGCTAAGAGAGTAGATCCTAACAGTTCTGATCACCAGAAAAAAATTTTGTAAATATATGAGGGGATGAATGTTAACTAAACTTATTGTGGTAAGCATTTTACAACATATATACATCAAGTCATTATGCTGTACATGTTAACCTCATGCAATGTTGAATACCAACTATATTTCAATAAAACTGGAAAAAAAGAATGATAATGTAAATTAACTTTCAAACTTAAAGATGAAAGTTAGCACATGGTGAAAGTTAATGAAAAATAATAAAGATAATAGGAGCTAAAAAAGGGAGTGTTCTTAATAATTATGGAGTGCTACTGCAAATTGGAAATATCCCAGGCAGAGTGGAATATAGTCGTCTACTATAATTCACTCACAGCTGCATTAGTATTAAAACTGTACACGATTATCAGTACCACTGAACTTTAGTTTCTCTGAACATTTCAGAGGATCAGAAATTTGAGAACTAGTAAGGAACTTAGATATTATCTAGTTGAGTCATCTAAATGTATAGAAGAGAAATCTAAAGCTCACACAAGAAAAATGTTATACATGGTCATACAAGTTTTTGGCACTAAAGTTATTTATACAGTCCAGAGGTTTGACTCCCAGTGCAGTATTCTTTCTACTATTAACAATTCTATAAATAGTATAAAATACTAGCATCTTCCTATTCAAGGTCAGGATTTCTTGATTTTAGGTAAATGGCAATTCCATATAGGTGTAATGTTTTTATTAGAAAGATAAAGATCAACCCCAAACAGTGTTTTATTGGTTACATGAGCATGGAAATAGGACATGTGAGATTTTATCATAGGTCTTTCATCCTTTTAGGAAACTTACATTGTGTCATCAATTTTAAGCAGGTTAATTGGTGTAGGCCTCTTGAGAAGATGACATGGTGGGATAGAATAGAAGATGCAAGGTAAAGGACAGGATGAGGGATGGAAAAGTTCTCTGTGTCCTATTATTTGATTTTCTGGATGAGAATGTAAGTTCTAGAACCAGACTGGTTGAATTTGAATCTGAACCCATTGTTTACTGACTGCATCACTTTGAAAAATTCACTTAACTTTTTATGCCTAGTTCTACTCCATTAAGTCGGAGAAATTAATTGGTCTTACCTTTAAAAGTTGTTGTATAAATGAGATACTAGTAGCATGCTTGGAATAGTGCCTAAAATGTAGTAAGCAGAGAATAGATATTAGCTATTGTTATTATTGCCTTCAATACTAGTCTCAGGACAAGCAGGGTGCCAGGTACCAGGACTGGCATTGGGGCTGCTTTTTCAGTCTAATAGCCTTCAATGCCACATCATCTCCATCACTATTTTTGCAGTAGAAACACTGCATAAAAATTTATCAAAGTCTATTTTCTCTTCCTCCTAAACTTCTGATGGACTCCTAAAGTGAGAGAGACAGAAGTTTTTCCTCTGTATTTGCCACGCATCAGATAAGAGACCCAAAAAGGGAAGAGTATTTATTTATGCCATGGATATTTTTGTGACATGGCTTCTCTTAGAGATGGCAAAGTCCTTGATGTCTGAATCTAGATATCTTAGTATTTATACAGTACCCAGAATAATTCGTTGTTCAAAGTTGTCTGTCTGTCTGTCTCTGTCTCTCTCTGTCTCTCTCTTTCTCTCTCTCCATAAATGTCATGGTTAAATCATTGAAAGATTACAGAGACAGGAAGAAATCTGGTAATAAAAGAAAAAAACTATACAGGGAATAAAGCTTGCAAAGCATGATTTGGTTAATTTTGAAAATGCATTGAGATGAATGGAAATTATCAGCAACACAAAGTGGACCATCTGGAAAGAAAGAACTGAGAGACATTTGCCTAAAACAAGAATGCCTGGAGTGAGAAGGGAATGAAGCAGAAATATAGAGAAGCAGAATAGAAAGAGCCAAGGAAAATAAGAAGACAGAAAATAGGTATGACAGGCAGTTATCGAGTTTTATAGGAGGATAAAAACAGTACTTTGAGATAACTGGGCTTTTGGCAACCAAAAAACAGATAATAACAGGCGTGACAAGCATGAAGCCTCTGTGAATGTCTGTTCACAGACTATTTGTGACTCACTGATGCAGCTATTTCACAAGAGATTTGTAAAACTATTTGAAAGAAAATTGAGGATACTGTACACATAGGACTTTTTATGGTTCATTGTGATTATTTACTTTTTGTTGTAACATATAAAACTATTGTAAACTATGGCAATGATCTTCCTTCAAAATTTTGTGTAAATTGTTTTATTCTATATAAAAAGCACATCAAATTGGAAATGTGTAAAAGGGATACTTCTCAGCATTATTTTATATCCCTGAAGCTAATTCCATGCCAAGTAGATGTTACAAATTTTCTGTTGACTATTATACAAATTTAAAAAAACCCAAGCCATGGAGTCATAGGATAGTTTACAGCCCATTAACAATACATTCGCTTCTCAGAACTGTAAACATGGCCTTATGGATCTTAATGTAATTGTTTAGGATGAGTGTGTTGGCAAGAACTGTTGGAGTCTGTTGACACAGTCTGGAAAGCAACTGTGTTTTAAACAAATCTGCAAAATGTTACCAACTCATTAAGCTAAGAGCTTTATGGCTCAGTGTTCTAAAGGAATTCTGTGAGATACTTCCAAATAAGGCTGTGTATATTCATTTCTGGTTCTGCCATGATTAATCTGTATATAAAAGGCATATAAAAGGGGTTGACTACATTCCTCATCATTATGTTCATGATGCTTCATCATTATTGTTGTTTTTCCTTAACATTATTCTTCCATTCTGTTATATAATGAAAAGAGTATAGAGAAACATTTATACACACATTCCATGAAATAGATTTCTCTGTATTTAAATATATTGTAGAGAATGCAAAGGTGCTTCCAAAGCTATGATCCATAGATGAGATATTAATGAAAATACATTCCCACTCATCTGCATCTTCTTTTAAAATTTAGTCTACCAGAGACACTTGGAATTGGAAGGCAATAGACATCAGATAAGTACAACCTTGTACTTACTGAAGCAACACTTTCTAGAGCGTCTCTATTAGATTAAGATTCAATACATTTCAAGTGAGTCAGTCTTGATTCAGTTAAAGTGGTTTCAATGGGAAATGGAAGAAATACAGCTCAAAAAAGGGGAACTGGTTAAGACTCAAAAATTCAGTAGTATGTTCTCATGGGTGGTTTGAAGGTCTTAAATTATGTTACCTTCTCTCCTCACCTCTTAATCCCACTTTTTTCCCAGATGAATTTCTTCCCCATCTGCTTTCTCTTTGTGGTACCACTCAAGGCTCCAATTTTAACATCTCAATGGCCAGCACGAAGAGAAATTCTGTTTCTAACAGTTCAAGTCAAAGTTCTAGATTTGAGTATAGTAGACTGACTTGCATCACAGACTCACCTCGAAAGCGAACACTGGGCCCAGGGAAGAAGGAAGACATGGAACATTCGAGTTGGGGCATGTACTCACACAGAAGCAACTATCAAACCATGTGATTTGTTAATTTAAGTGATCTGACCTGGATTATTTTCAATTGTCTTCTTTCCTCATCCTCAACAACACAGTGAGGCACAATTCTTTATACTACCTCTTCAGTCAATTCCTTCTCATCTACTGCCACTGATACTGTTTTAATTCAAATTGTCTTTAATTCAAACTGTCTTTCCCTGGCACAATGGTTAGAGATACCTCAGTGCTTCTAGTCTTCTCTCTAAACTCTTTTTTGTATTGTTGCTAGAGTGATCGACTTGAAGTCCATATTTTATTCCCTCCTGCCCTACATCTATCCATTCTTTAAGATCTATCCATTCTTTTTCCATCTCAAATTCTATCTTCTTTAATTTGAGATCCATATATCTCTCTTCTAGCATCCCATAATTGTCAATACCTTTATTATATAGCCTGTCTTTACATTATGCCTGTGTCTTCTATTAGACTATGAGTAGTTAGAGGGCACAACCCCCTTTTATTCAACTTTGTATGCACAAAAGTACCGACAATGAGGCCTTGCTCAAAGTAAGCTTTCAGTCAATGCTGGCCAAATCTAATGAATGAAACGCCGAACTGTCCAATATAAATAATAATTGTTTTAAGAATGCAATCTGGGCATAAGTAGTCAAAGAAAGGCATAGATATTACTATGTAAGATTTGGTAATCCTATTAAATAGGAGCTGAAGGTAGGTCTCAGTGTCTGGTCCATATCAGGAGATAGTTTTCCATGAGTCACTTGCATTTCTATAAATCTAGTTTTCCATGAGTCACTTGCATTTCTATAAATCTAGCAAGTGAAATATTGACCACTTTTATAGATATTTTCAAAGATGTTTCTATTGCAAGCATAGCTGTGGAAAACAGAGATATCTCCCTCTAGAGCAAAATGCATGTTTGCATTTTAAAAGGTTCAGGTTTCCTAAGCTTAGGGTTTCTGCCCTGTAATACAATCTACTTCAGGTACAGGTGGTACCCAACTTGATCCTCTTCACAGCATCCTATGGGAATTGAAACTCAGGAAGCCAATATAAGGAAATGGTGAAATATAGTCTAGCTACTGCTGTTGTTGAGAGTTATAAAACCGTTGCCTCTGTCTCAAGTGTTTCATATATGAAACTCTGGCAGTCTCACTTGTTAATTTTTAAGTAGGGAAAATCTGAGAAGCTTCACAGTTCTTAACAGTCTGTGCCACAAATAGGCTCTAGGAGTTCTTATTTACTTATGAGATTTTGGTTTTCACAGTGGCATACCACATATCACACCAATGATATACTACCAATGGTAGTTGTGGTGATAGAATTCTATATTCCACAGCACTGATAGAATTCTAGTCATCATCTTGAATGATCTCACTGGATATTTTAAACATCTAGGATGGTAGAGTCAACATTTTACTTATAAAATCCATAAAGCACAGCAAGCAGCAGCTGCAGCAAATTCAAATTACAGCTATAGTTACTGATCACCTATTATATATCAAGAGCATTAAATGATTAATTCATTATGTTCTTTGTTCCTTATATCAGTGAACAATACCACCACCTACCCAGTTGTACAAGTAAAAAAACCTGTGTCTCTTCCTTGAGTTGTCACTCTTGCTTTCCTCTGTACGAACTAGACCTTTATTTCTAGAGATCTATTATTGCTTGAGTCTTTCTGCTTCTTTCCATATGCACCACTTTTCCCATAATCTCCACAATGAATAAAACAATCTCCTAAATCTTCTCCTTCCCATCTTGTGACCCTCACCATCAATTTTGTACTAAACCAGAGTAAAAATTCCAAAATGGAAATTTGACCAAATTACTTTCTTAAAAAAACTTACTATTGACTCCCATTGCCCTCTGGATATAACCTATACCCTTAAACTGCAGCTGCATTTAACAGAGGCTCTAAAGGACAGTGGATTAGACAAGAGAGAAGTGTATTGTTTAAGATCTGAGAAGATCTCTCAGATATCATTCTGGGGATACACCATCAAAGGTTGGTAAGGCAATTCTGTCCAAGATGGCTCCATACCATTACAGTGTTCCAAGAAGTGTGATGGAAGAAAGGTGGGAAAGAATGGGCATGCTTTTTCTCTATACATAGATAGAAATTTGTTCAAACATCTTCTGCTTACATTCTATATCCATAGACATAGCCATATGCCCATAACTGACTGGAAGAAGGCTGAGAAATATAATTTGTTTTCTCTGAGTCCATATGTCCAACTGAAAATTAAGGGTTTAATTATTATGCAATGGTGGGAGAATAGATGGTGGGTGACCATGAGTTTTAAATCTGACTTCCTTGACAACTATGTCTCAGTGACACACAAATTCCAACATCTGATAAAATACTTCCACATAACAGCTAAATATAACTGAATGAAAAATGAATGATTTTTATGTTTATAACAATATTATAAATGTGAACATTAATATCTGCATTTTACATATGAAGTAACTTGGGTTCAGAGTATTAGACAACTTGATGACCATGGAGATGACCGACTCAGGATTAAAACCTAGATCTAATTGACTCTTCAGTTCAGGATCCTTTTACTCTACTACACTGTCATCCCTTTTAACTTTACAAAGTTTCTAGAACATTTTTAAATAATCATGATTTATCTCAGTCGTATAATTTCCGGATAAACTAGTTTTCTTGGTCTCACCCCTCCTCATGAAAACACAGAGTGGAAAAAATTTTGAGAGACCTTCTAATCTTGGCTTTCTCTGATTATGGGAAAGATAATCATGTGGAAATTTACTTAAAACAGTAACAATCTTTTATTACTGTACTCTTCCTAAGGGGATGGATGCATCTGTTTCTCTGTGCTTTTTAAACGGTTTTATTTTTTAATTAACATTTAAGTATCTTTAATACTTAATCCTCTTAATAGTATTTGGGAAAGCAAAAAGAGTATGAATAAATACATGAAAACATTTTCTGGACTTTTTTCAGGAAGACATTGCAGAGACTGCTCTTAAAAAGATGATGACAGCAAGGGCTCTTTTAATCTTAGCTGAGAACTCATGCTCTCAGAAGTAATCCTTGATATATTTTTCACAAAGAAGCATTATGAACTAATTATAAAAATGTACACTTTTAAAAATGAACATTTGGTAATATAAGAACTGTTCAAAAATGGTGGTGGTGGTAGGGACTGAACACAAGGAAAATCCCAGGTATTCACTGCTTTTTATTATTATTATTTTTTAAATTTTAGTTGATATATCCACTGCCCATTTGTCTTTTCCATCATCTTTGTAGGAACATGAAATCAAAGAATTAAAATTCCAGCTACATCTCATTAAAATATTTGTGATCTACATCTATATATCTATTCAAAATGGACAGAGAAAATTTTATGTATTGTAAAAGAAACTTAGAATATATTTAATTTTAAAAACAGTATCTTGTACGAAGGAGAGTGCCTGTTTACATTGGCCTTGAGGTTGTAGGGAGAGCAGTCTTTTTCTTTTTGTATATATTCTTGCAATTGTGAAAACTGCCCCATGGCATATAATATATTGACTTTGGCAGACTGTATATAACTAGTTTTGCCAATATAGTTATTTTAAATTAAATTGACTTTCTTTGAAATGTTTAATTGGAATCCTTAAATTGCTCAGCAGACTCACAGTCCATTTGATTGCCTGTCTCCCAAAGGACACCCCTTGGCCACAGACTTCTAAAGTGTTAATTGCTTTACTGCTCAAAGCTCTAAGGACCAGAAGGTTGTGAAATGACTTGATCCTGACTCAGTTATTCATTTACAATATATTTACATAACACATTATTATACAACAATCACAGATGCCTTGGTGTTCAATTCAGAATGTCTGTCTTAATTAATTAGTTCCAATATCTATTTTAAAGTGAGATGACTTTCCCTTTCTCAAAGACTTTGAAATCTGGAGAGTAGGGGTGATGGTGGTCAATAGTGATATATGTTGAACATAAGCCCTAGGAGCAATGCTGACAACAAAGTTTTTGAATAGAATTTGGAGACCTTTTCATTTCCCTCAATTCTGAATTTCCCTTTGTCCTTCTAGACATTGTGGACTGGGCAAGAACACAACATATGTATAATCAGTTTTGAAAATTGACCAGGCATTCTGAGCCTTAAAACAAGAAGTTTAATTTTGCATCACTGAAAGGCTATTTAGAAGGGTATTTATATATTTATTTGTTTATTAAAAGAAGTATCTCAGGAAAGAAAAACTACATGGAAGCAGGAATTTTTCAGTTATGCCAATTAGAAATAAGATTTTCTTCTTCCCTTAAAGAAAAAGATGAGTGAAAGAGATATCTACTTTTATTTTTGTCATCTACTATCTCAAAAGAAACAGAAGCCAGTGTAATAATTTATGAGATAAAGACACAGATTAAGGAATTACAGGATCATATGACTGGTTTATCACTTTAAATACATAATCACCATATAGTTTACATTAATATATTTTTGCTTATCAATCACAAACAGAAAATTGGCTTCATTTATTTCTCAGTATTGAGCATAAAATAAAATTTCCAACTAAATTCCAAATACCTATCAAATCAGATGCTCTTCATCTGGCTCCAACTCTGACCTTATTATCTACTACTTAATTTAATGTGCTCTCTGATATAGCCAAAAAGAACTGCTCACTCATCCTAGGTACCCTCTTAAGCTTGTTCACATCCATGTCTTTGCTAATGTTGGTGTGTTGTTCTGGAAAACATTTTTTCTTAATTTCTATAGCTAAAATTTTAGCTACATTTTAAGTCCCCTTCAAATGTCTTTTCCTTATCTACCACTGTTCTGTGTTGAAGGATGGGAATAATACCAATAATATCAGAACATTATTCTTTTTGTTGTGCAGAGGGGCTCAAGAGCAGAAGTAGATGGGTTAAGAGGTTGTTGAAATAATCTAAGAAAGAGACAATGATAACCCAGACCACAGTAAAATCAACAGAAAAGGAGAGAAATGGGCAGAGTGTATAAATAATTTAGAAGTAGAATCAACTGATCTTGCTCATGAATTAGATTTGGGCATAAATAAAAAGGAGAAATTAATAATAATTCCTTTTTTTTTTTTTTGGTCTGAGCCAAATGAGGAAGGTTAAGAAAGAAACATTATCTGAGAAAATTGAAGAGATCATCTTAGGCTATATTAAATTTGAAATGTCTATTAGAGATCCAGATTGATGGGTCTGGGGAGCAACTGGATATGAGTTTGGATCTCAGAGAATGCCAGGCTGTAATCATAAATATGGGGATTGATAGCACGTAATACCTTTAAAGTCATGAGAATAGATGCAATCACGTAGGGGACAGGAAAGGACTCTGAAAGGACCAGTATAATAAAAAGAAAAAAAGAGTGGTTTGCAGAAGAGGGTACTGTTAACTAGTGTCACATGCTGCTTAGAGGTTATGAAAACATGGAAAAGTACTCATTAATTATGGCAATGTGGACATTATCTGGAACTTTGACGAGGGCATTGATCAGGAAATATTTGGAGTAGAAGCAAGATTGTTATAGGTAGAAACATGAATCGAAAGTCAGGAAATGTTGGGAAAAATTAAGAAGTTTACTTAGCAATGAAACCTGAAAAATAAGGCAGAAGTGAGTGGAAAATGTGGTGTTGATACAAATTTCTCTTTTTTACTATGGAAGAACATGTACATTAATGGGAATAATCCAGTAAAAAGGGGAAGATTGATGATACAAGGGTGCAAGAAGTAGTCAAGGCAGCAGAATTTTCAAAAAGACTCTAACGATTAGACCCATCAGACAAGTAAGTGGGTACTGGCCTCAGATAGGAGGAAAGGTGGTCCCCCATTTTACTATGAAGTAGAAAGAAGATAGATGCAGATGCAAGTAGAGCATAGATTTGGAAGTGGAAATGCGAGGCATCTGGAATCTGATAGCTTCCATTCTGTCAACGAAGTACTAGTTAAGGACTTCTAGTGTGGGAGCTGCTGCAGAAAGCAGACCTGAAGACTGAAGGAAAGAGAAGAATTGTCAAAGAATTGTCTCTGAAAGTGGGAAAGTAAGCTTAATGCTCACTTAGTAGAAGCAGATAATTTCATGGGATGCTATTCTGTGCCCAATTGAGATTTGAAACGGAAATTTCTCCATTTGATCCTGTGATTTTCTTCACTCACATTTAACTACATCTGGAAAGATGCAGAAGAAATCAGATTACTTTTTATTTTACATTATAGTTAATTACTTACATATCTTATTTTTTCTCTATATAATAAAGTATTAAAGAAATAGCATGGAAAACAATACAAGGAAACATTCACATCTGTATTCCCCACAGCACTTAGCACATTATAATCCCTTAATAAATTTATCAATACATTTTGGAATGAACACTTTCTTTCCTGTCTTTGTAAACTGGGTAAAGAATTATTTTTTAATTTAGAAAAGTAAAATATCATTATTAATTGTAATAAGGAAATCAATGTAAAACAGGACTATCATATTTTTTGTCACATTTAAAATGAAATAGTTTTTTTTCATTCCTTTGAGTTTTTCAAGAAGCTTAGAGAATACGTTATAATGAATTTTTAAAAATAATATCCCAAGGTTGAGAAGCACAAGAGTGGCTGAGAGGAAAAGGAATGTAGACATGCAAAACATTTCAGCAGAGTGCTTCCCTGGCCTGTAAGTGCTGAGGCAGTATATACTGAATGCAAATGGTGGGTTGGATCTCTTGCTGGAAATGCCAAAATGAATCACAAAATAGCTGAAATTGTGATGCCTGCTTGTCAAACAATGTGACCTAAAGCTAATTTTGATGTGGAAAACCTGCTTGCATATTAGCAGAAATCCTAACATTTAAAAACCTTACTGTAAAATCTCAATTTGCTATTTAATTTTTTGGGTAACTTGTATTTAAAATATTTGCATAATTTATAGTAAGCATAATGGACTTTAGAAAATGTGTTTTCCAGACTTCTTCTTTTGAAACTAAAATATGTGTGTATATTCAAAATACACACCATAAAACAACACAGAAACATGACCTGTCACTTTGGAAAATAAAGGCTGGCAGTTGTTATTGTTTTCCTCTTAATTGGCCTTAAAACAATCCAAGTGAATGATAGTCTTCTCAAAAACTCATATACCTGACAACTTGTCTTTATGTGAAAAAAAAAAAAAAACCCACACAAGTTAAAATGAAAGAGCCAAATGAAAATGATAAATGGAAAAAAACTACTGAAAAGTTGTTTGGGGGAATTATTTGGCTTTCCCCGCCACCTCCCACTCCCTTCATTCCCAGAGAGAAATAGAATACATTAACTAAATTTGATCCTGTTAAAGAAAACTTCAAAAACAGAGAATTTCTTTGCTTATGAAAATATATTATAGTATTATTATAACATGCTGCATATGTACTTATCAATTGATTTCTTGTACATATACACAAACCAAAATGCCAACACACATTCAACTTATATTTATGGAGTACCTATTTCGTGAATGGCAATGTTATACAAATGTTAACAGTAAACAAGAAACAAAAGGTTATATAATGATAATGACTGATTGAATGGTCAGTGAAGCCTTGCTGATGAGATGATATTTGAGGTAAGATCTGAATGATACAAGAGAACATGTATCCATGAAAAGGACTGAGTGAAGGTTGTTCCAAGGAGGGGAAGTGAAAGGTAGCTTCAAAAATTTTATATAGGAAGATCTTAGAGATTTACTCTTTGGTAGGAAAATCAGGAGAATTCCTGGAACCTATCGTTTCATAATATGCACACTTCTTTTAATCAGATTGCATATTCATTTATTTGGGCTAGATGGTACAAATAGATTAATGGAAAACATGATGATGTTAAAGCCCTCATCCTTCTGTCCGGATGTTAGTATGTTCTATATGTTCTATTTCATTGATTTTAAAAAGTCCTAAAAGAATTTTTTATCCTTTGTTTTGAGGAAAGTATCACTGAGGTTGGAAGTGAATATTTTCCCTAAAAGTTAGAAAAGACTTTTCCCCAGAGGTAAACTTTAAATTACTGCAACCTGTTGCTGTTGGCAGGCTCACATGAGCTTAACTTCAGATCAACAGAGTTTACGTTTCACCCTCAAGGGAGATGCTATGTGTATACCCACAGGAGGTTCTTTAACAACATCTGTTATTTCCATTCAAGAAATCAATAGACACTATAAAACCTGTGAGACCATTAATCCTTCCTATCAGCAACTATAAGGTGGAGAATTTATAAAGTGTTTTTCTCCTTTTGGAGAGAAAAGGTGTTAAGTGTGAGACATTACAGGACTTTAACTGGCAGCCTTCTATGGAGGCCACATCGATATTCGGGCTTGCTGTAATGGAATTTTTTCTGATGCTCTCAGGCATAAGTGATATTTAGATATGCACTTAGTCATCAACCAGCGGTTTTCACCAACGAAGTTTCCCATGAGAAGTGAACAATTTGGCCTAGACCTTATACTTTCTTCTTTTGGAGCACTTATAATTGATGGAAAGCTGCCTAGTTTTGTAGGGAGGGAGGTCTTTCAGACAAGGATACTACTGAGGACCAGAGTTTGGGGCTAAAGTCTAAACTAGAATTTTATTTGAGAGATGTCATAAAACTCACTTAACTTCTGTGTCATCGAAAAAAAAAAATCAGTCTTACTTACATGAATATGTAACTAGTATACTGATCTTTATAATAGAAATAAAAGATTAGCTCTCTGGGGAAGTGCACTGTAAGGTCTTTAGTAGCCTAAGGCAATGCTTCTTTTAAAAGCCTTGGTCTTAGATTTGAATTTGAAACCGTAATTAAGATCTATTAGCTTTCTCCTTAAGAATCAAAACAGCATGGCATTGGCAGAAAAACAGACACACAGATCAGTGGAACAGAATCAAGAGTCCAGAAGTAAAACCAAATTTATATGAGCAAATAATTTTCGACAAAAAGCTAAAAACATACAGTGGAGAAAGGAAAGCCTCTTCAATAAATGGTGCTGGGAAAAATGGCGAGCCACCTGCAAAAGAATGAAACTAGAATGTTGTTTATCACTACAGGACCTTGGACTTAAAGAGTATTTTATCAATTTGACCTCAAAGGTGAGAGAATTAAAAGCAAGAATAAATGAATGGGACTATATCAAACTAAAAAGCCTCTGCTCAGCAAAAGAAATCATCAACAAGGTAAAGAGAAAACCATCGAAATGGGAAAATATATTTGCAAGTAACTCCTCCAATAAAGGCCTGATATCCAAAATATACAAAGAACTCATATGACTCAATAACAATAATAAAACAAACAATTCAATCAAACAATTCAATCAAAAAATGAACAGACACTTCTCCCTAGAGGACATACAAATGGCCAACAAATATATGAAAAGATACTCAACATTGCTAGCTGTTAGGGAAATGCAAATCAAAACCACAATGAGATACCATCTCACATCTGTTAGAATAGCTATAATCACCAGGACAAGTAATAACAAATGTTGGAGAGGATGTGGAGAAAAAGGAACCCTCACATTGCTGGTGGGATTGTGATTCGGTACAGCCACTATGGAAAACAGTATGGAGGTTCCTCAAAAAACTAAGAATTGATCTACCATATGATCCAGCAATCCTTCTACTGGGTATTTACTCCAAAGACTTGAAAATCCATATCCGAAAAGATACTTGCACACCAATATTCCTAGCAGCATTAGTCACAGTGGCCAGGACATGGAAGCAACTGAAGTGTCCTACAATAGATGATTGGATAAAGAAGAGGTGGTACATATATACAATGGAATATTACTCAGCCATAAGAAGAAATGAAATACTGCTGTTTGTGACAACATGGATGGATCTTGAGATAATCATGCTAAGCAAAATAAACCAGACAGAAGAAGGTGAAAATCACATGATATCACTTATATGTGGGATATAAACTTAAAAGCAACAAATGAACAGGAAAAACAAATAAAGACTCATGGTCATGGACAATAGACTAGTGGTTACCAAAAGGTGGAGGGGCGGGGAGCAGGAGGTAGACAAAAAGGGGTTCAAATATGTGGTAACAGAAAGAAATCTAACTATGGGAGGTGAACACGGTGTAAATATATATATGCTTTATTGTTAAAATGTACAGCTGAAACTTATTGGATTTTGTTAACCAATGTCACCATAATACATAAATACATACATACATACATAAAATATTTTTTAAAAAGTCAATTATACCTTAATCCTATGTAGGAGCAAATCAAGAACAAAGCTTTGATTTTTGTAAAAGGTGTGTCATTGTTTCTCTTTCTATATCCATTTATCGAAGGGAAATAAGAAATAAACCTCTCTCCTGGTTTAGGTTGGTAAAGCACAGAGCTTTCCATGGGTGGCAGGGATAGTCAGTAAAACGTCTTGGGCTCATGAGCTGAGTAGCGAGTGGTAGGGGCTCAGGTAGTAGAGATATTTCTTGAGGAACACTGAGGTCTATGGAAAGGTTCATCTTGGGGGTGGCTTATTCAAAATTTATTTTCACTTATTTCATATGCATTGATGGCAGAGCTTGGATTAGGAGAGGCCTCTGTCAGGGCCCCATCATCTCCATATATTTGTGAGATATCTACTATCTTTGTCTCTGTACTCAGGGTTCCCTGTCTTGACAGATATATCTTATTTAATATTATGTTAATAATTACGATGTTAGATTAATCACATTAACTACTTTAGCCTTCAATGTGTACTTAACAATTTTAGTTAAATCTTCTTTGCCATCATTTTAAGAAATTCCAAAAGAAAATTTACACTTTACATATGTTCGGACTATGGAAAGAACTTCTTGTTTTTTAAAGTTTTACACCAGCTTTCCATATACATAAGCAGTATTTTCACAGCACCCTTGAACTGGAGAATGAGTCATTATGAAGTGTTATGGGAAGGAAAGGGGTGGAGGAGAACCATATTCTCTGATATGCTGAGAATTAATCCCCCAAACCCTCCTGTCCAAAGGACATGCACATTTTTTTTTTCAAGTTTGAGAAACTGGTGCAGTAAATTTGAACATTTCAGAGTCATCAAATTAAGATATATAAGAATGATTAATAACAAACTATTTATCAAGGGCTATATTTATTCCAGCCATTTTTCTTCTTTCATTTCTCTTTCTCTCTTTCTATGCTTCCTTCTTATTTTGCTCATCTTCACCTTCACCTGTAACCTCATGTCTTAAACCTAATCTCATTTTGCCTGTCCCAATACAATTTACTCAAAAAACCGGAATAATGTTGTAGTTAAAGTTTACTCAAATTTTCAGCTGTCCTAGATTCTCAGAAATGTATACATATGACAAGCTTCCATAATTTAAAAAACAAGTAATAAAATTCTAGCAAGCAAGTGTCCTACTTCTGTTTCAAATTTGGCAACCAAGTTCTCAAAAGTTAATATGTATAGGACAGTTGGGTTTATGTAGTTAAGATAAACATCGTCTGTAGCAATTCCTTCCTTAAGTGTTTTCCATATGGTTCAACAGCAGGAGTGATCTTTGTCCAATTCATTTTCAATATATTGATGTTGCTAACTACTCAACATTATGTCATCACAGAGTTCTTATTCTCTGTGAGAATTTGCTGAATTTATTTTTATTTTTTTCCATAACATTTATCTGATCATACTAGGGAATTTGTGATCAGGACTATTTAGGTTTTAACATTTGGAATTTATGGTCATTGAAATACACTCTAAAAAGTTATAGTTACATGCAAATACCTTACTCAAGTAAAGACTGACGTATATAAAGCTATACCTTATTCTGACAACAGACATTTATCAAGTCTCTGTTTGTTTAAAAAAATTGGATTTTAATTTACATCTTCAAGGATTTTACTTAGAACTCTTTTAGTAATCAAGTAGAATTTATTTAAAGTGTTACTTGATTTCCACATTAATTTAATGGTCACATAACTGTGTAAAGTTAGAAACATCTGTATCAAACTTCTAATATGACAATCCAGTGATGTCTTTCATGTAAACCTTTACTTGATTTATTGCCTGTCTATATAGAGTGACATTAAAAATTCAGATCTATACTGTTCTTTTGTACTTTTACTTGTTCTCAATTTTCAGTTCAAACTTGATTCCACAATGCCCAATATACTTCTGAGAAGTTAGTAGATACTTAAGTACTGCATTCATAATGATTGATTTCCTTAAAAAGACCCATGTTAAAGTTTGTATTAGGCCCCATGAAATAAATCTACGGAAGCTCAGATTGTCAAATACGGTCGTCTACCTCAAATCAAAGTAACCAGGTAAATATCAAATCTCCCTCCCCTCTCCTATAAACCGACTTTTTAGGCATTCTTTACTGTGATGAGAAAGACAAAGTCTTAAAAATAACAAAACAGACACTCTGCATTTGTGTAGTTCTTTAGAAAGTCAATATGCTGTTAAATTATAGGTAACAATAGAGTAAATAATGCATGCTAGGCAATATGGCAACAGCTTTCTAGACCTTATCTTTTTCTCAATCACAGGTTTTTGAGAAAAATTGCTTAGGTTTACATTCCAAGTCTTAACTCCACCACTTACTACTAGTTAACTAATCTCTCTATAGCTATTTCTTAATCCTCAAAATGAACAGAGTAACAGAACAGATATCAAAGGGCTGTTGTGAGAATTACAGGAGATATTTACATACCAAGAGTTTAACTATCACTGTGTGTGACACATAAGTGCTCAATAAATGTTAGCTTTGGTTTACATTGCTCCTAACAAACACCCTGAAAAGAGTTATTTTTCTAAATGTGCAGATAAAGTTTATCTATCATACTTATACTGAACTAATTGATGAAAATGCAAAGATAGTTCTTTTATTTATCAGGATATCCTAGATTATGCTGTATAACACAAAAGCTCAATATTTTAATGACTGAAAACTACAATTATTTCTTGTTCATGGTATCTTTTTATTGTGAGTTGGCTAGAAGCTCTGTTCCCATGTTATCATTGTCCTCACTCCAGGACAGGCTGATCACTCAAATAGTCACGTGATAGAAAGAAAGGGGCTCTGTAGGTTCTTGCACTGACATTAAATGTTCTGACCCAGAAGTAGCACATATTATTTCACTCACAACCTTCTGGCCAAAACTAGTTATGTGGCCACACCCAACTACAAAGATCCAAGAAGTTCAGTTCTATTATGAGCACTAATAACCACCACAGTCCTCATCATTCATTTATTCACTTCAATTATTTAGTTTTTATAATATACTAATCATTTTTCTGGGCACTAGCAATATAGCAAGGATATGGAATAAACTCCCATGGAGGTTACAGTGTAGTGTAGTGATAATAAAAAAAGAAAGAATAAATGGATAGGTAAATTATTAAATAAGAAAAATCAAATATTAAAAACTATGTGAATGATTATAAGAGAGTAATCTCATAGGAAGTAATTTATTGGTTACTTTAGATTGATAAGCAGAGAAAGTCTCTCTCTTATGAGGTAATATTTGAAACATGACCTAAATAGCCATTAAGAACTGCTCATATAAAGATGGGGGCAGGGAGTACTCAGAGTAGGAGGTATAGCAGTGCAATGATTTCAAGATATAAACACATTTTCTGTGCTTGAGCAAATGGAAAGTAGGTGTGGAAAAATTACCTTCTCCATACTTATCTTCCACCTGATTGAAGGGAAGGGTATTACTGGACAAATGAAAGAGGTAAGCCAGGAAAAAATTTTGCATTTTGTTCTGTTTGATAGAAGGGTAAAGGATAAAACATTGGAATAGTATAAGCTGGTTTATAGTTTTAAAAGATTCTACTGGGTGTTGTGTAGAAATGGAGTATGAAGGGTTAAGAGAGGAAGATGGGAGTAGACAGATGTAAAATATATTCTCAGGAAGGTCTACGGATCTTGCCAATGAATTAAATGGGGTTGTAGAAATAAAGATGAATCAAGAATGGTTTCTTAAGGATTTTTGCCTTAAACATCTGGATGATAAATTAGTACTAAAATGGGGGAAATTGGGAAATGAAGCAAGTTTATGGGGTGAATGGGGTAGGAATATGTTATGATAAAGTCAATTTTTAGATGGTTAATAGCTAAGTAAAGACATAAAAATGGTAGTTAGATAAACTAGTTAGGAGACTAGGCTAAGTTTAGAGATATAGATAAGGAACAACTTGTTAACCTGATGATATTTAAAACCAAGGTGCTGGATGAAAGGACCTATTTAGAGTGTGTAGACAAGAAAGAAAAAATTACCCAGCAGTAAGTCCCAGATCATTCTAATATTTAGAGTGATTTAAGGAGGAGGCATAAGCGAGAGACTGAAATAGAGTAACCAGTGAGTCGGAAAATAATCCCTCATTGAAGCTAGGAGGAAAAAGGATTTCGAGAAGAAATAGATTATATTAAATGTTCTTGAGAGATCGGTAAAATAAGAACAGAGAAGTGCCCGCTGGGTTTAGCAACATGGAGGTCATTGATTATCTTATCAAGAGCAGTCTCTGTGGAATAGTATCAGGAGAAGCCTTAGAGTGAGTTGAGGAGAGGCTGCGAGGTGAAAAAGCAGAGGCAGAACTTTCACTGCGAAGAAGATAGATATGCGGTGTTAATTAGAGGAGGATGTAAAGTCAATGAAAGTTTTTTTTTTTTTTTAAATAATAGATGATAGAATTCAGAGAATAGGGAGAATGGAGGGAGGAAGATTGAGAGAGAGGAGAAAAGAGGAATTTGATGGTGCAGAGAAAGAATAAGTTCAAGAACAAAGATCTTAAAAAGAAGAAGGTATCTAGAATCCAGAATATAAGTGAATTCCAGCAGGGGCAGTTCATTCATAATTATAGGAAGGAAAGGGAAGAATCTGTGCAAATGGAGGTTTACTGTTAGATTTGTGGAGGGAAGAAGAGAGACCACCGGTTGCATTGTTTCTTTGTAAAATTTTAAGTATGAGGCAATATCAGCTGATGTTAAGGAGGGAAGGGAATGTGGGTGGTTTTAGGAGAGAATTAAAATTGCGAGATAGTCAATTTGGAAAGTAGTAAAACAAAAATAAGAAAATATGGAAATATCGCTATGTTGTTTTGACTGATCATTTTATATTTGTGTTCATGTATAAATATAGTGAGATTGATTAGTCAACCTGATTTTAAATTATTCTTTAGCAAAGATCATATTTTGAGTGCAGGCATGGGAGACAAAAATAGGTAAGTTTAACCAGAGTTGAGGCTTTGCCCATGAAGATGGAGGAAGAAATAAAAGAAATAACTGTAACCTAGTAATTATAGTGATAGATAATGAGCTCTAAATTTGGTACACAGAGAAGTGAGGATATGACAGGTTAGAGGGTGGTGGTTAATGGTAAAAAAGTGGTATGTTACTGGATTAAAATCTTACACTTTGGGGGTAGATAGGCATATAAATAATTAACTATAAAACAACGTGATATATTCTATCTTTAGGTGAGTTTAGAGTCCTATGGGATAATTAATTCTATCTGGGGGCAGGGGTTGAGGAATATATCTAATACACACTAACTTCTCTCTAAGAATTATGCTAAATCTTTAGAGTAGAGGTGGCCCTTTTACTACCTAAGCTGTAAATAACCTTTACAGTTTGGCACACTAGTCACAAGCTGTTTTGAGAACATAAGTGTATTTTTCTACAACCATCCTTTATTCTAGAAACAGAGATATCAGTTAGGAAGCCATTATTATAATCTGGGCACATGGAGATGCATTAAATCTTATCAGACTGTCGAGTGACAACTGAAATGAAGAAATAATACCCTGCTGAACATTTGATCTAGTTGACAAAAAAGAGGGAAACATTAAAGATATAGTTTGGAAGACTATATATAGTTTGAAAGAAACAGCAATATCAATGTTAAGAAAGAGAACCTGTCTGGGAGAAAAATGGTTGGCATTGGGAATGAGAGATTGGAGGTGGTTATAAAGCATGTTTTGTAATCAGGTGGAAATACAGAGTTGGTGTGCCATGACTAGAAATGAAGACCGGGAGCCGCCAGAATAGGAGTAATAGCTGATCATCACATCCATCAGGATGATTCTCAGCCCAAGAACCTGTAACAGTTACGTATGTTATCGATTTTATTGTTTCCATACTCTGTTCCATTCTAGATATCAAATTTCTTCTCTCACTACTTCCTTAGTCAGTCCAGACACCTAACCAATTTACACATATCTGTGCCTATATCCACCCTGAGTGCATTTGTTTTGTTGTTTCCTTTATCTGGAATGTTTTTCCTCTTTCCTCGGCATATATGCAAATCTTATCCATCTTAAAGCCTAATTTTCCATAAAATTGTACTCTAGACCTAAATTATAGTTGTACAATAGATACACAAATTCTTTTTACATTTAGGATTAGTACTTGCTATTGTATTAGCTCTTAATTTTTCCATGTAGTTAGTTTCGTCTTGCCAAATGTGTTTATTGGCAGTAGTGGTATAACTGTAAGAGCACAGGATTTGGAATCTCAAGTTCTGGCTGCAAAACATCTTTAGCTACTTCTTAACTTTAGTGCAGATGCAAGATATTTTTATAAGCTGGCTTCCTTCATCTGTAAAATAAGGATTGCAATCCTTAACCTACAAATTTATTGTGGGGATTATGTGAAATATGACATTAGAGTTTTTCATTGTGGATAACAAAAAACACTCTAATTAGTTGTGACAGCTAATTTTATGTGTCAACTTGGCTAGGCCATAGTACCTAGATATTTGGTCAGACATTATTCTAGATGTTTCTGTGAAGGTAATTTTTTTTTTTAGGTAGATTAACATTTACATCAGTAGACTTCAAGTAAACGGAATTACTCTCCATAATGGGGGTGGGCCTCATCTAATCAGTTGAAGGCATTTAATAGAAAAAGACTGACATCCCTGGAAGAGGGAATTCTGCTAGCGAAATATCTTGATACTGAATGTGCAACTCTTCTCTCCATTCTACTAGCCTAGCCTGTAGATTTTCAAGCCTTCACAATTATATGAGCCAATTCCTTACATTAAATTTATTTATATAAGTAATTTAATCCTTATAACAGCTCTATGTTGAAAAACCTTCCCTTTGTACAAATGAGTAAACTGAAGTACCTGAAGGATAAAAATACCTTCTAAGGAAACAAAAAGGACAGAACAGAATTAGAACACAGACATCAGGCTCCACGGCTGTACTTCCCAACCACTACATTTTGGTCTTTATTTATGACTAAACAGTATTATTATTGAAGGGCATTTATTTTTGGTTCCCATATGTATACCTCTGCTTTGATTGGCAAGAGAAATAAGAATTAGTGGAATATGCTTTTTCTAAAGATTTCAATCCACTATGCACCCATGAAAGTTGCTCATTTGGTCTTCCCCCACCCCCATCCACTTTACTTTAGCTTTTTAATCTTTTTGTATTAAAATATGAACATAACATATGTGGTTCTAGACAAAGAGTTTTACCTGATTCCACCCAGCCCTGACATGAGAAACTGGGCATGCACAATCTGGTAAATGAAGCTGCAGGATCTATGAGTAGCAATAACATTTGGAGTAAATTCTGAAAACTCAGCACAGAGGACAAAAAGAGGAGTACATGGTATATTTGGGAATATTCATTTGCATCTCAGGTGAAATAAAATTTGGGGACAGAGAAGCAGACCATTCAAATGATGTAGCAGAGCGCATCTACTGGATGATTGTGGAAATTTTCTCTCAGTGAAAAGAAGAGCCTCATTTAAAACTAATTTGATCTTGGAGGGGCTTCAACAATTTTTTGAATCTTATTAGCATTACATAAAGCTGTATTTTTTAAGGAAAAATTCAGCATGAACTGAATTCTGAATCTAAATTTTCATAAATATTAAATACATAATATTCTCAGCCTTGTATTAGGTACTATGAAATCTATAAGACATTTAAAGTATCAACAATATTTATAAACCAGAACAAAATTATAGCATAGAGTATATTATTTTCTTTTTCTCTTAAACGTTCTTATGTTTTCAGCTCTAATAGTGTTGGATTTCAAAATTAAAGCCTGTATGACTAAAAATGAAAAGAAAGGCTATTTCAATTGTTCTCCATTTTCTTTGTCCTGGGAGATTAATTATCTATCATTTTCTTTGAGAAGTTTACCTTCTTTTGATGATCCTAACATAAGTAGCTTAACAAGGAGGAGGGCAAAAGTCTTTCATGATGACACTACAGAATCTCCATCTGTAAATTATATGGTTATTTGAATTAGTTGGGTATTCTTTGTGTTTTCTGAAAAGAAGCATGAGAATGAGGAAGAATAGCAATTCAAAACTATGAATCCACTGCTTTAATATTGCATGTAACCTGGAAATTGAAGTTCTGGGAGTACATTATAAAGAGAGAGACTTCAATGCAAATATGAAAGGAAAGGGAATTAATCTCCAGGAGGAAGTTCTCAACATTTAGTTGGCTTGCTGGAGTGAACTCAGATAAAATATAGGTATGCTGAATGATGTATAGGGTGTTTGCCAATCCTTCAAGCTGAATTTTCTTACCTCTGGGAGAAAGAGTCTTTTGTGTATGTGCCTTTGTTCTTTTTAGAGTCCATAACCCTGTTTTATCTGCTATCTGTGCTTCAGCAGGAAGTATGTCTGTTAGTGTCAGAATATGTACAATGATAGCATTGTGAAGGAGATGGTACAAAGGAAGGATAATTGAAGTGAAATTTTACATTAAAAAAATGGAATATTTTGAAGTTCATTTAGGACGTTTCTGTATATTCGGTGTTATAATATTGAACTTCCACATCATTCTTTAAAATGTATCCAAAGTATACTATCATGAAACACAGTAAGAGAGAACTGTTTTGCCCTGTTTCAACTATGGGAAAACTCAGGTAAAGAGGTCAGTTGATTGCCCAAGAGCTAAATTGAATAAGTCCAAATACTTTGGAACTTCTGACTTATTGTCATTGATCTATGTTTACCTACGTATATATTATGCCACTTTAATTGTAGTAGTTACGCACACTCTGGAGTAGCACACATTTTATCCTCAGAAGGGTTACTCCTCAGAGCAAATCTAATAAAATTTGTAGGGGTGGGCATTCTGAATGATTACCCCAGAAAGATAGCAAATATAAAGCATGTTACGTCAATATGAAAATGGATGAGTCAGAGGCTCTTTCCAGAATTAAATCATGATTCTCTGAGCACGAAAACCAAGCAAAGTTTGTTCTTCATTTGTCTTTCTGAGTCCCCATTTCTGTTTTCACTCCCTCTCTACTCTTCCTTCCCAGTCTTCTTCAGGAACCCGGATCCCCATGTGGAGCCCCTTTAATACTAAGGGCTCCCTTCCAAGGCGTCTCACTCATAGCTCTGAAATCCTATCCAAATAACTTCTGCATTTTGATTTTTACTCCTTTTTTTTTTTTTTCATCAAAATCGAGCTGTCGTCTATCTACTCCCTCAGGAGACTGCTATATAGCAGGGTTTTAACACCCCTCAAACCACATCTTTCTTCCCATTGGCTTGTGTGTACATTAACATCAGAGGTTCTATCTCTCTGTTATAAATGTCCAGACCGAATGCAACTTTTACTTCCCAGCTTCTTTCTCACCCTGGGCCCTTTCCATACTGTTTTCTCTGCATAAAAGAGAATGTTAAAGCAAAATCAGAGTAGGTGTCTGTAGGTTACATTGTGGGGAACAATATAGCTAGTGGTCA
>NW_011888792.1:6175738-6229248 GCF_000151845.1 Pteropus vampyrus | reverse complement strand
CAGGCCATTCCATAGCATTTTATTTGTAGTGAATAACCTGAGGGAGGGGAGGTAGAAGATCAGGCTTGCTTACTGCTTGCTTTAAAATGTGAGGTTCCCTGAGTGTTCCTCAATGGCAGTGAGAACCTGGCCTGTATGTGCAGCATTCATCTGGGCTCTGTGCATCATGACCATGGAACTTGGCATCAAGGGGTGCCAAGGCAAACATGCTGATCTTCATGCCACCTGCTGTGTTTTTGTCTCCGACCCGAGTCTTATGTCTTCTCCAGTATCCTTGAGACAGTAACAGGCTAATTTATTAGCTTGTAAGGAAGGTGAAATCAAATCCTAGACTCAATGGTTTTGGCAACAAGGATAGGATACTGAAAGACATGGCTTTCTGGTAGGACAAACCGCAAAGCTTGGGTTCAGTGATATGAAGGACTCCTTGAGATTCAGTTACGAGTGCTCTTGCCCAAGTCATGGGCAAGGAAGAGAGGGCAGAGTAAGGGTCTCTTGTCCTATCTGCTACTGAGGCAGGTGGTGAGAGGAAAGGTTGAAACAAGCTGCCCAGAAGGTGCCTAGGTTTTTTTTTCTCTCTCCTCCAGGCCAGAGGAGGAAAGGATATTACCATGACAATGGGGCAATAAGCCCACACTCTAGAGCTGAAAGGCAAGGTGGCTGTGGTTATGGAGGTGAGAAATGTACAGAGCTGAAATCGATTAAGACCTTGCTACTTGACAAAGACCTTTGGTTGGACCACTAGAAGTTTGTTTTGTTTATACGCTTGAAATGTAAAATAAACACAAAACTGTTTCTAATAGTGCAGAGCCAGCTGTGCTTGTGTACCTGCTGTAGTCTAACTTAGCTGGAAATGGGGAGAGAACACTGGATGTGAAGTGACCAAAGTAGCTGAGGGGTTTGAGGTCTGGAGTCACAGCAGAAAAGGGCCCCTAGGAAGTAGCACTGCACTTTGACCCCCTCTCTGGAGTAGAGGACCAAGGGAGGAGAAATGTCTTCCTGCCACCTCACTGTCTCCTGTGAGACAGACTCGTCCGCCACCCTGCACATCATGCACCCCCCTTGCTGGTAGATGGTGTGGTCTCTGGGCAGCTGTCCCTGTGGCCTAATAACCCATGTACTCATTAACTCAGTCTGTGTTCCCTTAGGGGAATATGGTGCTCAGATTCAACTGATGGGTTTTTTTTAACTATCTTTTTGGAGGTGAAATTTGCATAACATAAAATTAACATTTTAGAGTGAACAGTTTAGCACATTCACAACGCTGTGTAACCACCACCTCTAACCAGTTCCAACTGATAGGGTTTTAATGGGGCTTCCAGTAACCAAGAAAAGTTAAAATGACATTGTGAGACCTACTAAGCTCACTCAATATACTTTCTGTGGTTCCCATATCTGAATGTGTAATGGAATGATGAGTCAGCTGCTTGCATTTCCCGGTCTTATGAGTGCCAGAGGGGATTCTCTCACTTAGGAACCACTGTATATACTGTTTCTTCCAGGGTACTTTAGCAGAAACAATAAAAAAAATTCCAGGAAGAAAAAGAGAAATCACCATTTTAAAGATTCAAAGATGGCAGGAATATTTAGAGAGGTCATCTTCCAAAGAAATAGTGCCATCTGCCTGATAAGATACCTCTTTTGAAATGTAGCTATTGGCCTGCTATTATTAAGCTCTTATTGAAACTGAGTGCCTTATTTATGGATTCCTTGTGACTTTCCAGCTTGAAATCCTTATTTCCTGGTGAGTCAACCTGAACTTGATGACTAACAAGGTGTGTAAGACCTGATATGCCTCACTAGTCAAGTGGAAATGGCATATTCATTAGTGTGGCTAAGCTGGCCTTAGTGTCATTTCAGTTTTGCATGAAAAAGTAAATTTTTTCCTTTGAGAGAAAATTATTCCTCATTTCACTGCCTGAAGTCAAGCAGCAGGAACAATGGAGCTCTGGATTTACAGAGGTTCCCCTAAATAACTGGGCCTGGTGCACAGTTAATTCAGTTAAGCTGACACCTGATGACATCCATTGAGCTGCTGCCACTATTCAGCCTCAAGGGCAGCTCTGTGAAAAAAAAATGAACATAGTCAATCCTCTTAGTGAGCAAACTCAAGGAAGTCCTCATATCCCTAGTCAGTCCTCACCTTGATCCCTTGATAAATCTTGCCACAGTTTTATTGTCTCCTGGGCTGTTGTGGTGGCCTAGCTGTCTAGGTATTTGAATGACCTTAGACTAGCAGATTAAAGGCATTCCTCTTCAGGCCAATGGTCATGGTTTGTTCTCTGATCAGGCAAAACAGAATCAAGCAGCTGATAAGCCTTACAACACCCAGGTCACTGCCATCACTACCAGGATTCAGCATCACACCAGACATGGCAACACAGACATCATCATAGACTGGGCACATGGTAAAGAAGCCAATGTTTCAGATGCAGAAGCTACCACTGTATGTTAAACTTGTGATTCCAGCAAATATTTACCCATTTGTCTGGTAGAGAAGGAAGCCACATTGCTAGGGGGCATTGACCCTGTTTGCTTCTGACGAATTGAATACATCAACCTTTGACCTCCACCTCCCTCCCCCGCGCCCCATCCCGCAGGGCTACTGCTGTTATCTTACCAGTGTTGAAACTTTTTCAGATTACAGTGTTACTGTTCCCATCTGATCAGCCAATTCCAAATACATCACTATGGACCTTGAAATTAAACTGTCATGTTTTCAGCTTTCTAGTCCATCTAGAATTCAAAAATAGTAGGCTCTTGTCACAACTAGTCCAAAATGGGACATTAAGGTATTTAATGGACATTCCACATTCCCTATTATCTTCATGCATCAGGTATTGTTGAGCACAGGAAAATCTTCCTTAACAATCAATTCAAAATATATCTACGTTCTCCTCCCACCCTCCTCCATGTTTATACACCTGAATAAGGCAGTTTGGTCACTGAATGCCACTGACCTTAGAAAGTGTTTATTTTTTGGGGGTGGGGAGCTGTCCTCTTGGTAATGATGAAGAGGAAAAGAATTGGGGTTATAGAGATATATTTTGAAAAATCAGAATTCTTCCTGACTACTCCTGGGCATGTTGCTTCTTTCTTTTCTGTAACTGCAAGCAAACCCACTGTATGTGCAGCATCCATCTGGTTCTCTGCACCACCCGTATAGAAGTTGGAACAAAGGGAACCAACACGTCATGCTAATGCTAATGGTGCTTGCTGTACTGTAATAAAATCCTTTGTCTCCGAATCAGGAGTCTTCTACCAGAATCCACCAAACAGTAACAGGTTAATTTAATAGCTTGTAAGGAGGGTAAAATCAAATCCCAGACCTGACAGTTAGTGATAATGAATTGAAACTTTCTATCCTTTGGTCCCTGGTCTAAAGTCAAGGTGCTTGAAGCTTTCTCAGTATCATCAAAAGGAAACTCAAAGTAATTGTCTAAGCCTTATTCTCAATAAGCAAGTGTTAAAATCAATGAAAACTGCTTTTATTTTGCCATCCTACTAATAAGCTAATTATTAGGTGTTATGCACAACGAAGAGAATCATCTATGAAGTTCAGATCTTACCTTTTCTAAATTACAAATTTTATAATTGTGAAAGATATTGAAGTTTGGGAAAGATTTTCTGTTATTGTTTACTCAAAATTAGTGAAAAATAATTCAGCCAACTAGAAGTTTCACGTGCAATAATTTAATATGCTTAAATTAAGCTGCTTAATTTAAGATTCACCTGCCTTAATTTAAACCTCTTAAATTAAGGCATGGAGATCATAATAAAATAAGAATTAAATAATACCTGGGATTTTAATTAGGCATTTATTTTTATAAGAATTCTGCTTTACAAAAGGAATTGTTCATCCCATAGCTTGAGCAGTTTCATGTGTGCCTTTGAAATAAAATAAAACCAGATAACCTGAGGCCTTGGAAATGTCTGAAGGGCTACCTCATTGCTGCTAAGGCTGTGTAGCCTCACTTTCCTGCTGTTCACCACCCACTGGTCAATCAATTACAGGCAATCAGCAAAAAGTAGTAGCAGTAACCAACAGGAGAGATGACACAGTTTAAACTGCCAACCCATGAGCTCTTATGAAAGGCACGGCCTGAAGAAATACATATTTTATTACTATCTAGATTCTATGATTTATTATCTTCATCAAAAATATCACATAAAGGGTATGGTTCGATGAGAGATAGATTTTATTTTTAATATTTTTTGAAAATACTTAAGTAAAAAATTGTTTGATTTGAGAACATGGTTCAGTTCTAGTATCTGCAAAATATTCTCAGTGATGATAAGGGCTTACTTTGTTCCACAAAGGGTTAAAATCCTTTGCTCCAATTCTGGGGTGAAATCATTGTTTTCTTTTTGATTTTCCCCAGCTCTCCCTGACATTAGTGAACCACGAATTTGGCTTGGCAGCCCCTATGTGAGATATAGAATGAAAAAAGGGGACTTTTGTGCTCTGAATCAGTAATCACACCGACCTGATAATAATTTTAAACTTCCAGATACATGCTCATAGGTCATATAATAGATTATACACACACACACACACACACACACACACACACACATCTTTCTTTCACTTCCATATTGTTTGATGAAGCTGTTATTTGTACATAAATATTACATTTTTTATTCATTTTTATTATACATCTGTTTTGAATTTCTAAGGTACTACATAAAGGTCAGTACATTAATTGATTTCGTGATTTATTTCTTTTATGCAATACCTATTAAGTACAAACTATTATGCCAATTTTATGGAAAAAAAGGAATGATAACAGAATCTAGAATGATCAGGAAAGGAAAAATAGTACATGAATACTATGCAAGGTCAATGTCAGGTGTATTTATATACTATAAAAGAGATAACAAAAATTGTAAGATTTAGAAGAGCAAGGTCACTTCTGGCTTTGAAAGTGAAGGGAGGTTCATAAAGAAGATATGACTGAAGCTAGGGTCAGAGTATTTGTGATGAAGCTGGAATACTTTGAATCATTAGATGGTCAAGGTTGATTTATTAGAGCAACACTTCCCACAACTTGTATTTTATTTTGATTGTATTCCCAGAAATGTACCTGATTAGTACAAGTTGTTCATATCTCAAAGCATGTCAGGTTCCCCACAGAATTTTAATATTTTAGTTCAGAATTTTCAAACTTTGGTCATGCCCACAGAAATAAATATATTTTATATCATGACCCAGTACACACATACATGCATATTCAGCTAAAACAAAATGTTGACAAAATGATAGCTACACTGATTTTTTTTCATTTTTATTGAGATATAACTCCTATAGTGAAACACACAAATCTTAAGTGTGAAACTTGATGAATTTGTACCTGGGGGTACATAATACCCTCCATGTTACCACAGCCTTGATCAAGACATAGAACATTTCTAGACCCTAAGAAGGCTCCCTCATGGCTCCTTACACAAAAGTACACAAAGAGGTAACTGATATCTGGAGCTTCATCAACACAGAGTAGTTTTGCTTGGTTTTGAATTTTGTAGGAATGAAATATCTATCTTCTTTCAATCAACATTGTGTCCATGCTATCTATTTTTATTTTTTAAAAATTTCAGATAAACAACACACACACACACACAGATATATATATGTATACACATACAAACACACATATAAGATATAATTCACATACCATAAAATTCACCATTTTAAAGTGTACAACTCAGTGTTTTTATTTATTTATTTATTTATTATTATTATTATTATTATTTTTTTAGGCGAGGCAGCCCTTGGTTGACCTCACAGATTGCAAGGACCTTGTCAGCTTACAATCCCTTATTTTTTATTTTTTATGCCTACAGCACCTGTCTTCCTAGGTGGTCTCCTACCCAAATGCTAACCAGGCCCAACCCTGCTTAGCTTCCAAGATCAGACGGATTGGGCTTGCTCAGGGTGGTATGGCCATAGACTCAGTGGTTTTTGTACAAGGCCTGAGTGTGTTGAGTCTTGCAACTTCCTGCTTGTGCCGAGACCCAGAATTAGCCAGAGATGACAGATTAGGACCTTCTCTGGTCTTTCTTGAGCATGTGCTCAGCTCTGGACATGTGCACTGTCCCCTGTTTGCATATGGCCTTCTAGATTCCTAGAAATATATTAGAACTTTCCAAAGCTTCCAATGGTCATTACTTCTCGGCTTTTTCTTTTAGGCTTTTCTGTTAGCTTATTGTTTGCACCACTTATTACCTACTAGGTCAGCCATTTTTGATGTCGAACAATTGCTTCTGATTTTTTTAAACATGTGCCTAGGGAAAAGGTTGTTTTCAATAAGCAAATTCCAATCATGTAACAAAAAGCTAGCCTATGAGTGGTTTCTTCCAGGGAACCACCAACAAGTCAATAATGACAATTCTCTGAGAATGTTTTGAAAGAGCTTCATCCTCTTTGGGTCCTATCCAGTAGTTGCCAGTGTGCTGAATTCACTATGATTGTGGCTGTTGGTTTGCAGGTCTACTGCAGGAGTGGGGCAGAGGGATATGGAAAGGTAAAATGCCATAAAGTGACCTGTTTTTTACCAAGAGTCAGCCAGTTCCTCAGTTTACTGAAAACCTTTGATTAAATTCCAGAGTTCTAAAAAAGTTGATTCTGACAATTTTGCCATTTTTCTTGCTTTTATGGAGATACTTTTTGGAGATTCTCACTCCACTAGATTTCTTCAATATTACTTCAATACTCATTATTTTATTGTTTTATACGTTGAAAATTTTAGTTTCTCTTTTTTTTTTTTTTTAACCAAAACAAAGTAGAGTACCCACTAAATGGTTTTATGGCCTACTCGTGGATTGCATTCTACAGATTTAAAAATCAGGATTCCAATCACCTAAGGGCATTTATGTAGTTTTAGCACCAACAAGCATACAATCTTACAGAGTACAAAATGGATGTAATAGCTATAAACAATACTGGAAAAACATATACTAGCATATAAAGAAACAAAACGTGAGACGATGATGGATACTACAGAATAACTTATACTCTCAATGTGCTTATTTGCTTTGATTATTATGAAGCAAAATTAATTTGATTCATATTATCTATATGAGCTACCTCAAGTCTCTACTTTATGGGCTGAATTATGTCATCTCCATATCCCCAATTCATATGTTGAAGTCCTGACCCTTAGTTCTAGAGAATGTGACTGTGTTTACAGACAAGACCTTTAAAGTGGTAACTAAGGTAAAGTGAGGTCATATGGTTGGGCCTTAATCCAATATGACTGGTATGATTATAAGAAGAGGAGATGTAGACGCAAACAACACATGGAGGAAAGATCATGTGAAGACAGAAGATGGCAATCTGTAAGCTAAGGAGAGAGGCCTCAGAAGAAACCGAACCTGCTGACACCTTGATCTTGGACATCTAGCCTCCAGAAATGTGAGAAAGTCAATTTCTATTGTTTAAGTTACCCAGCCTGTGATACTTTATTTCAGTCCTAACAAACTTTATATATATATAATTTGCCTGTGCCTCTTTTTCATTTTTCCCATTTAATCAAAATAACATTGTCCTCAATGAAGTATTTCATACGAGAGGCATAAAGCCCTAAATCCTCCCATCTCACACAAAACCATTTTGGCATATATTTTGTAGATAATTATTACACTTTTAAATATTTTTTTCACCTACCCCAAAGAGTTTTCTTGTGAGCTTTTGAGTATTTTTCAAATTGAGAAAAATGTTAAGATCACAAGATCAACTGAGATAAACTTGTCCTTCCAATGCTTTTTCCTATCCTATGAGAGAGATACAGCGCCCACCTTACTTTTCTCATAGGTTAGGCTACAAGTTTCCCTCTAGAAGCAGATTGTTATAGAGGTGTGATCCAATTTTCTCTGCTTGAACAGTATTTTTGGGTTGCTGAACCCTAGTACCTCCAATTCTAAGCTGAATTGGATATATAGAGAGGGGATCATTTCCCTGGTTTGATCTGCTTAGTGGTTTTAACCTTATTTGAGTAGTAAGGCTGTTCATTGTAGTCCAAATCATCATAGAGAGAAAACCAGATATGTCGAGGTTTACCCACTTTTAACTGTGACCTGTAACCTGCTATGTTATTTCACCTAAGTTCAGTATGAATGTGCAATAGCGTCAAGGTTTTAAGGTCTATAAATCTCAATCACAGTATAAATAACTGCATCTTCACAATCTTCACACCAGCCAAATATCTTTTATATGGAACTTGTTTTAAGCAACATTATTTCAAAGAGGGAGACCTTTAAACAATATTTTCATTTTTTAAGAACTGGTTCTTCAGCTGTTTGTTTAGAATATTTTGGTGGAAAGAACAAATTGTTTTTCTGTTGCATAAAGCTGATTTTTTCCCCCTTCACATCAACTTGATTTATGAGATTTTTTTCCTCTTCCTTAATAGCTCAGACAAGTTATGCACAGTGGATGTAAAAAGTTGGCAGTGTTTAAAGGGCATCATTTCCACATGTGTCCAGATACTCTGAAAATGAACACCAAGAAATTGGAAATAAGCTTGTCAGCAAACTATTAAAGCTTTTATTAAACACTCTAAAACCTTACGCACTTATTTATAACATTTGTATTGAGCATGTGTGAGCTGTTGGTCTAGGAACTGACATTTACTGTTGTGGTTGGCTATGACGCTATATACCAAAAGAAGTAAATGACTTCGTTTGAAATATCTCCTACATAAATAAATTTTGATTAAAAGGACTTTAAGAGGTAATATAAATAAATCAGTAATAAATAAATTCCCTTATAATACAACATTTGGGACTTGGAGATGGTTTTTTTTTTTTTATTACCACAGTAACAATTATAGGTAATATATCTGGAATGGAATTTCAAATGGTTTCATCTTGATATTGAAAAAAAAAAAAAGTAGAACAATGGTTTAAATGGTTTAAATACTTGAAAAATAAAAAGACATATGGATACTCTATCATATGCAGGAGAGCTTCTATAAAACATTTTATATTATTTTGCTTATGTAGTTTTTGATTTCCTTTTATCAGGAATGTCCAGAGGACTACATTCCCTTCTTAAGCTTCTAAGCAATAAGAAATTCTTGATAACGGTATTTTTCACATGTGAACTAACTCAGGAGGGGAAGTAAGTTGCTGCCATGCTGTGAAGCTTCACAGTGGCTGAACATCAAATTCTAAAGATTCATAGGCATCTGATTCATGTTCAAAAGCAGTGAACTGAATGGTAACCTGTGCTTTTTCCCATTCTCTAAGCTGAGAATAGTTCAGCAGACTTTTAGCAGCCAGGGGGCCCCTGCCTAATACCATGACTATATTCTCAATGTATTTTGACCAGTTGAGCCCACTTAAAAAAAAATAAGATACATGAAAATCTAAATTTGCAACAGAGAGATTTCAAATTAAATTCTATTTAATTTGAAAATGAATGTTTAAATCCTCAAATAATGTAGCATCAAGTTTCTTGAAATGATGAGCCTAAGTGAATTTTATAAATGCAACTTGATTCAGATTGAATACAGTTTAAGAGGTTACAGGGCATTGAGGTCCAGGATATCAAAGAAATGACAGGAAGAGTTGAAGAGTTTCACTCTAATGACAGGGGCAAGGACTGCGAGCCTAGAAACCATGAGTGTAAGATAAAGTATAAGATTGCATGGAGCAGACTGTTAAAGTCAATTTAATTCAGGAAGGCTCGGTTTATATATCTGATAAGACAGTTTGTCTAAATGATTTTGGAACTCTTTCAAGTTTTTTTTTACATGTACAATTTACTGAATATATGTATTGTGGATACTAATAAAAGGAAAAAGTAATAATCAACTAAGAAAGTTTGCTTATTTGATTTTAAGATGGAAGAAGGGCTCAACCTGGGTTTTAAGGAAGTACAATATTTGGACTGTTATCCAGAGAAAATATTTAGTTGGAGAGAAGAGCAGAAGAAAAATGAAAAAATGGAAATGATGCTGCATGTGTGTGGGGGAGTTGAGTGTTGAAGAGATGGTGGTGGTTAAGTGGAGCAATAATGTGTTTCCAGATATTAGGGAAGCTTGAATGACAAGCTAAGAAATTTGGATTGATTCCTAAAGGACGCAAAGTCCCATGGCAGAAATTTTAGCAGAAAAGGGAGGTTGCAAAAAGAGGCATGTGGGAAAATTCTCTGGTTCTACCTCCCTGGCATCACCTCTAGCTTTTGCTCCTTTCACACTCTATGCTCTAGCCACTTTGAGCAGGTGTGACCTCTTTCGTTTCAAGCCTTTTGTATGAACTTCATAGTGGCTGAACGTATCTTTTTCCTAGATGCCCTTCCCATTTCCATAGCCTGGTTAAACCTTACTTATTTTTCATTATTCATTACAGTTACATATTTGGCATTCTTCAGTATTTCCTTATTCAGTGTAAATGTGACTTCCTCCAACAACATTCTCCTAACTACTCTCTCACCTTCCTCCCAAATTTAAGCTAAATGATCCTTTAAGGTACTCTTATTGTTTGCTGTACTGTCATCACAGCACTTATCTCTCGAGTATTCTTGCCTGTTGACTTGTCTGTACCTCTTTTAAAGTTTAATCTTTTGCAGATGCTAATCTGTAAAACAGATGATGATATCTACATTAAATGGTGGTCATAATGATTAAATGCCTGGTGCAGAACCTGGAACATAGCAGCTGCTTAATGAATGGTAGCGATTACTACCACCATTGCTACTCCTATGATTTACTGTTCCATTCATTTAGATAGACTGAACTGTCCCAGAAATAGTGCACGGACATTTGAAAACAAAACACAGAGAATGAGGAATAAAGAAATAAACTGAAATAAATGGAATGATTGGTTCTGGCTTCTTAAATTGCTTCTTAGATATATTTCATTACCAGTTGCTAGAATTCACTGCGGTATCTTTGTTGGGATGCATCATTTGGAGATGTGGGCTTTCTAACCCAGGCTGATATGGTTGTCTAATGTCAATATCTGACCCCACCCTCTTTTGAAACAAATCACTTCACATTCTCTGGCTCTTAACCCTGTCAGAGGGAACAATGGATGTGGGATTGAAGCAATTCACATACAATCACAAAGAGCAAGGCTGAGGATAACACTATAGTAAGTGATTCAAAACAATTCTGCTCCCTTGGAAACCATCCTCTGCCTCCCACCAACCTGGCCTCTGTATCTTGGCATTGCTGATCTGCTGGCTGCTTTTTCTGCCACTCACTTTTTGCTGGCATGGCACACCACGCATCTGGCAGTCTTTGTGTCTATTACTGAGCTCCTCTTTGGAGCTGCCAGGCTTTCAGGGGGGAACTTAGAAGCCCTTCCAAACATTTGAGCTTATGGTTGGCTTGTTACAATGTGCACTTAATCCATTTTTTTCATGACCTGATGTATCCTAGCTGATTTATAACTGTATTTCAGAATAAGGGTAAAAAGAATAGAAAACATTTTTTGACCTTCCAGAAAAGGAGTCCTAACTACATTTGTCACTATATAAGTCACACATTCAAGTACATTCCCAAAAGGAATAACATAGATATATATAAAATAGATATAATTTTAGCTAGAGATACATCCTGAAACTTTTAAGCACAGATGATTAAAACCAAACAGCAAAAATATCTTGTTGTACATGGAGTTTCTTACTTGCAAGCTGGTTTACAAATGTTCTTGTAATGTTGTTTTCCACAGGATCTTAGTCAGTTGTTTGGAAAATAAACCAGCAACTATTCTCTGTAAATAACACAATCTGCCTGATATTTCACTGCTGGTTTTGGCCCAAATATAAACCCTTTAGGAGTGACAAGGGGAGAAAATTCTCTTCTGGTGTTGTTCTTGGAATCTGACTCAGGCAGCAAATTGAACTGGTAATCGCTATAGTATCCAGCTAATTCCTCTTTTGTCCATTTCCTTTCTCTTTAGTCTAGGAACCCAGTGTGGTTCTCCAAATCAGCCATGTTTAGAGACAACTGGATGTCACTGTTGCCAAGCCCTCTTCCTGCCACACCTAACCAATTACACAACAGGACAGACCTCATGCTTATTCGATTTTTCTACCTCCACTCCTGAACATAAGCCACTTTCTTTCCTGAGGGATGCAGGTTTAGTTGTATGTGTCAACCTATTCATCAATGAAATTTGTCTAAGTTCTTCACATATGTTGTCTGGTAAATTCTGAAAATACTTTAGATGCACTTTTCTATAAGTATGTTTTATATGGGTTCTATGAATCAAAGCAATTTTTAGATTTCCAATTTCCTCATGAATCATAGATCAAATCTGGGGTACATTTCTAGTCTTAGTCATTTTTATATTTAGCTTATAATTTTCACAACATTGGGGATGATTTGTACACAATTGAGGCACTTTGGAAAGCTGTTATATAGGTGGTGGTAGTTGTTATTTTTAAAACTGTACCAACATAAGAGGACTTTTAGCAAATGACATTTATCAGTGACATTCTCTCCTGTTACCACAGGACACTACATATTTCTCTATTGTCAGATTTTTCATAATATTTTTGTTCTGTAATTTTTTTGGTATAAGTAGAATTGTAAACTCCTTGAGAACAGTAATTTTCTTTTTTCATTTTCCCCCATAATACCTGACAATAACGGGGATATAAATGAAATACAATAGATGAAAAACAAAAGAGCACGAAGTCCCAAAAGAGATACAAATAACATGAAACTACAAGTCCTCCCACAACAAAACAAAACAAAGTTATCCATAGTTCTCTTGTGTACTTCATTGTGCAAATGTTATTGTAGACCCTAATTGTTTTAAGGATAACTATAATATGGTTTTCTGTTTTCAAAATATTTTCTCATTACTTATAAGCAGCAGCCCTAAACTTCTCAGCACACTGAATTATCTTTGTTTGATCCTCTAGAATCTTCTTAAAGATCCCTCCTTTGAGGAGCAATTGCTATTAGTCTTAAACTGGAGAGAAGATGAAAAAATTGGCTGAAGTATAAGATAAAATTGATAGGATGACTACCTCTAAGGTTGGTTGTGATGTAAAAAGAAAAAGCATAAATTTTCAGGAAACTGACTTAATTGTATTATTATTTTTTTACAAGATTTAGCAAGCTGACAAATGGCATAATTACAGCATAATGTTACATTAAGCTCCATTCACCCTTCAGAGCAGCTGAGAGCCTTCTCTAGAATATGGGCTACATACAAGAAATGTGCAGATGAGTTTAATCATAAGAACTGCATTTGACCCAGGCACAAATCTCTTTAACAGTAATTAGCATATAGTTGAGACAAGAGCAGCAGATGTTATTTTGCGTTTAAAGAATCTGTTTTAAAATTCACTGAAAACGTGAACCTTACTGTAATGGTTGGACTTTCAGTAACTGGCCAACTCAAATAGAATCTGAAAGCTCTGGTCTTCTTTTAGGCCAGTCCATGCATCTCTAACAAAACAAGAGTCTGTGGGGACATGTTACTCTTGGCTTTCAAACAAAATAAAGTCAACAAAGTTTACTTCTATGTAAATGTGGGTAGGGCATGGAAATGTGGCTGGCCTGTCTCATCATCATCTCTGAATGAATAAAAACTGAGTTTAGACAAAACACATTGTGTGCCTCATTTTGGTTTTCTTCTCTCATTTATGAAATGAACTAAAACTTTCTCCAGAAAGTTTTCCTTTGCTTGTAGGACAGAGTATGTAGGATTCTGAAGTGTTTACCTCACTGTGGAAGAACTGTGAGATCAGTATTAAGGGAAAGACTCTCTGGAGGCTTGCATACAGTCCTGCCTGCTAATGTCACTGGCAAACCTTCACACACCTATATCTATGGGAGTTAGAGGTGGTTTGATCAGAGGATTGGTGCCAGACTATAAAGTAGCTCTACCTCTGTCCCTAGAGTGATACTGCCAGGATTCTTTCCCCCAAATTCATTATACTTTATTTCAGCAAACAAAACTAAACTACCTGAAAAATACATAAATTTTGACTAAAAGACTCAGTAAGCTCATAAAATTCTCTCATCCATCTCTTCAAAATTCTCCTTTGTACTTAAGTCCTCTATAATTTTTGCTTAAAATTTTTCCAAAGTATTTTTACATATATTATTTATTTTTCTAGTATTCTTCAGAATTCTTATTACCTTTATTTTATAAATGGGATCATTATAGACCAAAGATATTAAGGGATTACCTCAGGCTCACACAGAAAACTAGAACCAAAATAATAACTATAGACCTCCAATAATGTGTTTTTATAATTTCTGCCTCATTTCCCTCACCAAAGTGACTTTCTTATATTATATGAAATATTACAGATATTACATGTTTTATTATATGCATTGAATAGATTTCTAACATTCTCTGAGATGACAGATTTGAATTTGGCAAAAATAACTTGAAATTTTGTAGGATCTATATTATTTAGGCACTTTGTTTCACTCCATTTATTGCTCCCTTCTTTTCTTCCCCCACCCCCACCCCCAAATATCTATTCTTTGCCTATAAACTATTATGTATTGGTCAGGTCTTCTGATCAACTGTCAATATCTTTTTTTGCTGTTAGAGAAAATGAGACAGGAATTTTTATAACAAATGTGGAGGATCAATGAATCTTAAAAAGAATGGAAAGGTACCATTAAACTCAACAGATTCCTCCTTTCTGTTTAACAGTTGACAAACATCATTGTAGAATAAAATAAGGAAGGTGGCAAGAATACACACAGAAATAATCATTGATAAATGGCAATTATGTCTTGAATTGTGATGCTCTGACTCCCTAATGGACAAGCGGGAGAATGGAATAAGAAAGTAGAGGGGTACACTCTGGGATGAGGATGGGAATGAGGATGAGAAGGTACTCAGGAGCAGTTGGAGAATCAGGGATTCAGAAAGAATATCAATTAACTATCCAATTTCTTTCAGATAGGTATCTTAACTATATCTAATTTTAGTGATGATATATGGCCAATCTAACCACCTTCTGTTTCTTTTCATAACTTTTTCCGTGCTTCCACTCTGGCTCTATACAATCTTTCCTGAGAATGATTAGGTCATTTCTTTGGTTCTTGATCAAAAAGCTGAATCTCCTTGAAGCTGTTCTACTAATTAGCTCTTCTTCTATGCAAGTGCAAAGGTAGAATTTGCCCCCTGATCACCTGGAAAATATCATACTGCTTTCCATTTTGGTCCAGTTCTAAATAGAGCATAATGGGTAAATGGACAGAAAGACAGTGAACTGTAACAGTGAACTATACAGCTCTTTGTGTCTCCCTTTTATTTGATGCCTGATTGCTTGTCATAATCCACGACTATAATGCAAATTCTATGGAAGCAGAGATGTTCTCTATCTTGCTTTCTGTTTTATTCCTAGCATGTAGCTCAATAATGCTCATCGGAAAGAATAAAATTATAAATGAGTAAATGAATGACCAAGGAAAATAAATGGAATGTCCTATGGGAAAATCTATACAAATCTGGGTCTTCATTCATTCTAACTACGTACCTTTCTACTAGGAGAAACATTTTTTCTTGCTGTTGGAGGTAACAGTTTGGTGACTATGCATTGGCTTTCATCATGTATATGTGGAGGTTTCTTCCTCGGAAAGACCAAAGGGCCAATCTTGCATAAAAAGCAATCTGTCAGCCTGCTGATGGCTTTTGATCAGTTCCAGCTACACCATTGGGCTTCTTATTTCGGTAAAATATGCCTTTCCTAAATCATTGTGACAACCTCACAGTGAGACTGTTTGCTGCTAACAAAGGATCAGACTCCAAGACAGAGAGGGACTGTGCAGAGTAGGGGAGAACATTTGCATCCCAGAATTGAAGCCAATGGTCTGTAACCATACAATCATCTAATCCATTGAGCAAGACAAGGGTCACCTCCAGAGAGGAAATTTTCCTTCTCTGACAACTACAGGACAGAGAAGTTGCTAAATTGCATAAGAACATGACTGTAGAAGGAAAACCATCCTGGAAATTGAACAATGGTTCTGGAGTACTTGGTTACCCCATATCAGATTTAACTAGCCAGAATATTTATTTTATTTATTTGTATCTCACTTTTTACAGAAAAGATTTAAGGTGAATTTGCTAGAAAATAGTATGAAGTAAAAATTATATCTGTTACCATAGGAAGACCAAGGTAAGGATCATTTAAAATATCGCATTTGATTTTTGAATTGTTTTTGCACTTATGTTTTATTTGGATGTATTTCATGTTTTAGGAATTCACAACATTTAAGAGTAAGGCTTAACCCTGCCTTCTGATTAGCACTCTTCCTGACTCCCATACAGCTCATGATCTTATGTACTTATGCAAAGTATTAGCCCATTAGCTGAGTTTCAACAGCTCAGTGAATTAGAAAGTAATTTAGAGATTTAATTTAAAAAACAGCATGTTTTAAAATAAATATATCATAAATTATGTATATTTACTAAGCTAAGATTAGAAAATACTTTATAACAATAGTTGAATTTATTGAACCAGTACTATGAAGTATTTATTATAATTTGAATCAATCTACCTTTCATTAGTTTGCACAATCCATGCATATAGATGAAACATCTACTTTGTGCCACATACCGGACTTTATGTGAGCCATTAAAATTTTAGTGATGTCATATGACTTTCATTTTATAAATAAAAAAGACTTACAAAAATATTTAAACATATAAATGTAAAGAGAAAAACCAAATCCTGATAAAATAATCAGAATCCATAGTTTTCATGATTTTGCACCACTTCCTTTGTCTATTCTTGCTCAAATTTTTTCCAAAGTATTTAAAAAAATCCCTGTTATGTCATTTTACTACTCGTTTATTTATAAAAATGTGGAAAATTTCTTATGTATTTGTAATGCTATTATTATAATTAATACAATTAAAAATAAATTCTTGGTGTCACCTAATTATATTAAAATTTCTCTATGTAATTACTCTTCAATCTTATTTAAATTTAAAACTTTTGGGAATCAGCAATTTAAAATAAAAAAAGAATGCCTTTTACCAATACAAACATCACTCAACTTATATTTTTTAAAAAATCACTTTTCATTTGAAAACACCTGAAATTTATTTTATAAGCATTATCTAATATATATTTGAGTCAGTATTTCAAAGCAGGTATGTTTTACTAGATATTAAATATTTGGCAAATAAATATTTGTGTAATATTTGACTAATTAAATGTCAACTATATTATCTCTAGATTATTTCTTTTTTTTCATCTTTGCCTCAGATAAAGTCATGTTTGTTTTCATAAATCCTTGAAAGTAATCAACTGACATCATTCTGGTGTTTTTACTTTTGAAGAGGAATGAATCTAAAACCATCTCTTCCAGCCCTATCTTCTCACTTATCCCATGTTTGGCACTATGCTACTTTGGGAATAATATAGAATTTCAATAAAATGTGGTTTTGTAATTATAAGAAATGATAAGATTAGATCAGAAATCACTAAAATAACTTGCCTGGACTTTTCTTGTATCCTTTTCAGTAGCCTTAAACTTAAATACAGGCTTTTAGCCATGCCTCCTAGAATCTGAAAAATTCCGCCAAGTTTAACCACTCCTCTTCAAATCAATCAGAAAGCTTTTGAAGACTTACCAGTAGCAGCATTAACAAATGTTTATGTACAAAGTTTATTATTATTATATTAGAAGCAGTTCCTGCTTCCAAGCAGCTCAGAATCCTATGGAAATAAGTTCATTACTTCTTCCTTGAGATTCATGTACCTATGAAGAATCCCACTCTTATCCCACCATGGATGGAAACCATTGAGAAAGGGTAAACTCCATTTTCAGCTCTGTATGACTAAATTTTAATAAGATGCTGAAGTGAAAGAAGTAGAAACTCCTCACTACTGAGATTTAGATATTGTAGAATCTACCTTTAGAACACGCTTTACAGTACGTAGAATGTGTACTTGTTTAGTATATCGATTTTTATGGTTTGACAGGCCACACCTATAGTTGGCTCCTACCACAATCAATCATTCATTCACTCATTCAAAATTTATTGAGTTCATATTTTATCCAGTAATATAAAGCATATTCTAGGAGTGCAACTCTTGTCAAAGTCCTTGCTCTCAAATGATGTAGTTAATTAGGGGAGACAACTGAATTAAGCAATGGTTGTAGAATAACAGAAGTAGCTACACCTTGTCTAATATCTCAATTAGTATTTTGCCTTATCTCTGATATTATCCTGACTCCACACTGCTACTGACTATAGAACCCCTCCTTTTGTTCACTTTCTGGGTATTCTCCTTGCATGGTGTCTGACATTTATTCTTGGTCTTATTCTTCCTGGTCCTAGCTTCCTGTTCTATCTCTTGCCTTCCAAGAAGGCAAAACACTTTCAACTACAGTCTAGACATGAATCATTTAAAGTTACTCCTAATTCTATAATTATAAAAGGATTGGGGAGAGCCAGAAGGAGAGGCATATGTCTTACATAAAAGTTGAAGTCTGGATATAATCCTTTGCTGCAAAAGTTTTCATGGAGTGAGTTTGCAAAACTATATCCAATAAAAAGAGAGTATCTTTAAAATGTTCTAAATAAAAATTTAGAAATTACATGATTAATAACATTAAAGTCTTGGGTAAAATTGACTTAAAATGGATGAGAAAATTCCAGCATCAGGAAAGCATCATCCATCTGTCTGTATCAATGGACAGCTGAGAGATCAGTTGCATACATTTGAGTTTTCAATTAGCTTTACCCAAGGGGCTTAAATTTATCGGTTTTCACCATCATAAATTATTAAGATTTCTGTTCATCACTTCTACGAAGTTATGACATTTTCCTGCCAAATGTGATTTTACCTTCTACGTTTTCTCTCTTGGCTTTTCTTACTAAGCGTATTGAAGCAAAGAGAATAAAAATGGATCAAATGTGAGATATTATTAGTTTGCTACTTGAGTTATACTTTTGATTGGAGTTGAGTTATCTAGTGTTCAGATTCAAAAGAGCCAAGAGATTTAAGAATAACACTTTGATGAATTTTAATAAAGATGCCATTCAGGTAATTTTAACTTGGGAAATGCCAGTTTTAAAGCATTAAAACTGGTAAATTTTAATGCTTTACTTCTTACGAAGCAGTGCTTAAGTAAAAAACATTGTGTTTTGTTTAATTTTCACAGGAAGCATAGGAGGAGGAGAAAGAGGAAGAGAAGCAATGAGGCATCGAAGGAGGAAATAACTGCTGTTTTTCACTTGTGCATAATATATTTGAAGGAAAAGCACTGGCTACAATTTCCTATCTTCCACTTTTAGCCTCTTCTGTAGTTAATATACAAATTTTGAAAGTGGAAACTTCCAAAAGTTTGTAAAACACAAAGAAATATTTTTCTGGGCTAGAAGCTAGTAAACCCAGACAAGGATTAAGATACCATTCCTCTAATCTGGGGTTGCTGGCTGCTCACTGCAGCATGGATTAATAGACCTAACCAAACAACAGTGAAAATGCTTTTAACCGGAGAAGAAACAAATTTTTCAGATTTTAAAATTAAATCATAATTTTTAAAAGAATACCATTTAATTTACAAGAAATATTAACATCTATTTTTAGCAAAATATAAAATTGGAAGGAAAATAAAAATGTCCTATTCTCAGTGTAGTGGAAGGAGATGCTGGCGAGGCATACCAACACTGCTCATTCATCCAAGCCTTTTGCTTATCCTGGTGACAAGACTAGGACAGAAGCTTCATTAAGCTGAGAGAACTCTCTGTTCAAATCTGTTACCATTTATCTGAGCAAATGTACTTGCTACTTATTCTCTTGGGCTATAGAAATGAATTTCGAGATTTTAAGAATTTAAATAAAACCATCTGTATTATTTTGTTCTGAATATGTAGGCTCCTACAGAAGAGTACTTTTGGATGATGCCTAGTAGAGAGCCAATGTACTTATATCATTCATAAACTCATTATGATGATGATAGTGGTTGAAAGAAAATAATCCTATTCCTTATCCTTCTATCAGCTTCCTGTCTAGAAAGTCATATCTCTTTGAGTTAGGCAGCTGCTAAAAGAATGTACTAAGTGCTCAAATATTTTGCTGAATATGTTTCCTAGGAGATGACCAATGGTAAGTATTTGTGAAGAGACAGAGTCTGTCAATTAGAATTCTTTGTGAGTCCTTTTTTAAAAATTCAAGGTTCCCATCCCTGATTTTTGGCAAAGAAAAACTGGTTAGGGTGATATTTAGAGTTGCAAGATGACATATCTTTGAAAACTATAGGATTTATTTATTTGATGGTTGGTTTATTTTGATTTCCTTGCATACAGAATTCTTTACTTGGATATTTTCTACTACACTTGCACATGTGAATAAACCAAGTTAGATAACTGTATTCCAATCAGTCTTATGGGTATGTGCACCAAATGACTAGCTCAAATACATATTGAGGAGTGGGAGATTCAGTTAAAAAACACTGTCGGGAGGTGAAGAAGACCTTGATGCTCTAACAGCTTGTGCTGGCATGTCCCAAAATGGTGTAATATTGCATGGCCAATAAAAGAATGAGCTTGGCCAGAGAGCTAGAGCTGGCAGTACTCAGTGCAGGAAGGGTGCAGAAGCCTCAAAGATGCAGGATATACCTAAAAATGTCTATGCTGCTTCTCTTTTAGTCACCTTTTCTCTCACCTCCTGTCCTTAATCACCTTCCCCTCAGGAAGGCTGGCTGCCAGGAATGGCACTGGCTTCTTGGCAACCATCAGTCTTCTCTATTCCACAGTCATGATGTCCTGTGTATTTTTCCTCTGCTTAAGTCCTTTTCCCTACAGCTCTCTGCCATAGCTTCCATGGCTTTTGAGTCTTCAGCTCCATAGTGATGGTTCCAGCTTCTCCCTGTACTCTGAAAAGGTGGGGGTCTTTAAATAAACACAACCACATGTGTTCTTACTGTTCGAGTCTGATTTTTGTTTGCTTTCATCTCTAGAAATTCCTGAACTATTTTTACCCAAATTGTACACTACTTTTTACTGTCTCATACTAATTTTAATTTTTTTCTAATTCAATTCCTTAAGGCTTCTTCATTTCCCTGTTAATCTCTTATTTTCTGCCCCCTCTTCATGCATCACTTTTACCTCTGTATCATCTCAGTGGGGTAGTGGAAACAATTGAGAACGTGAGTGCTCAGGATCAATTGGGTCAACCTCTATTACTGGCTAGTGACCTTGAACAGGTACTTCTCTTTCACTCAGGCTCTTCATTTGTGCAATGAAAGAGTCAGACCAGATGATCTGACCTATAAAGAAATCTTTGTCCTAAAACTTCTATGATTCTATGATTGTTCCTATTCTTCTTGTTCCTCTTGCAACTCAGTTTTTTAATGTTCGTTTTGTGGCAATTCTATCTTCCCCCTCTTTCCCTTGCAGTATTGAATAATTTCATCAGGTTGAAATTAATTTCAGATTTCATCTCCTTAAAAGAATTATTGAATGACCAGAATGTGGCCTACCATGTGACTTATCCAAGGGTAGATTCTATCAGAATTAGTTCTGTCCCCTTGTATAGATTTCCTGAAAGTTCCAGTAAGGCCTTCTTTTGACAGCCGTGACTGCTTCAAAACTTTCTCAGCATGCCTCATCCAGCTTTTTGTGTAACCTAGGTTTTCCATCTAGAGAATTTTAAAATACCTTGAATGGAGCCCTAGAAGTTCAATGTAGTACAGATTGCAGTCTCTAAAGTAAGTGATCACCAGAAGGGAATAAACAACTTCTGCAAGCAAAGTAGCTATATGAAGAAACAACGGTTACAAATGCTTTCATCAATCTCATCAAATAAAACTATCACATTTGTTTTTACAAACACAAGAAAACCCCCATGTTAGAATTCAACCTGTGAATATACACAAATACTTGCACAAGGGTGAAGAATGATGAGTAAGAGAGAGCAATATTTCTTTGCCAAATTACAGTTTGTGAAGACAAACAAGATTGGGCCACAGAGACATTATTTGTAATATTTGCTGAATGTAAACTAAAAATCTTACCAATTTTTCTTCTCTTTTTATTTTACATATATTAGGAGCATAGTAGACAACGTTTTCTGTGATTTACTTATTATTTTGGAAAAATAAAATGTTTGGCAAATAACTATTTAAAACCAACCAAACTCACTAATCAAAACGTTCTATAATATCAATTATCTCTTCTCTTAGAAATATTTAAAATATAGAAAGAGGCATTAAATAACATATTATTTTTAGAATGTAAGTAATGTAAAATTCACCTTCAAATATAAACAAAGGTACTATTTTGAACTCAAAAAACTTACTACTTTATTACTTATAGTATAAATACAAACATTTTGGACATTTTTCTTTCATACGCAAACCACAAAGAGACAATAAATATACATAATACTTCTGAAAACAGCAATAAGTTGAGGATGAATTAAGAGGAACAAAATGTCACATAGTTCAACTTTCAATGCTATTAATAAAGAGTACACATTTACTCACATAACACTAACCAGTCCTGAGAGCTTGTTTTGATATTAGAGATTTTAAAGGCTGCTGTGAATAAAGGTGATAATAAATAAAGATAGACTGGTAATAATGTAAATAATAATGTGCTTAAATTTACCATTACATTGATGGAAGGATTTTGTTTTTGCTGTGAACATTCTTAACATTATTTCTGTCCAAATATTCTAGAAAAAGAATTCTATAGTTGTGTACCAATGGTTCTTAAATTTTAGCGTGTATTAGTATTTCTTGAGGGCTTGTTAAACCACAGATTGGTGGGCCCCACTCTCAGAATATTTAATTCAGTAGTTGATGCTGTCTATTCAGGAACCCCACTTTGAGAACTATTGCTTTATATGATACTCAAAAGTCACCTAGTTCATCCCCCTGCCCCTGCATAGGAAGTAGTGAACAAACCATGAACCATGAACCATGATTATCAGGCCTTAACTACATTCAATATACCATTACTATCTAATTTCAAAAGTAGCTCAAATAAAGTAGAGACACTGGGCCATAGGACGTCATGAATAATATGAAGAACTGTCTTAAAACTGGTCATTCCTGGTCACAGGAACAGGTAAAAAATTACCAATAGGGGTCTGCCATTAGGAGTTATAATCTTCACCTTTTACTTTCTCTACCCACAAAGGCCCTTCAAAGAAACTGTTACTGTTGCTGTTAGGTGGATGCAGCTTTCCCAGCACTGCAGAAAGGAGACTCACATTCGAGAGATGAAGGCTAAATAAAGGAAACACATGAGGGAATGGTTGGCAGAGGGTGCAGCTTTATTTTATTCATCTATGACTCCGATACCTGGTACCTGGCACATAATAGGAATTCAGTAAAAGTTGTGTAGAATGAAAGGAGAGAATTTTTGCTTTTGCTCTATTTGAAATACGGTATGATGTTGGGAAACTCACTTTATCTACTTGAGCCCATTTTCTCATTCATAAACATGGCTGGGAGGAACATCCCCACTGCAGGATATTTTAAGAATGACTGAGATAATAAATATATCTGTACTCAAAAATGCATTATAAGTCTAAGAGATATTTCTGTGTTAACCTTTTCAAATATTCTCAGATATTAATATTGAGTGGCTAAAACAATGTCAAATTTCTCATTGATTTTTTTTATTCAATAAGCAGACCCTCTACATTGTTAAAATAACATATCCATCCTCATCTCCTTCTAGACATGAGACTCAAAGGCGTTTTCATTTTTAAATTTTTAAAATGATTTGTAAACATTTTTCATTTTTTAAAAATGTTTTTAACTCAATATCAAGTGAACTATAAGAAAACCAAGTATCTCTTACATTATTCTTACTTGACCTTTCTGTCATATTGATATTGTTGATTATTCGCTACTTGAAATTCTTTTTAATTTTTATACCAATTGTGTACCATTCTCCTTTTGAATATGTTCCTTTCTCTCTGCGGTTTCATGGTTCCTCTATTAGTTTTTCTACTACCCTCCCTTTACTGCAAAGTTTCTATACTTTTGTCTTTAGATAGTTTGAATTCTTATTCTCTATACTGTGTTTGGCAATTGTATCTCATTTGTTATAGACTGAATGTCTGTATCTCCCCAAATTCATATGTTGAAGACCTAACCCGCAATGTGGCTGTATTTGGAGATGGGCACTCTAAGGAAATAATTAAGGTTAAATGAGTGCATAAAGGTGGGACCCTGATCTGATAGGATTAGTGTCCTTATAGGAAGAGACACCAGAGGGTTTGCTCATTCTTTCTTGATGCGCACACATTGAGGAAAGGCTATGTGAGGACACAGTAAGAAGGCGACAGCCTATGTGCCAAGATATTAGCAAATTCAGTTTCTGGTAAGATCCCTTAACAGAAACTGAATTTGCTAGTACCTTAATCTTGGACTTCCCAGCCTCCAGCACTGTGAGAAAATAAATTTCTGCTGTTTAAGCCATTTAGACTGTGATATTGTGTTATGGCAGTCTGAGCAGACTAATGTACCATCTTATGGCTGTAACTCTCATGCCTATGCTGGTGGATCACAAACTGAGGCTTCTTGTCTAAGCTCCAGTTATGTATTTAGCAATCTGTTTACAAGTTCTGAATGACCAATAGTTTATACTCAGTATATCCAAACATAGTCCATTTTCTCTCCCCTCAAAACTGCACCTCTAAATGTGTTACTTACCTGAGTGACTTACACATCAACATTAATTCTGTCACCTAGGCAAGAAAGTTGGGAACTATTCCTTTTTTAGAGATGTCTGCTTCTTCTAAAATCTTTGAAGGCAAAAACCATGTCTTTGGACATATTTATCTCTAGAATGAGATTCAATACCTAGCAATTGATAGGCACTTAAAAGTGAATAAATAAATTAATAATTAGGTACACTCTGCTGCCTTGTCTGCTATAACCTTACACCTTTGAGCCTGCCAGACTGACTCCCTTGCCATCAGAAGAAACCTATGACATCTTACTAGTTACTGAGCACCATTCTTTGGTAAACTCATCCCAGATACATTCCAATCTTGCTAGTCTTATAAACTTTACAACTGTCTCTAGTTTTTGGTCTTGCATTTTTCCTTTGGACTTGCTAACATCTTCTTTTGGTCTTGATTCCTCTGGCTTAACTTAGACTTTCTAAGGATTTAATCATGGAATTTGAACTCTAGCTATTTCTGTTTTGGGCATCTTGTGGAAATTCTTTCACCCTAGCTCTGATCACGATACCTTGGGCAGCACGCTGGCCACAATCACTACAATTCTCTTTGAGGTAGGGGGTGGGTAGGCTTATATACATATTTTATTAATAGTAGTAGTAGTTGTTTATTGAGTGTTTAGTATTGGCTGGGTTTCGTGCTAAGCACCTAAACTCACATAGAGCATAGAGCATCTCTTTCATTTCTCATATTCGTTCTATAAAAGGAGATAGCTATTATTTCCACTGTCTCCACGAGGAAACTAAAGTTTAGGGAAATTACAAAACTTATTCAAGTCAGACAGATAGTGAAGACACAGGTAGGCATCAAGTCAAATCTTAAGCACTGCACTTTAAAGCACAACTAAACTTGAAATTTTCCAATTGTCAATTTAGTAGATCACATCTGAGCATAAGACGTGCAGTGTGAACCCAGCTTAGAGTATATCCTGTCAATGCTGTGTAAGTTATCTGTATAATAGAGTTTATAGGTTGATTGCTCAACTGTTCTGCAGTGGTCATTAAAATAGACACATGGGTTAAGAGTAGGAGCAAAAAGAATATCAGTCCTGCAAGTCCATGTGAAATAAAAAGTTTATTCTTTCAGAGAAATAGGATTAGAAAAGATGCTTTCTGACACATATCAGAAGTGATTTAAGAAGCTTAATCACCCTTGGGCACAGGATAGTGCTTCCATTAATGTTTTTCAAGAGGAATGTCATGGGCTGAGTTTTGTGTCCTAAGTACAGCTATGGAGCATATAAAATAATTTGCTTGCCATAAAAAGCACTGGTTTGTAATTGCAAATGTAATGGATTAACCAAATGCCACACATGTGACTCTTAAGGAGTCCATTTAAAATAATAACCTATTTAGAATAATCACTTAAAGTGTATCCTTTCTAAGCTGCTCCTGGAGGCAGGACACTTAAATTAGTTTAACAGGAGTGTTGTAAAAAGAAAATTTGCAAACTGCTTGTTTAATCACTTTCTTTTAGAGTTGGCTGTTCTTGTAAATGTATCAGTGGTATTAGGTTAATTTTGTTCTTTATCCTAATCTATTCAATTAAAGGAAAGGAAATTATGTCTTAAAAAGATACTCATTTCTTTTTGGTCAAACATGCTAGGGACTGTGCAAGATGGTTTCTCTAAGAGTAGGGTCAGGACCTCAAAGGAGGTCAAAGGAATATTAGAGAATGTCATGCAGAAGTGAGTGGAGGGACCCTAACAAAAATGTTTTCCTTCCTATGAGCAACCATGTAATTGATGCCCTCTTGCCACATTGCCTTTACTCTGTTAACAGCTCCATTTTTTCGGTGCTTTTCTGTTATTACCTATCATCTTATTAGCAAATTAAAAAATATTACATTGGATAATGAGTTGTTATGTGCACACATATTATTGGGTAAAGATCTTAGGGAAACTTACATACTAAAATATAGCATATAAAAATGGGGATCTAAAAATTATCTAGGCAGACTTTTATTTACCTTATAAAGCTACATGTATATATTCAGTTAAACATGAGCCTGTCTCCATATAGCACTCTTTCTACTGGGCATATGTAAAAAAAAAGGCAAAATGGCTGATAGGAACTATCCAAACATACAAATTTTATTTTGTATTAAAAAGTAAACATAAATTTAAAACCAATTAAGTTAATTTTCAAGTTTTTATCAAATGAAAAACTTACTTAAGTGTCCTGTAAGTACCAGAATTTAGTAAGTACCAAGTTCTTAGCTTGGAATATATGAACCCTTCCTGATCCCACTAAAGGGTCTGTAAACTTTGATAGGAAAAACTTTTATTTCATTAATCTCTAACTAAAATTTATCATTGCCTTAAATTATTAAAAGAGAAATAAAAAAACTACAGCAGCATAATCAGTTTCTATGGTTTTGTCACCAATAGAAATTACAAGTATTTTCATATCATATTACAGTTCTGGCAAATATATTGAAATATTGTTATACATATTATTTTGAAAATATGGTAGTTATTAAATACATTGCTTGATCTTAATTATTAATAAAGTATCACTATTAGGATGAACCATATGAAATTGCCAATATTTGTATACTTTTACCTAAAAAAATGACAGTTTTGTATGATTCAGTTTAATATAGTATCAATTTGTTTTTAAAAAATATTTTGATAACTATTTCAATAGAATTTTTGGTATATTTTATGGGTTTTCTTTTATGCTTTAAAACCATTTTTTTCTGAAAAATGTTTTATAGGCATCTGAGACTGCCAAAGGGGTCTATGGTACAAAGAAGTTAAAGAAAACCAGTGGTTAGAGTTTTGGCTCTTGATTCATATAGAAATTAATTTGATTCCCAGTTTTATCACTTAATAGCTGTGTGACTTTGAGTAACTTCTTTATGTCTGTTTCCTCAAGTGAGGTAAAAAATGGTGAGTGTACAGTGATTTCCTAATAGAACTAAGGGAGATACTAGATGTGCATTGGGATAATACACAATAAGCATGTTACTCCTACAACGACTCCCACTTTATCAATCATATTTATTGTTTTTCTTGTTTTAAAAATTCATTGAAGGTGTTGTGGGGTGTGTGTGTGTGTGTGTGTGTGTGTGTGTGTGTGTGTGTGTGTGTGTGTGTGTGTGTGTGTGTGTGTTTAAATGACTTCATACTTGTTATGGATTCAACCATGTCTCCCAGAATGTGACCTGATTTAAAGATGGGGTCTTCACAGAAATAATCCAATAAAATGAGGTCATTAATATAGGCCCTAATCCAATACGAATGATGTCTTCAAAAAGGATGGGGGAAATGTGGATACAGAGACAGATATACACAGAGGGAAGACAGTGTGAAGACACACAGGGAGAATGCCATGTGAAGACCAAGGATTAAAGCAAAGAATCTACATGCCAGTGATTGCAAGCAAACCACTAGAAGCTGGAAGATGCAAAAAAGGATTCTCCTACAGGTTACAGAAGGAGCATGACCTTGCCAACACCTGGATTTCAGACTTCTAGCCTCCAAAACTGAGACAATAAATTTCTGTTGTTTTAAACTACCAGGTTTGTAATATTCTTTGTTACAGCAGCCCTAGGAAACCAGTGAAACAGTATTATAAATTATTTTAAGTTTCTCTACTTCCGTATATTTCTTAGTACACCTTTTTGAACACAATGCCATTTTGTGTGTTTGTATACATTTCTTTATTTGTATATGAATCCTTAAAGCTCAATTTAAATTTCCTAACATAAATTAGAACTTAACATTAAAAAATACTTCATAAATGACCATAATTTTCAGAATTACTATAAAAAATAAACATTTAGAGTGCAACAGGAACTGAATTACACTAATAAATAACCCTATAAAGGTAACATATACCATATAATATTTTATTGCTCATTGGTTAGATTAATATACTAATACTAATTTGTCATGAAACACTGTCCATTTCAAATGGGGTCTATGATCACTGCTTGTATAGAATGATGTCACTGAAAGGACTTTCCTGGAAAAATAAGCCAAAGAATCAATTTTTCTCAGTTGTAAAAGAGTAGCATTGTGATAAAATTGGTGTTTCACCTCATATAGTGTTGTATTCTCTGTGCTATTCTAAAGGTCAGAAGAGGTTATAGGAGTTACTTGTAACCCATGATCCTCCTTAAACAAAAGCACTAAAACATGAAAAGAACCTGAAATGAATTTTTCATTGTAATCTTTTAAGGAAACAATCATATACCCTGATATCTAAGATTTGCATCCATATGAAAAAATATATCTTATAGTCTTCTGAAATGTGGATATAATTACCAAGTTAATGCACATACAGTCAATTGCTAATACCTGATGACCTTAGTACAGATGAGGGAAAGTCCTGTACTGCTCGGGGCATGATTTGAGTGTCCCTGAATTTAGTGAAAAAAAAAAAGTCGGCTAGTCAAAATATTATTTTTTATATGGTACCTGTGTACAGTTAAAGAAAAGTTGTATTTTTTTCTTTCATTTGGGACAAAATGCTTTCCTTCTGAGCTTATTTTGACATTGTAAATGAAGAAATATATAGCACATTAAAAAAAAATCACATAATAGCATTTATACAGACATTTTTCATCCAGACAATTTTCAGTGCAAATAAAAATAAGATCCCTTTCACTCTAGTATTCCATGATACTGTGTGCTCTGGTCTTAGTGAGAAACTCATAAAAGAATAAAGAAAAGGTCACAAAATGCTGAAAAAATATTGATGGTTTTAATTTTCAGTAACTTAAGAAGCTACATTACAATATTTTAAAAATCTTGTCATAGTGATAATTCCAAAGTACTATTGTAAAAATTCTACAGCACCTTTGCTTCCACCTATGAAGGCTAACTTCTAAAGGAATAGCCCTTCTTTTCTAAACAATGATAATCCAGGAGATAAAAATGAAGTAATTGTTATCAAACATTGGATTCTAGACAACACAGGAATGTGACAGAACCTGATTAGAGAAGGGAAAGGTAAGCCCAACACAACTGTCTGATGGCAGCTTTCAAGACATGGGTAGGAGAAGAAACCCAAACAGCCTGGAGATCTTGCTGCCTTGAAGAGACAGAGATGAGTGTAAGGAAAGCTTGCATGTGTGTGGCTGAGTTCAGGAGAGGAGAGAGCTGCATAGAGAGGGAGCTCCGGAGATGGGGAGAGAATTTCCTCCCCAGTCTTGGGCAGAGTATGAATCTGCATATAGGCAAGGTTGAACTGGAGGAAGAGGAAAGAACCACCAGAGGGCATAGGGCAAACATTCCCAAAGTCACAGAGAGCAGAGAATAGTTTGTGTGTCTAGATACTAGACAGTAAAAAAATCTCAAAATTCAAGGGATGTTGAGTGGAGTCTTCAGAAGGGTCTCAGCTTAGTAGTGAGGTTAATATGCTCCTAGAGTAACAGCTGCTCTGAATCTTTACTCTCAAAGCTTAAAAGGAAGTCTTAAAAAGATCGAAATGATTCCAAGTAAATGTGTGACAGAAAAAAATGCAACACTCTTTAAAGGACTATAACACAATTCACTCAAAAATGCACAATTCACATCTGTATCTAATTAAAAATTACTGGGTTTACAAAGAAACAGAAAAAATATGACTCAATCAGGAGAATAAAAATCATTTAAAAACAGACACAGAAATAACAGATTATGAAATTATCCAATTTCTTTAAACAGTAATTATACATATCATAATATAAACATCACCTTCATAATGAGGCGTACTCAAGCCACTCTATTTTAAATTGCAATACTCCTACCCTCCATCCCATTCCCCCGCCCAGTTCTCCTATCCTACTTTCTCTGGTCTATATTTTCACAGCTCTTCACCTTCTATTACTACATGTAAAACTATTATTTATTTATTTTTATTTATAAAAGTATTTATTATTTAAAATCTATTAAATTTTTTACTTATTATTTGATTCATCTATCCATCCACCCATCTACCATCCGTTTCCTCTGCTAGAAATGTAAACTATGTGAGAGCTGGGATATTCATCTGTCTGGTTTTCTGGAATAACCCCAGAACCAAGAACAATGTCTAGCACATAGTAGGAGTACAATAAATTTGTTAAATTAAAGTTATTGATCATTTTTATTTGGTATTTTTGTGGTAAGCATACTTGACTAAACATCTTTGCCATAAGCATTTTTGCTACACACCTAATTGTCTTGCAGGCAATTTTACCACAAAAATAAAATAACAAAAAATAAAAGAGGGACATTAAAAAGGACATAATAAAATATGAAAAATTAATAACAAAATTAAAAAGCCTTGTAAAAAATAAAAATACATTGTCTTCTAATTTATTTGTTCATATTATTACACATTTTTTTATCTCCTTTTTTTGATTCATCTCATTAGGCATCACACTTTTTCTTTTTTGCTACAATTTCTTCCTTCATTTAGAGAGGTATCAGTTTCCAACTAAAGAAATGATAATTAATGCTGTTGTAAATTAGTAGCTACTTCTTTTGTGTTTGCCATGGCTTGGTAAACTTTTGGTTTTGAGAGATGGAAGGGATCATTGTGCTAACTGAAAGATTTGCAAACTGATATGTTATTTTCTAATATAGTATACAGTCTGCTTTATATTTTGCAATCTGGTTTTACATACAGTTGTTATTATCTACTATTTTAAGAGCATCATGTCTACTCGTCACTGTATAGACCATTGTGAGGGCTAAGATTTATATAATATAAAAATGGGAGTATTGAAAAAACTCATCAATGGAGAAATCAAACTGACAACTAGCTTAAATACATTAAGTCTGCTAATGTAAAACAAACTTAACTGGTTATTTTATCTTTTATGGCAACATTGCCTTATGGCCAATTAGTTGTGAGGGGAAAACATTTTCTGCAAAGATGTTTACGACAAAAATGCTTAGGGCGAAAATACCTGGAACCCGTCTTTTATATTCATGAAATTGTGCTAGGTTTCTGGAAGCTATGTACAAATTAGAAAGCATCAATCTTGGCCTTAGGTCCATTGGTGTCAATACAGCAATGTTTAGTTACCCAAACATATGGTTATACAACTCAAACTCTTTCTTTGGAAATGTAAACTGAAAATTAGTTAATGCCTGTATCTTCTTATTTTTCTTAACAGCTTAAAAGTCACTTGAGTTGCCTCTGTAATGAGGGACTTGAAGATATAATATTCATTTACAAATAAAAATATTGTAAAAATATTAATATAATGTAAATGGATCTCAATAGGATTGATACTAACTAGAAGAAACAAAGTGATAATTATGACAGAAAAATGAAAGAAGATATCTTGAGTATAAAATTTGGTTCTGAGCTTCTTTTAAGCCATGGCAAAAAGGAAGTATAAATGTAATATATAATTACTGTTATTAAACCAAACAAAACAACAGTAACAGTGACAAAAAGCAGCATATAATACTGTCTGTAGAGGCAAAAATTAAATTCCTGGTACTAAATTACAAGCAAAATTTGTCACTCAAGTTATATATTTAAAATATACAATTTATAATATATAATATGAGAGATATCTTCAAGCCTAATTTTGTAAAAAGTGTAGAAAATAGTTTTTATATGTCTACTTTTTGAGACAAATTTTATTAGAAATCTAAGCTTAACATTAAATAGTAACTTAGCAAAGGGGTTCATATGTGTAGTTACGATAAATTATTGATGAGATAAATTGATGTCAAGATATGGTTTTCTAAAATATCAAACTATTTTTCTCAAATAGTATTTGTAGCAATGGCATTTTGACAGTATCCAGGTGACAGTCAATTCAAAATTGACCTTCCTAAAGAATGCAGATTTACTATACCATGGATAAGTATTACATGTTAAAAAAAACCAAAGTCAACAATATGTTCTAGAAGCTGAAAAGGCTAATTTGCATTCTAACCTTGAGATAGGCCAACTGTCCTCTGCATGTGTGATACAGGTAGGCAAGAGAGTAAGGCACACCTTTTTTTCTAAACAGACCTTTTAATTTGTTCACATGGCTAGAGATGTTCATATGGAGGTCAGGAATATGCTCCATAAAGTTTGTACAGATGATATCGCTTTGAGAAATTTTAAAAGCAAGTGTTACCAATTAGTTGTGCCATAAGATAATTTTGATTTGTATTCTACAGAATGGTAGGTTTGAGTAACACTGCAATCTGGTGGACCAGCCAGAAAGAAGAACTTGCTAAGGCTAACTCTGAAGTAGCTAAATAGCTGAGGTAGCTATTTTTCAATAAAATTATATTTTTAAGGTAAGTTGAACAAGTACACACCGGGAGAATTCTTTTGAAGCCCAGAACTTTAGTATTTATTTAATGAATAAATTCAAAGGAAGTAATTTGGTTTGATCACATTCATTAAAGTCAAGCCAGTATAACAAGAATGTTACATTAAATTCACTTGGGAATATTAACAAAAAGATTTACATAAAATAATTATCAATTATCTATAATATTTCTAGCAATGAGCAATCAGAAATTTAAATTAAAATGCTATTTATACTAGCTCAAAATTATTAAATACTTCAAGATTAACCTGATTACACATATGTCAATCTTATACTAAAAAATACAAATTTCTGCTAAGAGGAAGAAGACTTAAATAGAGAGTAATACCATATTTAGGGGGCAGAAGAACCAAATAGTGTCATTCTCCCCAATCTGATTTATGGATTTAATGTAATCTTGTCAAAATCCTAGAAGACATTTTTTGGAGAAACAAGCTGATTCTCAAGTTCATATGAAAATGCAAAGGATCTAGAATAGTCAGTCTTGAAAAAGTTGGAGGACTAAACTATCTGATTCAAAACTTATTATAAAGCTACAGTTACTCAAGACATTGCCATATTGGCATGAAGATAGATGAATATATCAATGGAATAAAGAGTTCAGAAATAGATCCACACACACATGGCAAAATTATTTTTGACAAAGTCTAATTCAGTGAAGAAAACATGGTCTTTTCAACATCGTCATCATGCTGGAAAATTTGGATATCCATATGTGAAAAAATGAACTTAGATTCATACATCACACCATAAAAAAGTTAATTTGTAATGAATCATAGATCTACATATAAAACCTAAAACTATAAGACTTCTAAAGGAAAAAAAAGGAGAAAGCATTTGTGAACTTGGGTCAGGAAAAGCTCTAAAAGCTTGGTACATAAAAAGAAAAAAAAAACTTAAAATTCATTAAAATTTAGAACTCTGTTCTTTGAAAGACTTTGATAAGAGAATGAAAAGACAAGCCACGGATTGAGAGAAAATATTTGCAAATCACATATATGTTAAAGGACTTGTAGCCATAATCTATAAAGAAATCTCAAAACACATAAATAAGAAAACAATTTAAAGAAAATATGGCAAAAGATTTGAACAGACACATTTCCAAGGAAGATATATGCATGGCGAAATAAGAATATGAAATGATTCCAAACTTCATCTGCTATTAGTAAAATGCAAATTAAAACTTCAGTGAGAAAATACTACAAACCTATTAGAATTGCTAAAACTAGGAAGACTGACCATGTCAAGGGCTGGCGAAGATAGGGAAGAACTGGAACTCATACACTGCTGGAAGGAATATAAAATGATATGCTACTTTGTAAAACAGTTGAACAGCTGCTTGAAAAGTTAAACATAACACCTACCATAAAACGCAGCCATTATTTCAGATATGCAAGGACTCAAAAATTTTGCCTCAAAAGTGATGTTTCTCAGGAATGTACCTGAAGGGTACTGTAGGAAATAAAAGAGAAAATAAAACAAATGAAACAATGTGGTATTGATGCCAGAGTAAAATGAAAAATTGACCAGTAAGAGAAACATAGTCATAATATATTGTCTCAGGAACGAATAGTATTTTTGTAATCGTTAATGAAAACACCAAATATTCATTTAACCAAAAATTATGAAACATTTTTATTATTATTATTATTTATTATTTATGCCTACAGCACCTGGTCTTCCCAGGTGGTCTCCCAACCAAGTACTATCAGACCTTGCTTAGCTTCCGAGATCAGACATCAGGCTTGTTCAGGGTGGATGGCCATAGACCATGGATTGTGGCTCCACTGGGACACAAACCCAGGACCTTCTGCGTGTAATGCAGACGCGCTAACCACTATACTATGAAACCACGTCCATGATAGACTTTATAGGAAAGATTTGGTAAGGGAGAAAATATGATGGGGGCTGAATAATATACTATAGTAAGTATTTATTGCAAACCAACTCAATTGATTTCCAATTAACCCTTAGATTTAGTAATACAGAAGCTTCCAAAGAAGACTGAAGTGGGTGTAGCTACTATTCAATATCCTCAAACCAGGTTTTAATGAAAAAGCCAGTCTCAGAACAAATTATGTCACACAGTTTTACCTATTCCATAAACATTTATCAGCAAGAAGGTACATAGACAGTTATACACTTCGGGAGGTCTCTGTTCTTATCCTTTTAGGTGTTCTGACTGCATCCAGCATAAAGAGTTTATCGGAGATAAGAAGATGTTTTCAAGGCAAGGTTCAGCTAATCTTATGATCAGCAACTGATGACCAGCATCCTTTCAAATTAGTCTGTTCAGAGGACCCTCTAGGAATTAAATCCAGGGTCAATCGTAAGGATATAAACTCCAGGCTTCTCTAGATTATTTCCATGTACGGTTGAGGACTTTTCTAAAGTATTGTAGCTAGTCCACATATCTTGATTTGCTAATTGTACAAAGAGAACTCATTCGAATTTCCATTTACAAGCCACTCACTAATCCACTTATGGAAAACCATTTTTCTACATTCATTATTCTAATTATCAAATCCTGTAGTGTAGGGGAAAAAAAAAACCAAACAAGACAGAAGCATTTGTAGTAACAGCCTCTGGAGGGTAGTTTTTCTGATTAGAATTGTAGCTGACTGTGTCTAAGGTATGATTAGAGTAACTGCCCACACATAGGATATAATTAAGCCAATGCATACATGATTCAATCTATGCTGAACTATTTTAAAGTATTATATATAAAATAATGAAAGCCAATAGATGAATGTCTAAAATGAATAAAATAACTAGAGATACAAGCATATTATTTAGAAAGTTGAATGTAAATACCAGAAAAAGGGCTGAAAGAGTTGAAAGTGGTTACCCCCAGGGATGAGGGGTGGGGTGATGTGTGGAGTGGGGCAAGGGATTACCATTGATTTTAATTTTAAGTCTTTTGGTACCATTTACATAATTTTAAAGCCATACACATATATTTCTTTGCTAAGGATAAAATTAATTTCAATAAGACAAAAAGTGAAAAACAACAGCCAGGATAAGAATCCTCTCCTGGGGAACTGAGAGGAGCTTCCAGTCCTCTAAGGGGGAGAAAGGGACAAAAGCTTCTTGTCGCCCTTGTTTCAGAAAAGCATTGCAGTTGTTCCTGGGATCTACTGATGTATGCACTTTTGATGTTCTCCTTTGAATAAAAGATAAAAGATAGACAAGATGATAATAAAAAAATTAAAATTACACACTAAATGGAATATAGATGAAGTACGGAAAGGAATATGCTTTGGTTCAAAGAAAGAAAATTCCACAAAGAGTTCAAGACCTTGATTTGAATTAAAATGAATAAAAGTAGTTAGAAAATTTTCTGTATTATACACTACTTTATAAAGATCTTTATAAGAAGAATTTCAGGGACAGGATTGAGTTCAGGGCAACGCCCACTCTGCATCAGACATTGTGCTAGCTGCTGCAAGAGCACAGTGATAAATAAGGCAGCCTTTGTTGTGAAAGTGTTCATATCTGATGGGGAAAAAAACAAACTTAAGCCAGTCTGTTGATGGATATTATCTAAGATGTAGAGTACCACTGTAGTTCTCTAAACATGGCTATACATATGTCTGCTTACAGGGGGTTTCCTCCACTGGGAATGAGCAAACTCACTTTTGGAAAATAAGCAAAACAACTGGTTGACCTTTAGTAAATGTCCCTAAGTCCTAAGCCCTAGGAATCCAAAGGGTTTGTGAATCTGTTTATTTTCCCTTTTTTTCTGCCTCTCTTGCCAAACTTTACTGAATACTTGCTGAGGAGAAGACTGTTCGATATGTTTTCAGTGGAACCAATGTTTTTTCAGTATTAGGAGGAAGCCTTTAGACAGTGAAGGGGGTCGGAGTGGGAAGAGGAAGTGACTGTTGGAGCCTAAAGCTGGGGGCTCAAAGGGCCTGTGTGGCAAGGGGCAGAGGGCTGAGGTTTAGAATGGCGGGGGGCATCTAATAAAGGTAGAGTGTGATACTGGGGTGGGGAGCAGGTTTTTGGCTGGGGCTTCAGGACCTGTCTGGCCGGAGGTATTATTTTTTCCAGTTTTTATCACGTAGTACACTGTAAAAGCAAAGTCATGACTCCGATTAAGAGAACCAGTGAAAATTCCTCCTTCTAGTCCAAGTTTTCTTGTGTGAACCAGACAAAGACCTTGCACTCTTTGCTAAGTTCTTTGACAGTAGTTAAATATACTTATGACTATGCCACTGAAAGATGGCAAGTTATCCTCTGCATATCAGATTTAAAAATTATGCATTTTTCAATAGTTTTTCTTTAAAGTATGTTTTTATTATTTTTACTTCTTTAAAACTGGGTCATTCATATTTTGATATATGGTTATCATCTAATGATCAGGAAATTTGATTTCTTAACCACAACATTCCATTTTAGTATTATGTCACAAATGATTTTCCTGAGAGAACTAGCTAGTAGTCACTGGTTTCTAGTAAAATCCTAGGCACTCCTTTAACTAATAGATTCTCTAATCATTGTAATTGCCATTGCTAGCCCTATTTGACAATAAAAAGCAATAACTAGAAGTAGATAGCTCATATTTCTGTGTACTGTTTGATGTATGACTTCATCCAGAAACAGAAACCTCTAAATGGCATTAATATAGATAAAGGGATCTAGAAGAAACACTGTCAAGATTTCAGGACTGGGTGTATGTGGTTATATTTAATGAGTAAAATTTTAGGAATAAATGAGTTTAAAAATTCTTTGGGGTACTTTAAAAGAGAGGTGATATGAAAATCCAAAGAATGATTTATTTTTATGCTTTGAAACAAAGGAAATTAGCATGAGCAAAGGCTGGAAATTTTGAAGAAAATAGCTACTTACTAATGTACATATATACAAAAAAATTTTATGTACATTCGTAAGGGTAAATTTTACTATTATAATTCCAGGCATGATGGATTCTCGTTATTAATTTTTGTCTTATTTCATTCTAAAGATTATATAATATTTCTTAAGAAATTAACATATTTTCATGAGGGAAAAAAATTAGGTTGATGTAGACAGAAAATTTCTCTCTCTGCAACAGTGCCAACTCAGAGCCAAAAACATCACTTGACCCTAAAGTTGATCTTTATTTTATGCTGCGTGGCATAGAAAAGAATAACAGAAATCTTGTCAAGCTTTGTTGAGCACATTTATTGTTCAGTGACAAAGTTGAAATCACTTTGTTCTAACAGTTGACTTCCACTGAACTTTGAAAAAAGTAAGCAATTACTTGGTTCATGTTATTTAGCAAAGTGAACGTTTGCTTAGTTTAAGCTTCCAGATTTGATCTGTCACATTAGAAATGATAATACCCCTAAGCAATTATGGCATTTGTCATTTGTTGCTCTATTTTCTATTTCCCTAAGCCCCAGATGAAAAATAAATCTCTTGATTGCTCCATGTATAAACCAGATGGTAACAGCTATTGCTGAAAGAGCTGTTCAGCAGTGATGAGACTTGGTTAACAAAAGTAATTTTTGACGTTTTTTTCTAGTTTTTAGTCTTCAACTCTCTACAGAATAAAATCCAGATGGACCAAGTTGTTGAATGTGCTTTGTACATAAATGGTTAACTTCTGGTAGATATCTTCTCATCAGTTGCTTGATTCTGCTCTTTACAGAAAATCAAAAGATTTGCTTGCTCTTTGACTTGGGGAATTTATTGTTTTTTCTCTTTTTGTCAGTCACGTGGAAAAATAAGTTGCTCTTCAGGGAATAAAACTTAAGTTCCCATCTAAAAGTATGGTTTAAATATTTTTCCTGATACCAATTATTTAAATTAAAGCTCCCTTTACTGAGAGAATGTATAATGACTATTTAACTTCTGAATAACATTGTGGGGGAGACAAAGATGTATTCATAAAGTTTGTTCATCTTTTTCCTGAGAATTTGTAATCTATAAATGACTAATATGGAAGATCAGGAAAAAAGAAAACATTCTCCACCCCAAATACACACAAACAAAGAGAGAAACCTTTATTATTAGAGGGAGAAAATGGGAATGATAGAATTTCAGTTTCTTCAAAGACAAACTACTTTCTCTTATGTGTACTTCAGTTCCTTCAATGTGCACGTAGGTGACTAAGATTTGTTATACAGAATTGTCAGCTATAAAATAGTTAAAAGCTGAGAGGTGTCTACCAAAAATGATGGCCTTAATTCTAAAATAGTTAACCTATAGCTCCTCTCACTGTCTACATTAAAATAGTAATATAAAATTTCTTATAGAGCCATTCTTTAATAAAACAAGGTTATATATTTTTGAGAGAATGCAGTTTTTCTGTTATCTATTAAAGAAGAAGGACATTTATCTATTCCTTGCAGTATTATATCAAATTTTAAAGATTAAAATGAAAATAAAAAGAAGAAAAAACTTCAGCCTTTTCTCTAGTGGAATCTGTTATCTAATTCATCAATAGTCCATTCATAACAACTCTGAGGCTTATGATAGAATTAAGGTACACATGAAAGGTTAGCAAATTTTATGTTGAGTTAATACAGTTTGGTCTTTAACAGATTCCTGTGCATAAAGAGTAGAATATAGTATAATAGTACTATAAACTACTCTAGATTACTCAAGGATTTCTCTGTAATGTTACAATGTCTTTAGGGAGACAAAAAATAGAAGAATTGTTTAATTTTCTGTTAGTCTTTGTTTAGATTTTCATTTGCTCGAGAAGTCTAGGTTTATAGTTATTTGAAAAGGAGATTAGACTAAAATTAGGTGGAATAACTTGTAGCTAGTGAGCCTAACTTTGGGAGTTATCTTCATAGAATAAATCATATCCCAATTCCACATAACATCCCCTCAAATATCTGAGAGTAGCAGTGATATTTCCCCTGACATGATGGGTGTCCTCAACCATTCCTCAAATGATATGTGAAGTTCCCTTTACCATTCTCCTCCTTTCAAAATTATTCTGGTAAGATCCAACTCCAATATAGAAATGTTATCATCAATGTCATTCTAGATATTAGAATATTATAAATGTCATGATGAATATGCCTTCAGATCACATTAGTTCCTTGGCAAACAAATCACACAATTGAGTCATATTAAATTTAGAGCCAACTAAACCTATCATTCTTTCCCATGCATATGCTGCCTCTAAAACCCGTTCTCTCCATTCTGTTTTGATCCAAGTTATGTCTTTGGATTATAGTGCAGGGCCTATAATACACCCTATCGAATTTCATATTCCTTGATTTTCCTTATTTTATTTACTTTAATATTCTTTTGGATCCAGAATTTGACATTGTTGTATTTGCTGTCCATTCTGGCTTCACATCATTGGCTCATCTGCAAAACATGCCCTTGAGGTTTTCATGTAAGTTGTTGATGCAAATGTTAAAGAGGGTTATGTACTGTTACATGACATCTGATAATTGCCTCCAAGTTATTATCAATTAGTCAGCATCTCGATGAAAATGATTCAGTTACTAATATATTTTTAAATATCCTGACAATGTATTTATGTGTTATCTTATGCTTTGATGAATTCTAGCTATATCCTGCCTGCCATTTTTTCCTGATATAGAAGTCAAGTTATTTGCTGAAATTTATAGCCCTTGCTTTAAAAGGATTTGTTTACAAAAACAAGAAACAAAAAAATTCATATACACTTTCATAAAATTTGATTTCGTTTATTTTTTATTGGAAGCTCCAAGTCTTTGTTAATTATAACAGATAAATTGCTTTTAGAGTTCAAATTTATTTTGTCTTATCTATTAACAAAACCAAAGAACTGAAGGTTCCATTTTCAAGGTTGGGTCACAGTTTTGTTTATCAACTGTTACCCATTTATATGGGGATTAATGAGCTTCTGGTTATTAAAGATTGTGTATCTTCCTAACATAACGGTACTAATTATTTTGTAGTAATAATATTCCCTCATTTATTCTCCTAGATTAATTTTTTTTGCTTGTCATGATAAGAGTTTATCTCTTTTTACCTGATTATTTTTTTTCATTTCTTAGTCATAATTTGGGTGATCTAGAATATCCAAAAAGTTGTTAATAAATGACTGGCTTCATATGTCCAGTGATACTCTAATATTCTCTCCTAAGACATTAGCTTAAAGGAGAGCCATTGTCCTGAGTACAGCTCTGAAAGTATATCAGGGTTTTTCTGGTCTCATTGTCATTTCTGCAATCATTTATTTTTTTCCACTAGAAGTTGATATCCCAATGTTTTGATATCTAATGCAGCAATAATATTTGTAAAGAGTTTCTAAGAATTTACATCCACATGACTAAAGATATAATTCCACATCTAAATATATAAAGGAGGGGTCCATATAAACTATTTGATATTTAATAATATTGACTCAAAATTAATAAAAGTAATCTTAATTGTCAGATATTTTGAGTGTTAATAGTTTTTATAATAGTCAATATTACATAATTAAATATAATTGTATATTATTAAATTATTATACTATATTATTAAATAGTAAATAGTTATTTAATAAATGGGATGAAAGACAAAAATTTAATCATTAATAAACTTAATTTTATAAAAATATATTACAGTTAAAATTTGCAACAATCTATCTTCCTGATTTATTTTGCTCTATCACCATTCTCCGAGCAAACAGCTTCAAATACTGGATGTTTAATATAGTACCCCCTTAATATCACCATCACATAAAAGGCTAGCATAATTCAAGTAACCAAGCAACCATCATTTCCACAAAGACCCATCTCTGTCTCTAAACTAGGTCTTGCCTTATGACTAACCCTATGTTGATCTTTCAGAACAGGAACCTAATGAATAATTTAGAAAGAAGATCATCTGAGCCCTACATACTATAATGGGCCTCAAAAGGGGAACAAGAAAAATAGAAAAAAATGGAAAGGAAATAGTCAAGATTTAAGGCACTAGTTCTCAACCAGGGGAAATTTTGCTCCTTGGGATACATTTTTGATGTCACAATTTGGGAGGTGCACTGAGATCTAGTGGATAAGGGCCAGGGATGCTACTAAACATCCTGGAGTACACAGGACAGCACTGATTTAGAATCAAGTTTTCAATTTTAAAGCTAAATTTTTGTTTTGTTATTAAAAATTATTGGGTGACATTAATAAAATCAAGTTTCAAGTGTACAATTCAACAGTATGTAGTGTATATGCTGTTCACCACCCAAAGTTAGATTTCCTTCCTTCATCAAATATTTGAGCCCTTTTGCATCAACAAATGTAAGAAGACTGAAATCATACCAAGCGTATTCTCTGACCATGATGTTTTGAAACTGGAGATCAACTGGAGATCATTTTGTTTTTTAAATCCTAAGGGCACAGTACCTTATATAAAATGAATCTATTTTATATTGAAAATCAAGGGATTGCCCATGGGATTATACTGTCAAGACTTTGAACTTCTATTTCTTCTTATATTATAAACAGCCTGGTGAGCAAGGACTGGCCTTTATTGTGGAGACAATACTTCTGGTGAACCCCCAGAAAGGTCATAAACAAATGACAAACACTCTCCTCCATAATCTCCTAATAACACAAAATCAGGAAAACAGCAAAAGATATGGTTTGTAAAATGAAATGAATGACTGTGTTTAAATATTAGATTGACTATATAATGCATTAAAATGTTTTTATATGTATTCTTCAGAGATGGATAGTTTTTCTAACATTTAAAGAAATTTCCTGCAAGAAGATTCCAATTCCTAAAGTGTCTACAACATATCTTTAAATACATCTGAGAAAGACTTAAAGAACTTAGATAACTGCCATGAAAACAATAGAATTTTACATCACCCTTTCAAATGTTTTACTTGAGAGAAAGAAAGGGTTTTTAAAGGCCACTATTTCAATGAGTCATTTCTCTCTTATTTCACACTCAAGTTTGTATCATCTGCTTTTGAAAAAGGATAAATATTTAGTGAAGACACAATGAATGCTATAAACTAAACAGAAAACTAAACATGTAACTAGGTAGAGTAAATGACATTTTATAGACATTTTACCTTTTCATTTTATAGATTTTACCTTTTCAAAGATACTTTAATAGGACGATCCCTAAAATAACTCATTTACTACATAGTTGAGCATCTTACATCTGGATAGTACTACGGTGCCCAAGGGAGACTGAGGACGAATTGAAGAGAGCGAAGCCAGAAATAAGAAAAGAGAAGCTAAACTCTCATTTCTTTCATGTGAAGGCTGAATAGCAAACCTATATCTTTTGTGCAAAACAGAGAATACAGAGAACAGCTTGAAGCTACTGGGGTTTCAGAAAGGTAGATTCCATCTAAGAGGAAATCACAGGTTGAGAGTTTATTTTCTTTCCTCGTATCCCTCTGGGGCTTAGGAGAGAAATAAGAAAATCTATACTAACTGTCTTAATGAAGCAAAAGAGCTTCTGACATTTGGAATTTATATTTCTTTGGTCCTATGGTTTTTATGGTATATTTATTTATATCTTAGCTCAGTGATGAAAAGGGATGAAAAATTTATTGTTTAAAGAGAATTAAGGAGTCAGAATTATGCCAATATAGTTTTGCACATTCATTCAACTAGTATTTGTTATGAACATAATATATACTGTACAAGTGATACCAAAAGCATCAAGAAAGATGTCAACCACACCTTAATTCATGTTTCCAGGGACGAGTGTGACAATAGTAAAGAGGCTCTTTGCCTATTCTCAGAGAAATGAATCAGAACACATAGGATTACATTTTAATATAAAAGACCCAAGTTAGGAAGAAGTGAATGCTCCCTTATGTTAAAAAAATAAATAAATAAATAAAAACACTGTGCTGGTTAAGAAGTTAGTTTCTCAGTTTCAAATCCACTGTTCTCAGCATTGGGATATTAGGGCTGGTTGTAGCAAACTGCTTTTCCATTTATTTGACAGACAGATGTGTAAGGGGCATGAGAGGGAGCCTGATGGGCTGAAGGAGAAGGGAGAGACTCATCTTGCCAGGTCTCTGCTGGCTTGCTTTTTCCATTTACTGTGAGTGTCACCTTAGCCATACTTCTTCATGTTGGCAGGAGCAGTTTGGGGGTTCTGTTCTCTACCATTTAAAAAAGCCAGCCTCATGGCTCCCTCTTAGAGTAGCCAGCACTAGCTGGCAGGACTCAGAGGTCTGAGTTCCAAGGGTTCCTCCCTTAAACTTCTAAGTTTTAATAATTCCCTCTTCTTCTCTTTGTACCCCCAGAACTAAGGGGGTAGCTTCTTCCTATATAGTTTCAATTTTTATGATGTTAGTGTTTTCTTGCCTGTCTTTCAGTCTTCAACACTTAGTTCAAAATTATTTATATTAAATTCCTTCTGACTGGATCCCAACTGATAGATTAAGTACTCAATAGACAGCATGTTGTACTGATTTATATTAAGGCTTTAATAACATTAGTCATAATCAGGATCACGATAACCCACCTGTGCTCTGTAATTATCAGAGCAGAACACTAAAGTTCTTGTGGTTGATGAAATTTTTGTAGTAATTATTTGTGGTACATCATTTAAGTACACATGCTTAAGTGCATTACTATATGAAAAACATTTAAAACAGCACCTGGCACATAGACGACTGTGAGGACTGTGTGTGTGTGCACGCATGCATGTGCATGTCTACGTGTGTGTGTTTATGGAAATCAATTTATCTACAGGGTGATTGCCTAAACATATATACACACATATTTTACATAAACAAAATGAGATTAAATAAAAGACAAAATATGACTGTTCTGCAAGTAGGTAGGTACAAGCTGTAAAAATTCATGGCAATATTATCTTTGATACATTTAGTTTCCCAACATACATTCAACAAATACTCATTGTTAGAGATGTCGGTTTTTATGGTTCTTATGGGGGAAATGTCTCCGCAACAAATGAACAAACTTCATGTTGGTTAATTCAGTCTTACATCCTCCCTGCTGCCTATGGTCTAAGGTACAAAACAGAGGTATGAAGTTCAGCACCACATTCATCTAACTTGCAATGACCTTGTGTAAGCATACTCTGAATATTTCATTCGTATCATGTCAGGGAGATAGTATTTTATCACTTGCCTGATTTGACCCCTACAAAATAATCATGTTTCACATTTCTGATTTTTTTTTGAAGTGCAAAAATTTGCTCTTACCACCATAATTCACTGGATATTTTATTTGATTAGAATTGAAAAAAAGTCAACATTTTTCATGGACATGTGAGATTAGTAATTTAAAAAATTTTTCATAACTCAGAGAAGTTATTGATATTCTTTCAAAACTCAGAACACCTGAATGATTGGTGTACTTCTGTGTGAGATTAGGATTTTTCTACTTTTTCCCTGAGATCTTAGGAGAGTTTCATCCTAGGAGACCAGTGAGAATTTCTGTTACTCTTGTGTGTTTGTCTGATTACTGTATATGCGTGTGCACATACACTCTAGGCAAAAGTGATCCCTTTAAATACACTCTAGGCAAAAGTGATCCCTTTAATTTTCCATAAAAAAATATAGTTTTTCATAAATAATGCTTCTTTTTTTAATGCTCATGTGATATGCATTTGTTTGTATCACAGTACACAATTTTTTTCCCCAGAGAAAGTTTCTGAATCCTACAACATTCCTCTCTCCCTCCATATCTAGATCAAGTCAGACTCAGCTGGACTTCTGATATGTTTTGAGTGTTTGAGGAAAGACACCATAGAAATCAAATCTTCCTAATCGATCTCATGTTGTATTTATTGCATCCCCCACAACTGCATATTTTTCTAAAGATTCCATTAAATATAATAACATAAACATTACTAAAAAAATAGTTTATGAATCCCGCTATGTTGTCTCTGTTAGCTATTGACATTTTTCTCAGTTTAGTTACATGAAAAGAGATTCTTTCAATTATCAAACAGATGTATAGAGATACAGCAAATCCTTAGGCAACCACCCTGTAGATAAATTGATTTCCATGAACATTACAGCAAGTTATACGTGTATTTTGATCTATTTTTAAAGTTGATTTAGAATTCACTGTAATAAGGTATGTTCTGATTCTCCCAGTAGGTCCAGAAGTTCTATAAACTACTTTAAAATGCCAAGCATTGCACACCAAAAACCTTCATAGATATTTTCTGGATTCTTAAATACAAAAGAAAAAAAAAAAGCCTTCCAGTTCCTATTAAAAGTGGAATCTAGAATTTTCTTCTGAATGAAACGTTAATAGACTTTTCTTGTAGATTTGGTAAGAACCATCCAGAGTGAGATTTTTTTTTATTTGTAGAAATATACTAATTTTACTTATTCTCTGAGTCTAAGGCTGTGATTTTTAGCCAAGGACCACTATCATTTTTTTCAATTATGTATCCTGATCTTGAAAGAACTCCAGTCATTTCATTTGATTTCTATATTACAACTTACTTTTTTCTTTTTTTGTAAATCCAAGCCAACATTTTATGTGGAAAATTACAGAAGAGGAATTAGAAACTATGATATGATAATAATAAAATGGTAATTGTAGAAATTCTAGATTCCACTTTTAATAGGAACTGGAAGGCTTTTTCTTCTCTGCTAGTATTTATCTAGTAGTTTCCCATTTAGATGAATTCTTCAGATTAGCTAGCTAACTACCTGCTCCCTTAGAAGATGAAATCCAGGGTAGGTTCTCTTCCATGTGCTTGGGAGTGAGGAAAAAGGAGCAAGGGAGGCTGGAGTGAGAGAAATTTCAGTTGTGTGACAAAAGGAACTTTCAGGAAATGAAGCAAGAGTTGTGATTGGACTGGAAAACTTACCAACATCAATCTTCACTGACCTCACAATTTTGTTTGAGGTCAGTACTCTGTAACAAATAGGATATTGAGGACACATTTTCAAACCTATATTTTAAACATCTTATAAGTCTTGCTCAACAGTAATAATTAGAAAAAAAACAATAGTATAAAGAATCCACTTAATGCATGGCCCTTAGGTGCTTTTGACCTTTTGGAAGAAGGAGCAAGGAAAAGTTGACTGAAAGCAGGAAAAGAATGAAAAAGGAGAACAGGTTGTTAGTTACAGGATAACTGAGTATTGTCAAGGAAATAGGAAAGTTTGGCACTATAAGTTAGAGTTGGTTTATACAACCACTTTAGCAAAGTTTAGAAAAGACAGGTAAATTCATCAAATATTCCATTGTAATGTGAAGCATTACCTATTATTTACTCTTTTTCATATTCTGCATGTGTCTATGAGAGGAAACCATGTGCTCTAATAAAAATGATTTTTGAGTTAGATAAAATGGTATCCAAACCCACAGAAATTAAAGATATAAAACATTTTTCAGATACTATAAAGGCAAAATAGTCCTTTCTTTAGCTATTGTGTATATGTGAAAGAATAAAATATCCAAATAAATCATAGCTTTCTTGCTTAAATTTTGTGTGTCAGAAACCACTAGGTGACAGTGTGACTTCAGAACAAAATGAGCATACCTTTTCTGAGTTCACATTAACCCTGAGATGTGAAATTTTAGCATTTAGACTTAAGCTACATTTATTGTTAGACACAACAAAAACTACTACTTACAGAGTTGCTTTCAGGTTACAAAAAAAAAAAAACAATTAAAAGGCTAGAATAATTGTTATTATCTCAGTTAACTCAAATTTCTCTCTATAACACTATGAGTTGACTCATGGTAGGCCCCTCCATGGTTTATACTAACATGGTCAGTGTTACTGACCAATGATTCAGAATTGGGGGCTGGCCCTGTCAGAAAGATAAATGATGTGATTGGATGGTTGGGCTTTGAACCATGTGATATCAACTCAGCCTCTGAGGAGGGGAAGAGGACAGCAGATTGAGTTCAACCATATAGACAATGATTCGACCAATTGTGCCTACGTAATGAAACCTAATAAAAACCAGATACAGATGCTCAGGTTAGTTTCTCTGGTTGGCAATACTTCAAGTATTGTTATACATCTATATTCGTGCTGGGAGACTGATCTTCCTAAGGACGTGGAAGCTTCATGTTTGGAAACCTCCCAGCCCTCACCTATGCATCATTCCTTTTGGCTGGTTCTGATTTATATTCTTTTGCTATAATAAGACTGTATTCTGTGATTCATTCTAGCCAATTATCAAACCCAAGGAGGTTGTAAGAACTCCTGAATTTGTAAGTAACTGGTCAGAATTAAGGGTGGCCTTCTGACCCCTAAAGTTGTGGCTGGTTTCTGAAGTGAGGGAAGACTTGTGGAAGCCTATCCCTTTAACCTTGGGTTTGGCAAGCTCATGGCAACACATGAGACAAAAAGCCCAGGTTCAAATTAGTTTAACATACTTTCATAGATATTTGAATTTTTTCTCAAAATCAGCATATAATTCTCCATATTTCCCTCAGGTATGTGACACTTGCCTCTGAATACCTCTTTTACGTTAAGCATTGAGTCAGCTCTTTTTCTCCAACAATAATAATTTATGACTTACATATGAAAACGTTGATTTGAGGAGTGTGACCTCCTTTAGGTGTAGATTCTTATGAGAGGTGAGTGAGTTATATATCTTTCCTTCTAAATCTGAGTTGCTCACATTCCTAGTCTGCCTTTATAAAAAGTGTAACCCAGAGAGGCAACAAGTATAAAAGAATAGGTATCTTAGGTCCATGTTACACATCAGTCTTATCCCAGGGTGAAGAAGGGGCCAGAGATAATCTGAGGGCATGGCACAATAAGTCTACAGTTTTTAGGCTCTACCTAACTTGAAGATAGTGAACACTTTACATTTCTTTGATCCAGCTTCAGATGTTTTCCTCCCCCTTTCTCTATTAGCAACTTGATTTCCCTATCCGAGGCCTTTTCTCCACTGGAGGCAGACTTGACAGATGTAGTGTCTGGCCCCTCAGTCCCTCCCATTGCCACGAGAAGTCAGAAGGGCAGATAAGTGACTTAAATTCTTCCAGTTGAGAGCTTTGATTTCTTAACAGGTGGCGTAAAGTTCCAGGAATAATTAAAAGTCAGTCGGCTTTAGGTAAGTCAAAGTGTTCCTCTCTCTCAGATTCAGTTGCTCAAAACTTTCCAGTAAACCTTAGTTTTTCCCTTAGGTAGGCAGTCATATTTTGTTGCCTATAATCAAGAATACCAACTCACAGAGTGACCTGAATTTAGAAAGTGACTTATAATCGTGTTTTAAGGTAAACAAACTCCCTAAAGTAGAATGTACTCTACTAGTAATGGCTCTAAACAGAATTATGTTCATAAGAACCAGGCTGGATGTAAAAGAATTAGAATATGTTAGTAAAGCAAGCGCTGCTTCAGACATTTAGAAAATATATAAATAACCTCAACAATAGTCTGACCCATGACATGGCATGAAATAAAGATAGGAATGACACAAGTGTCAAAGAGTAAATATAGAGAAATAGGAAAAATGTTGTAATGATTAGATTCTAAGATTTTTTTTTAAATAAGAAAAAGGATTAAATCAAAATATACATAAGTATATTAAACCATTATGTTATAACTCAGAAATATTTACTAAAGATCTACCACATGCCTAACACTATAAAATTGCCTTTCTTCTCTCAACAATAGAAAATGAGGTTAGAAATAAGAAATCACATCCTAAAACAATCTATTTGGAAAGAATTATTTAAGGGCAGATAGTAGTTGAAATTTCCTATGGAAGGTATGTAAAAAACAATTTTTATTTTCTACTCCTGAATGATTTAGATGTGAACTTAAGTTAGAAAACCCTCAGTATTCTGAATTCTGTATAACAAGCAAATATTGTTATAATAAAAACTTGTTTCAAAGGAACACCCACTGCATACAACACTGCCACTAAATGTGATCAGAGGAACAATAACATCATCAACATTTTGGAGCCTGTTAGAAATGCAGACTCTCAGGCCCTACTCCAGATCTACCAACCCAGAATCTGCATTTTAATAATATCCCCAGGTGATTTGTATGAGAAGTACTAGTATAGAACACAGCAAACATTTTATTGTAAACCAAAATCTCCTGCTTTCTAGTCACTTTTTACAAGTCAATAAGGCATATTTAGAACATGAATTAAATTGCTTAGTTCACTAGCATTTGTTTAATGCAGTGGAGTTCTAGGCTGAAAGAATTAATTATACTGACAAATTATATTCCAGGTTGAAACTATGTGGCCATTTGAATTAATCCTCAGACTTAAATCTAGAAAAATAATTTTAGTGATATTAACCTAATTTCTGTGATCATGGAGTAGAAAGAATAATAATTAAAATGCCTTAATGTTAAACAAAAGGATTGTATTTAGCCACAAAAAGTGAATTCTCTGTAATAATACAGAGCAAAGATCATTTTTTTAAACTAAACTTTTAATCACTTCAATTTGAAAATTTTAACAGATGTGCTCAATACATATGGGATACACACACACACATGGACATAGATATATAGATAGATGTCTTTATCTCCAAATCCCAAAATACATGCCTTTGCATAGTCCCCTCCTACACTGTATGTGCAATACAATAGAATCTGGTGAAAATGATGAACTTTCCTTACTGGAAAAACATCACCTCCTCCTCTATGCTCCCTTGGATCACTTGTTCTGGGGGAATCCAGCCACCATGTCATGAAAACACTCAAGCAGCTCTACGGAGAGGTCTATGTGGTAAGGAACTGAGTCCTCCTGGTAATAGCCAGCACCAACTTGCCAGCCAATTCAGTGAGCCATCTTAGAAGCAGACATCCCCAGGACAGTTTGATTGCAATCTCATGAGAGACTCTAAGACAGAATCACCCAGCCAACCACTGTTTCTTTGACCCATAGAAAGTATGAATAATAGATGTTATTATTTTCTTAGAAGTAATTTGTTATGCAGCAACAATTAATGCTAGATATAGATTTAATGTGAGATTGGCATTACATTATATCGTATAAATTCTTTCTACAATGCAAGTTTTAAAATGATCATCTGAAGTAAGTAAAGTTTTTAGAGATCACCTGATGTAGAACCTTATTCGTAGAAAGGCCTCATTTAAGCCAGTAAAGATAAATTAAAACTATCTGATAGTTTAGGAAGCTATGTTCTAGAAGTTGTTATAAAGATCATCACAAAAGAAAAGAAAAGATTTGGTTTGCCATAAATGTCTGATAGTAAAATAAATAAATAAATATTTTCCATGTAAAACCGTATAAAGTTTGAAGGGCCAAAAATTGAATGAAGAATCAAACTCTTCTATGGTTCATTTTATTTTTTTGAGTGACTTCTTTTAAAAAATCACACACATGTTCACATGATTATTTTTCTCAAAATAGTTTAATTAATATAAATAATAGTTATCATATAATAAAAAAAGATATCTTCCTAATAAGCAAAATAAAGAGGTGTTTGAGGTTGACCAAAAACCAAGGTAGCCTACGTACTTGTGGGTTTAGGCTGATTAAATTCTGGGCTTTTGCAGCCAGGAGTTCTGTCTGAAGGTGTTACTAAGGAGGTGTGGGAAATGACCTTTGTTGGGTAGGATAACTCAGTAATTCACTCTTTCTGACAAAAGCTAGAGCCAAATATAACTCATCTCATTCTCTCAAGGTAAACAAGACAGAGCTGAAGTCTATTGGAGTTAGTCTAATGCAGAATAATTCTACAAGACCAATACAAATTGTTGACAATCTCACAGAACATGGAGATATTACCAAATATAAGGAAGAAATCATCATAAAAGGCCAATAAGAAAAATAAGTAGAACTCAAGTGTGAACTTTGAGTATTTAGGTTAATAATGAATAAATAACAACAACTAATAACAAAGGTCTTCATTAGAATGAGTCATTTTTCACCGACCAGTGTGGGATTAGAAGAGAACAGAATTCACAGATGATAAATAGAAAATGTATAAGGAAAGGAGAGCACTCTAAGTCAGAATAGAGATAATTCTCTTAGTCACATTCAATGAAAGTCAATTCTTTCAAAATTCTTCGTGAGGAATAAGTCAAAAAACAAAACTCTACCATTTTTCATTTATAGTTTACAGATATAACTTGATCAAGTTAACTACATAATGGGCTATACAGATATCACTTCATTTGGTTATGGTCAGTTCATTGAGTCTCTATTCCTTTGTTATATAAGTCTCAAGCTTAAGAGCCCTTTAACTTGGAAGGCAATATATTGCAGCAAGTTTTGGTACCTTCAGAGTACACGGGAGTACAGTCCACATTTTGGCACCTGTCTGCAATTCTAGACATTAAATATCACATGGACACAATAAAAAATATGGGCTCAATAAAATTATAATCATCCAGATTATATAAATACATATTTTGTTTTGTTAGAATTGAACAGACAATCGAGAGAAATAACAAAATTTTGGATATTTAGTTGTCCAAGTTAAATTATTTTCTGAATTCACTGTCAAAATTTACCCCTGTCAAAAAGGAGAATGTACAAATCTTAATGGGTCAAAGAGTGCAGTTAGCTCTAGGTATATACCACTGCAATGGAAGTACTGTTCCCCTCAGAGTTGGATGCAGTGGTTTGTTACTTTCTGTAAACTTAGGAGAAAATTTGATTTTGCTAATTTGGTATTTAGGGAAAGGCAGCAGCTATCTTTAAAGAATTGCCAAAGGAAAGGCTCACTTTTCATATCTACTTTGTATTTATGATCATGATCCTTCTCTTGCAAAGGCATCACTTTCCAGTCAAAGCAATGAGCCTCCTTTATCCCCTAAGGCCTCCTAGTAATGATCTTTCTCATATATTTTTAGTGAAGCTATAGGCTGTGGTCCAAGAGTCAAGAAACTGGTTTTTTTTTTTTTTTTTTCCCTAGTTCTGAGGCAGATTCTCTATAAATCCTTATAGCAAATTTTTCCTTCCTGCCTGTTTTCTCAAATGCAAAGTAGAGATATTTTCATGATTTTCTTCTTCCCAGCAGAGTATAGCTGGAAAAAAAATTTGCAAGCTTCTTGGGAAAACATGTCACATAAATGCCAGGTATTATTTTATTTTTCACTAGGTTAATTCTAGCTTAAGGGGGGCAATCAGGGATGAGGGGCAAATAAGGTGGTAGCTTCAAGAGTAGTTTGGTAAGTGTTTTAGAAGAATAAACTGCTGAGTCCTGATCTCTAAGGCTTTAGTAGGAATACTTGGAACTACTCAGCAGGTGACCCACCGCAGAACTGTTGGCTGGGTGTATATACTCCTGGCACATATTAGGGCTCAGGAGTCTAGAGAATAGGAAACTATGAATCAAAGAAATGAAAAAAACTTGAAATAAAGTGATGGTGGAAAGAATAAAAAGAAAAAGTAGATTCCCAAGATCTATGCACAATTTAAAATATTACACCTCTATTTCAGAAAGTCCAACTGTTTCTATTTACTGTGCACATAGACAAAGTTTTTGGTTAAAGGCTTAGACGGAAGCAGTTACCTGTCACTCTTTTGCCAAATCTACTTGAATGAAAGATTTTCAAAATCTATCTGTTTTTCATTGGATTTTAAGGAGGATTTTATTCTTACTTCCACTGTATGTTGCACTTCTCTTTTCCTTTTTATTTCAACTCTTATAGTTAATATCTCCTCAAATTTGTACTACTAATTCAACATTCTGCCCATCCCAATCCATCTGAAACACTGTGACCAGAATAATCCCAATATTATGGCTTTCCACTC
>NW_011888792.1:6158946-6175688 GCF_000151845.1 Pteropus vampyrus | reverse complement strand
CTAGTTCTGAGGCAGATTCTCTATAAATCCTTATAGCAAATTTTTCCTTCCTGCCTGTTTTCTCAAATGCAAAGTAGAGATATTTTCATGATTTTCTTCTTCCCAGCAGAGTATAGCTGGAAAAAAAATTTGCAAGCTTCTTGGGAAAACATGTCACATAAATGCCAGGTATTATTTTATTTTTCACTAGGTTAATTCTAGCTTAAGGGGGGCAATCAGGGATGAGGGGCAAATAAGGTGGTAGCTTCAAGAGTAGTTTGGTAAGTGTTTTAGAAGAATAAACTGCTGAGTCCTGATCTCTAAGGCTTTAGTAGGAATACTTGGAACTACTCAGCAGGTGACCCACCGCAGAACTGTTGGCTGGGTGTATATACTCCTGGCACATATTAGGGCTCAGGAGTCTAGAGAATAGGAAACTATGAATCAAAGAAATGAAAAAAACTTGAAATAAAGTGATGGTGGAAAGAATAAAAAGAAAAAGTAGATTCCCAAGATCTATGCACAATTTAAAATATTACACCTCTATTTCAGAAAGTCCAACTGTTTCTATTTACTGTGCACATAGACAAAGTTTTTGGTTAAAGGCTTAGACGGAAGCAGTTACCTGTCACTCTTTTGCCAAATCTACTTGAATGAAAGATTTTCAAAATCTATCTGTTTTTCATTGGATTTTAAGGAGGATTTTATTCTTACTTCCACTGTATGTTGCACTTCTCTTTTCCTTTTTATTTCAACTCTTATAGTTAATATCTCCTCAAATTTGTACTACTAATTCAACATTCTGCCCATCCCAATCCATCTGAAACACTGTGACCAGAATAATCCCAATATTATGGCTTTCCACTCTAATCTTTAAGAAACTCCCTCATTTTTAAACATATAACATACATTCCGTGTTCACACATCCAAAGCCCACCACAGTTTGTTTTTAACTTACCTCTTTTTCATCTCCCACATCCTTCTAATATCAAATCTAAGGTCTGGCCATTCTGGGTTGGTCCCCATGCCCTAATTAGGCTTGCACCTTACTTACTCTGGACTTTACATATACCTTGCCTTTAGACTAGCATGCTTCTCTGATGCTTTTCCAAAAGAATTTATGATAACTCACATGCGAAATTTCAGACTATGTCTCATTTCCTGTCTCCATAATAATTTTCCTGATCCTCTGATTTGAAAATAAGCCCTCCCACATAACGTTAGCTTGTAATATTTATATGTCCTGTTCATATAACTACTTAAATTATAATTCATTCATTTGTTATCTTTCTTTAGTTATTTAGTCACTCATCAAACATTTACTGATCCTATATTATGTGCCAGAGTCTAGACAGGAATTGGGGATATGGAGACCCAGTACTTATTCCTGTGTAACTCAAGACCATTGTGAGACCCAGTACTTATTCTTGAGTAATAAGTACTTGAATAATAAGTATGGAGACCCAGTACTTATTCTTGAGTAACTCACAGACCATTGTGAACACAAGTGTGTAAGCAAACAAAGAGTACCATGAAACCTGCTGCAAAGAATTGATGTTATCAAGTATAATATGAGCAGAGTGGAGGAATGTCTAAACTACTAAAAGAAGTAGCAATGTAATCTAATAAAAATAAAAATATCAAAATAATATTAATAGTAAAATGAAGGGCCATACTTGGCATTCTAAAGTACAGTAAAATTCTCTCAAGAACAATTATTATCACCACTTTTGGATGAGGGAACTGAGACTTAGAGAAAAATTAGTTGCCCCAGGCCACATAGCCAGTATTTAGCACAGCCATAATAACACCTAGCTCCTTTGGAGAGAAAAGGGTCAGGACATCAGGGAAGGATGGGGTTGGGGAGTCATAAGTGGAGGGAGACATTCTACCCCCTAATAAAGAGTAAGTCATTTTATTTTGTAGACCAGGTCCTACACAAGTTTTCTTCTCATGTATTGCTTGTGTAGTAGTGTCTTTAATAATAATTTTAAAAAATAAATATATTAAGTGTAGGCTAAAATAAAGTGTAGTCTATGCCAGGTAAAGGTCATAAAAACTTTAGACAACTTAGCAAATAAAATCTTCTATTATCAGGCAGGTTTGAAATGAATTGGGGCTAGATGGAGGGTCAAGAGATAGGTCAAGTTATTACCTTTATTAATGATAAAGGCTAGGTCATAAGTCAGTTAACCAAATGGCCTGAAAGAAATTTGCCTATTGTCATAGCCAGCTCTAGAAAACAGGATTTACTGCAGAGGTGCAGCCTTCACCACTAATCCTGCCTCACCTGAGCTCATGCAGTCTCCTCAAAGAGATGGGGAGAGGAAGGACAGGGCAGCCATTCCTGCTCTCAATTTTACCAATCCTTAGATCCTTCTCCTCCTCTGGAAATGAGAAAGTAAAGAAGCAAAATGGGCAAGGAATACGGTTCCAATGGATTCTCTCCACATGGAAACGCATGGCAAGGACAAAGGATTTAACTTCCAATAAAAAACTGCTTGGTTTTTCTTATGCAATGCTATACAATTGAAAATGAAAGAAGACTTAAATGGAAGTTAGAAAGTCTGGTTTCTAATCAAAACTAATCAGTTTTGTGGCCTTGAAAAAATCACATGGGCATATTTCCTCATCTATAATTAATAATTAAGGGTATTGAGCTAGATCATTTCCTTTCAGATCTAAAATTCTACGATTTGGTAATGTATGAGACAACTCTCCTCAACTCTACTGCTATATGTGGAATAAAAACCTTTGACAATAATTTCAACCATTCGATGTTCAACTTTCACTTGAAGGTTTTATTGGCATTTTGTAAGGTTTGTGGTTTAGATTCAAGGAGGTGAAGCTTAAAGAAGATTCCTCAGGAAAAAGACAAGGATGTCCACTTTTACTACTTTTATTCAACATAGTATTGGAAGTCCTAGTCACAGCAATTAAACAAGAAAAATAAAAGCCATCCAAATTGGAAAAGTAAAACTCATTATTTGCAGATGACATGATGTTATATAGAGAGAATCCTAAAGATCCCACCAAAAAACTGTTAAACTGATAAATTCAGTAAAGTAGCAGGGTATAAAGTTAATATTCAGAAAATGGTTGCATTTTTATATACTGATAATGAACTATCAGAAAGAGAAGTTAGAAAAATACTCCCAAATATAATTGCATCAAAAACAATAAAATACCTAGAAATAAAATTAACCAAGGAAGTTTACAGGTCTCTTAAGACTTGTTCCCAGAAAATTATGTCACTGAAGAAAGAAATTGAAGAAGATACAAATAAATGGAAGCATATACTGTGTTCATGGATAGGCATAATTAACATCATTAAAATGTCCATATTACCAAACCAATCCATAGATTCAATGCAATCCCTATCAAAATACCAATGGTATGTTTCACAGAACTAGAACAAATAATCCAAAAATTTACTTGGAACCATAAAAGACCCCAAATAACCATGGCACTCTTGAAAAAAAGAGCAAAGTTGGAGGTATCACACTACCTGATATCAAACTATACTATAAGGCTACTGTAATTAAAACAGCATGTTCCTGGCACAAAAACAGACACATAGATTAATGGAACAGAAGAGAGAGCCTAAAAATAAATCCACACTTATACACCCATTTAATATATGACAAAGGAGGCAAGAACATACAATGGGGTAAAGACAATTCTGTTTAATAGGTGGTGTTGAAAAAACTAAACAGATACATCCAAAAAAAAAAATAAAATTGGACCACTTTCTTTTACCATATACAACAATAAATCAAAATGGATTAAAGACTTAAATGTAAGACCCAAAACCATAAAGCTAGAAGAAAACATAAGTAGTAAACTCTCTGCCATTGCTCTGAGTAATTTTTTTCCCTGATATATCATCTTGGGCAAGGGAAACAAAAGAAAAAAAAATGGACTACATAAAACTAAAATTTTTTGCACAGCAAAGGAAATCATCAGCAAAACAAAAAGACAACCTATTGAATGAGAAAAGATATTCTCCAATGATACATCCAATAAAGAGTCACTATGAAAAATTTATTAAGAACTCACACCACTCAACACCAAAAAAAAAAAAAATTTAAAACCTGGGCAGAGGATCTGATTAGACATTTCTCCAAAAAGGACATACAGATGGCCAATAGACATGGAAAGATGCTCAACATCACCAATCATCAGTGAAGTGAAAATTAAGACCACAATGAGATGTGGTCTCACACCTGTCAGAATGGCTACCATCAATAAATCAAAAAACAAGGGTTGGTGAGGATGTGGAGAAAAGGGAAGACTTGTGTACTGTTAGTGGGATTGCAAATTGGTACAGCCATTACGGAAAACAGTTTGGAGATTCCTCAAAAAATTAATAATAGAACCATCATATGACCCCACAATTTTACTCCTGGGTATTTATCTGAAGAAAACCAAAACACCAATTCGAAAAGATATATGCACCTCTATGTTCACTGCAGTTCTGTTTACAATAGCCAAGATATGGAAGCAACATAAGTGCCTACCAACAGATGATGAGAAAAGAAGAGGTGGTATACATACACAATGGAATATTACTCAACCATAAAAAAGTGAAATCTTACCATTTGCAACAACATGGATGGACCTAGAGGATATTATGCTAAGTGGAATAAGTCAGACAGAGAAAGACAAACACCATAGGATCTCACTTGTATGTGAAATCTAAAGAAAAAAATAAGTGAGGAAACAAAATAAAAACAGTCATAGAAACAGAGAACAAACTGATGATTGCCAGATGAGAGGGAAGTTAGGGGGCTGGGTGAAAAAGGTGAAGAGATTAAGAAGTACAAATTGGTAGTTACAAAATACTCATGGGGATATAAAGTACAGCATAAGGAATATAATCGATAATATTGTAATTACCATGTATAATGCCAGGTGAGTACTAGTCTAATCTGGGGATCATTTTGTAAATTAGCTAAATGTCTAACCATTATGCTGTACACCTGAACCTAGTAATAAAATAATACTGAATGTCAATTATTTGAAAAAAAATACTGAATGTCAACTATTTGAAAAATATTAAAAAATAGTATACTAATCACAAAGTGTAGTAGGAAACTGCAATGAAATCACTAAACCCTAAAGCTACTCAGGATCAACGCGGTCATAGAGTCACCAAGAGATTACTTTTGAAGGTTCAGGAAAGAACCCCAAAATGTGCACACTGTGGTTTGGTTTTGTTGTTCCAAATACCTTGCCAAAATATGTAGTTAGATTTTTTTACATGATTATTACTTATATCTAAATTCTACTTTACCCATTAGGTCTTGTTTTGTACATGCCTGGGCTCCAGAATTAAACTCAAAGGGCAGCTCTAAAAATATCCTACAATTTTGAGGCATGGGGGATGGAATGGTAAAACTATTCAAGTATGTAAATCATGGGATTTTAGTACTATATCTCATTAGTGAACATATATTATTATTCTGGAAGGGCAGGCTCCTTACAGAGTAGTAGTATAAAGTAAACGATGTTTTACAAATGTGTTAAAATAGCAAAGTGATAAATTTGTTGATTATGATGCATACATAAAATGTTTAGTTGTCTTGATATAGTCAGAAATATTTCAGTGTGTACTGAGGCCATTTTTCCAATTCCCTGTCCTTCCCCCAAAAATGCTAATCTCTGAAATAATAGGTAGAAATTGAGATAAGAGAGAATGATATCATTATGCTATTGGAATGAATACATTTAAGGGCTAAGAAAATGGAAAAAATACAGTGAGACTATAATAAAATCTATGGAGTTTTCTAAGCATAAACAGATAAAAAGTGCTTAACATTCACAAATTTCTCTCTGTACTTTCACATTATGTAAAAAACTCCAAATTTCAGTACCACTAAAAAAACTGAATTTACAATTTAAATTTGGTGAGGTAGAAGTGACTTCTAGCCCAAAGCTTCTCTTTTAGAGATGATTAGACAGATTCTCAAAGAGGCTCATTAAATTGACAAAGCCATGGAAACCATGAACAGTGGAGCCAAGAGGAGTTCTCGGTTTCTAATTCATTGTTCTTGATTTGGTCCTACTTCTTCATCTTTAATAAATTAACAGAGATAGGGCCTCTGCCTCTCCTTGTACATGCTCTGGTATAGTAAGTTTAATTCTGGTCTCTCAGTTAATCATTTCATAAAGGCCTCCCTTCCGCCTCACCTTCTTTGAAATTAAAACATAAATAAATAAATAACCCCAGGAAAAGTGATCTTTTACTTTGTTACTCTGTGCTATCTTCCCTATCTTACCTTTCCTCCAATCTTTCTGGTATTGCCTGGGCTGGTTGCACAGTATTTTTATACCTGGGATAACATCATTTTCCCTGTTCTATGGATGCTCAAACAAAAACCATGCTATGCTTTCCTCATCTTACTCCTTTCATGTTTCTTCCCTTTCCTTTTTTTCCCTTCCTCCTTTGCTTTCTCCTTCTTAATTAGATTCAAAGCAAGATGGATGTCTTTGCTCCCAGTCCATTGTCCTGAAAATAAAATCCATGGCAAGGCAAGAAGTGCTTTTTAAACCACAGACATAATTGTAGACACTGAACACACTGAGAAATAACCCCCCAAAGTTTTCTATTTCTCATTAACTTTTCAAAGCCTTGCTGACTACGTGTGCTCATTACATTGAGTTGTAAATGATGTTTGAAGAGAATGAGTCCAGCCCACTCCCTGCACAAAGAGAATACAAACAAGCATTTTGCTACTGCTTTTCCAAGGTGATACATGCTATAATATTGAGCAGAGTTACTACTATGAAAATCTGAAGTCCCAGAGTCTCAAACCACTGAAAAACGAATATGAAATGAAAACATATAACTTGTTCCATGTTAACTATCTCACCTCCCACCAGCTTATTAAATATAGGTAAAAGCTTTCTTCTCTAAGATAAAGTGCCTCAGGAGGAACTCTGACTTCTTATTCTCTCTTACGAATAATTTCTTTTTCTTCTCTGGCCTGTTTGTTATTAATAACTCTTTGTTCATGCTGGAAGCCATAGCTATTAGTGACTAATGCTGGTATTTGAGTGAACAGGACAGATGTCACTGATGGCCACTTCTTTTCCTAGGCAAATTGAATTTATTTGATGTTGCCATTTATAATGAATATTATTATAGTTTTACCTTTTTGTCTGAACATTGTAGTGGTGTTTAGGTGACTGGAAGGGTTACAGTCTAGATAGTCATAACTGTCTGTTTTTCATCGTCTGCTGAGCAGGAAATCTGCCATATCAAAAAGTCCTTGAATCCATCACCGGAAATTCCATTAAAGATCTTTCTCGAAGTAGAAAACTGTATTTTGAATATCTACTCTTTTCAAGAGAAATACTTTTTATTGAGGAAAAAAATATATGTGCATTATAAGCATCCTTTATGCTTAACTTAGTACTTTGGGATGAGCAGAATAAATACCACCCTAAATATACTAACCCTATAGCATTAGGGACAAAACTATGCTACCTAAGGAAAAATACATGACTCCAGAGTACACGATGATATTGGTTACCTGGAAATAGCTACAAACATGAATCATGCTTATGTTGAAAAAATAATTTTCAGAAAAATCAGTCCCACCTAAAATTTTTTAAACAGATTTTTCTAGGCTACCAGCCTGAGGAAAAACAAAGAAGATACAGGGTGACAAAAGCAGTGATACCTAGCTGAGCTTCTGCATTGTAAATTCTGGAAATCAAATTTGCTCAGTATAATGCTCTCCTTGCTGTCTTAGATGACACTGTCACTTCTAAAGTCATTGACAAGTTCCTCCATGTTTTTGTTGGTAGCATGGGGAATGCTTTGCTTTCCTTGACTTTTCTACTAAGGCACTAAGATTACTGTCATTTTTTGCTGTCATGGCTACTGAGCTCATGTCTACCATTTTCATAGCAACTGCTCTGACTCATGTGCCTTTGCCGTACTGTTCAAATGCAGGGCTGCTGCTCTCTGTCCTTGGGACTTTGAGACATCACATCCTTCTACTGATGTCTCTTCTTCCAAAATCTGCTGTGAGAGCCTTCTCTAAGACCCCCAGTCCATATTTTAGTATCAGGGGCTCCAACTTTTCTCTTAACCTCCATTTCCCTAGGTTGGGCAGCACCTGGGGAGATTTATCCAGCCAAAAAAAGAGTACTGTATTATCCCATGCCAAGATAATTGTGGTCTTTATTCTGCTTCTTCCTTTTATTTCAGGGCTGGATATAGATGCTGAGGATAATTCTTTCTTGATTTCCCCTGAAAAGGAAAGAACCTTATGCTACTGCCTCTTATGCTATCTTTGTCTTTTGAAGTTAAGTTGCTAGACATGGTCAGAGCTCCCATATTAAAACTTGCAGATTTGACTCTTTGCTTTTTGGAATCTCTTTGAGTTTTGAAAATATTTTAGATTGTAGTCCATGATTTTAGATAAATCAACTCAAATAAATTATTACTGGGAAGTAGGCAGAACAGTACACTGAAATTGGAGATTGTCTGCTTACAACACTTGCCTGGCTATCTACTACAAGTTGTGTGACTTTGAAAAGAACCCCATATGGTGGTTGTGAGGATTAAATAAGATAATACATGGAAAGCACTGATAAAAATGCTTGAGACAATATCCAATTAGAGGACATCATCAGAGAAAAAAAACCCATTTATGAGAGAAACAAAGAGGATTAAATATCTAGGAATAAACTCCATAAGAAATGTACAAAACATATATGAGTAAAACTTTAAAATTCTCCTGAAAATTACAAAAGTAGAATTGAACAAATGGAAAGACAATTCTGTTTTTGGATATGATGATTCAATATCCTAAAGCAGACAGTATTCCCTTAGTTTATAAATTGACCAAAATCCCAATAAAATGTCAACAAGCTTTATTATAGAGTTAGATAAGTTTACACTAAAATCCATAAAGAAAAATGAACATGCAGGAATAGCCAGAAAAAAAAAAAAAGAATAGCCAGGAAAAAAACAAAAATGAATAAAACCTACCAGGGAGGGACTAGCATTATCAGATATTAAAACATACTATAAAGTATCTATAATTAAAATAGCATGGTATTGTCACACGAAGAGACAGACACATCAGTAGAACAGAATACAAGCCTAGAAATATATCCAAGCAGATATGCAAATTTAGTGTAAGATAAAGGTGGTATTTCAAATTACAGAGACAAAAATTGACTTTTTAATCATCAGTATTGTGACCATTGGGAAGTCATTTGGAAAAAACATATAATTAGACCCATAACACATTTCATGAGACTAAATTCCAAATGAGTTAGAGACGTAATGTAAAAAATGAAACCACACATGTATTAGAAGAAAACATAGGTGAATTTCTCTTTAACCTTGGTGTAAGGAAAAACTTTTAAACTATGACTAAAACTCAGAGGCAGTTAAAAAAATTCAGTAAATTTGACTACATAAAAAAAACCATGATAAAAAAAAAACCCATAAAGTAAAAAATGATCTGATAACTTGGGAGAAAATATTTGCAACATGTATTAGAGACTAAAGGTAAATATCTCTAAAACATCAAAAAAAGAAAACTCTTAAAACTGAGTAACAAAGGACTGAAAACTTAAAAAATAAAAAAAAATATACACAAACAATTCAGAAATATGTATTTTATTCATGACCTCTAAACATATGAAAAGATATTCACACTCATATGTGGAGTAATACAAATTAACAAAACATTGAGGTACACTTACAATCTATAAGTTTAGCAAAAAATTGAAAAGAATAACAACTCAGTTTATTAGCAAGGCTTTGGGGAAACTGACACTCATAAATTACTAAAGGGAATGCAAGTACTTATTTGAGATTAATATATTTTTAATTTTGTATAGCCTGACATTTTTTTCCTAACTGGCTGAATGTAGGATAGTCTCTAGGAAGGAGAAAAAGTCACAGAGTGTTAAGTCCTCATTAATACACAGATGCCACCTGATAATGAATGATGGAGAATAAAGCTCTTGGCGTAGTGGTTCACCATTAATAATAAGTTTTATCTTCTTTTTTCTATTTTTTATTTCCTCTCTCCCTCCCTCCTTTCCTACTTTATTATTTAAATCCACATGCAGTTCTCTAGGTAAGATAGATTAATTTCAGAGAGCAGCTATATATGCAAGTGCTTTAAACTTTCAATTCTCCTGAAATCTTTGACTTCCCACCAGTTTGCCTTTAGTTTATTAAAGATGAGAAATATTTCAAATGTTGAATTTCTAGTATTCTTGCTGGTTAGAAATAAACTTAATTTCATTTCTGCTAATAGACAGTCTTTAATATGTTGATCATATATTACACAAAATTTAAACTTTCCAGTGTATGGTTTCCTCTAAACCAAAATGAAAAGATTTTTATGTGGCCATTGGCTTTTTTTGAAAGGAAAAAAAAAAAGATCTTCAACATCTCCTGGGCTTTCAAGTTGCAGCTGCCTAATGTCAGGTTCAACCTTTTTTTTTTTTTTTTACTTCAGTCAAAGAAAGAAGAAAATGGTGCCACAAATTTTTTTCAAAAACTCCTAACATTTTCCTAACATCAATGTACGCATAGCCTCTCATGTTTGAAGAAGTAGAGCTCGGTAAAGGCTGCCACATAAAACTATCTAAACAGCCTAATCAGTTCAAGCTTCTGTGTCTGACTAGAATGTGCTTGTAGTGTCAGGCTTTCTTTTTCTTTTGAATGTTGTTTCCTGTCATCACCTCCTATATAGTCTCTGCCCTTTTAGTCTTATCTCTCATAAGAGATTAAGAAAAATTGGAGGGAGTTGCTGATCAGCCAGCAGGAACTGTCAAAACATCAGTCATTCTGGCCTTCCTCCCAAGAAACAAAACAAATTATTCTCCCAGTCAGCCTCCTCACTGCCCTCTGGGCTCAGGTCTAAAACTGTCTGAACTTCCCCATATGGCTCCCCATGTGTGACTGTGTCATTCCATCAGAAAGCCACTCAAAAGGCATTTTCTCAGTTTGATTTGTATTTTCCTTTTATCTCTAATATGTTCCCTGGAGCACAAAGATTTTCTTTGTCCTGATTTGTTTTCCTACATGCCAGCTTCCTTTTTACCTTTATATTCCATCGTCCACTTATTTACTATATTTAGGAGCAGGAAACAAACAACAATTTTTGTTTGTTCTAGATTTGATACTGTTATATGAAGCATTCTATTTTTATTTGCATTTGTGTGATACGTATGTGTGAAGTCAACAAATTTCAAAAGATTTAGATTCCATTAAACCACCAAATCTTCAGATATTTTTTAAAAAGAAGCATTTTTCTATAAATAGTTTTCAAAAAAAGGCTATTAATTAATATATAATATTCCAGTAGTTCAGGTACAATCTCCTAAAAATGAAATAAAGTTAATACACATCTGAAAATGTGAGGAAGCAATGGCAAATGAAATCAGTGGTATGGTTTGTCTATTCTAATAGTGTAAATAGTACCACTTATCTTAAAATACAGAATGCTGTAAAACTGTTGTGAGCTCAAAGAATTTACGATCTAGTCATGTTGACAAATGAATAGAATTGGAAGACAGACTGTAGACATAGAATGCAGACCTTAGAATTTCATCCTTAAAATGCTTAGAAATAAATTTCAGCAGCCTTAGGGAATGAGGAAACTTCTGTAACCTGCTATAAAGAGTAAATATTTATATATATATATATATATATGAAGAAAAAAAAAGGAAAGACTTAATCAGAGAATAAGATGAGTTTGTGTTCATTCTGTGTTTTTGATTTTCCATTTCATGCTCATTTTCCTCCCACCAATATCTCAATGTTTAACTGATTCAGCTTAAGCATGAGAGTAACTCTTGCTTGGGATTAAGAAATCCAAATCCATGATGAATTGTGAGAGACGATTTATTATTAAGGGAAGGAAGATTTTTCTTCTTCCTTTCCAATTGTGAACTAATACCAACTCAGAATGTCTCCAACTTCTCTGAAACAATCTAATAAAACATTTTATGGTAATTAACTTTGTTTAGTTGCCTACAGACACATAGCTCCCATGGGTTCTGTTTCATCTTTACAAGTAATGCTGAAATCCAAAAGGTCCAGCAGAAGGTATGGGAGAGATTCGCTGAAAATAATGTGTCCTGGGCTGTAATCTTGCTGCAGCTGCTGCTGCTGCTACTACTACTACACACATACCACAGATATGTATATAAATGTATAAACGTATAATAATAATCAACTATTACTGCCCTTGTCTGATTCACTAGGACATTTTTAATTGAAACATAAGGTAAAAGTCCTTTTATTTTCTCTCATAGGCCCTAAAAGCCTTAAAAGGCATAAAAGTGATGAATCTGAGTCAGCTCATTAACATCATCATCAATTATATAAAACAAGTCTTTTAATCCTTTTCAAATGCTTAAGAAAAGCCAATTATTTTATTTATTCGCTTACCTCTAGTCAGATTCACTTAATTGCTAGTTAAATTTAAAACAACTGAAAGGCTGAGAGTGTCTACCTACACTTTATATTGGTTTATTATACTAGTTCATTCATTTTTACTAAAATATTTATTACACTCCCATCATGAACTAGCTTCTGAGGAAACAAAAGTAGAAAAGGTGGATGAGGTTCTTACTTTCAAAAACACTATATTTTGGTCTGAAATAACCAGTTAAAACAGTAAACTAGCAGCAGCATTTTTTGTTTTTCCTCAAAGGATTAGTCAATTTTTTAAATATAATAATTTAAAAATTAATATATACCTACTATGTGCTAGGCACAAGAGAAACAAGTATCAATACTTTAGGGAACGTCCTGTCTCTTGAGTGTCTACTGTCATTAATTACTGTAGAGTTGCCATTAAGTTGAGGCTTTGTTCAGAACTTTGGTATGTATGGCAAAGATCAAAGAAAGTCACATTACCTTGAATATTCCTTAGGATGGTGCCACACTAGAGATCAACACACCATTGCTCCATAAGTCTACCAGAGACAATCTCACTGTTCCCTAGCCCTAGTCTTATAACAAATCACTATTTGGAGTTCCAGATGAAGTAAATTATTTGGCTTTGTTGTACAACACCTCCTTCCAAAGTATATTTTACAAAATTAGTATCCCACTCAGCTTGGTGAGGCTTCTGTGATGAGAGATATGTACTGAGGAACTGAGACCCTATGTTGAAGAATTGATTTATATTTGCCAACTCCTATACATTCCAGGACATGAAGTCACTGAGTAGAACTGAATAGAAACACCTACACTGTTGAGAACAATTGACAGTTAAGATGGCAGAATAGGTAAATGCTATGTTACATTCTCTTATGACCTCCTCAAAATTACAACTATAACACAACTATCACCTGAAGTCTAGCTGAAGTTCTATAACTAAAGATATATCAGAAAAAGCCATGTCAAGACTAGTGGGAGAGATAAGAGATGCTGAACCGGCCATTCTCACACCCACATATGGCAGTTAAAAATTGGGAGGGATATCTCATTTGTGAGGTACCCCCTCAGGAGCGAGGGGTCTCAGCCTCACACCAGGCTCCCTGGCCCAGGGTTCCAGTACCAGAAAGAAAAGTCTCCACAACTTCTGCCTGTGAAAACCAGAGAGGATTGAAACTGAGTGAGAGAGAGGGCTGCTGGAGTCCCAGGCATTCCTCTTAAAGGGTCCACACACAGACTTACTCGCTAACTGAGTCATACACTGTGAGCTCCAGCACTGGGACAACAACTTGAAAGGTACCAGGGACATACAAGGAGGAACTGAATTGTCTGGCTTCAGGGTGAGAGCTGGAGGGGCAACTTCCTCTGAGACAGAAGTGCTGGCAGAAGCCATTGTTCCTTTGTTGAGCCCTCTCCCAATCCAGCATGACACACACAGGTGAGTGTCAAGTCTGATTCTCCATAAACTTGGTTAAGACTGTTTGCCTATGCTGGTGATCCCCTGAGACCCTGCCTCACCTAACATGAGGGCCCACCTAAGCCACATTCAGTGGCTTTTTCATACAAATGGCTGTCTTGGCTCTTGCTACAGTCTTTTCTAAAATCTCTCAAAGGTTCACAAACCTCAAACAAGGAGCATCTGGCCTTGGCATGTCCAATACCTCTTGCTAAGCAGCTTCAAACTCAACACAAGTGGCAGCCAGCCTCAGTTTGTAGTTTAGCCTCTCCCAGGTACCTCCAAGCCTAGCACAAGAGAAAACCATCTGCAGATCACTTTGTAGCATATACCAAGTGGCCCTGGGCAGGGCATAGGCAGCAGCTGAACTTGACCTGCAGTAGAGCCCTTCTCAAGAGGATGAAGAAACAAAATGCCCAGCGGCAAGCTTCAGACTGCACTAGAACACTACCCAATCACCTCCACAAATGGCACACACAAAGGGCACCTGGGACAGGCACCAGAACCTTGCTAAAGCAAATTCTGTTCTGTCAGTCAGCCGCTGAACGACAGCTGTACACTGTAGTTTCAGCCAGTCCTCACGACCAATCATACTGAGGATCAATCCCACCCAGTGACATGCAAACATCAACCAAGGCTCAACTACGAGAGCTTAAACAACCCACACAAGGGACATACCTGGAATACCCAGCTCAGGTGACTAGGGAGACTGTGCCTTGGGCCCTACAGGACACCTACTACTTAAGGCCACTCTATTAAGACTGGGAGACATAGTAGCGATACTTAATACATAGAAAAAACACAGGGAGGCAACCAAAATGGGGAGACAAAGAAATATGTCCCGAATGAAAGACTTAAACAAAGCTCTACAAAAAGAACTAAACAAAGTGAAGACAAGCAATCTACCAGATGCAGAGTTCAAAACACTGGTTATAACGATGCTCAGTCTCAGTGAGAACTTCAACAAAGTGATTAGGAAACAAAAATGGAGATAAAAAACATAAAAAGGACCAATTGGTAATGAAGAATACAATAACTGAATTGAAGAATACATTAGAGGGAATAAACAATATATTTGATGAAGCAGAGGATGAAATCAGCAATTTGGATAAGGCAGCAGAAAAAAATTGGAATAGCAAAAAGAAAAAAATCCCCCCCCCCCATAAAAAAGAGGATAGTTTAAGGAGCCTCTGGGACAACATCAAACAAACCAATATTCACATCATAGGGGTACCAGAAGGGAAAGAGAAAGAACAAGAAATTGAAAACCTATTAGAAGAAATAATGACAGAAAACTAACCTGGTGAAGGAAATAGACATACAATCCCAGGAAGCATAGAGAGTCCCAAAGAAGATGAAACCAAAGAGGCCCGCACTAAGACACATCATAATTTAAGTGTCGAAAGTTAAAGACAAAGGGAGAATCTTAAAAGCAGCAAGAGAAAAGCAGTTAGTTACTTACAAGGGTGCTCCCATAAGACTGGCAGCTGAGTTCTCAACAGAAACTTTGAAGGCTAGTAGGGACTGGCACAAAATATTCAAAGTGATGAAAAACAAGGACCTACAACCAAGGTTACTCTACCCAGCAAAGCTATTATTTAGAATTGCAGGACAGATTAAGAGCCTCCCAGATAATAAAAAGCTAAAGGAGTTCACCACCTCCAAGCCAGTATTAAAAAAAAATGTTAAAGGAGCTTCTTTAATAATAATAAGAAGAAAAGATCAGCAATATGAATAATAAAATTGCAATCAGTATGTATCTACCAACAATTATTTTAAATGTAAATGGATTGAATGCTTCAATCAAAAGATAAGGTGGCTGAATGAATAAGAAAATACAACCTTTAGATGTGCTGACTACAAATAACTCACTTCAGATTGAAAGATGTACACAGACTATAAAGGGGTGGAAAAGATATTTCATGGAAATAAAAATTTTTAAAAAAGCTGGGGTAGCAATACTTATCTCGGACAAAATAGACTTTAACACAAACACTATAATAAGAGACAAAGAATGACCCAGTAACCCAACTGCTGGATACTTATCCAGCGCAACTCTAAACAGTACTTCAATGGGACTTGTGAATCTATATGATCATTGCAGCATTACTTACAATAGCCAAGATATGGAAGTGATCTGGGTGTCCAATGGAAGAATGGATAAAGAAGAGATGGTACATAAATACAACAGAATATAATTCAGCTATAAAAAAGAATTAAATTTTGTCATCTGCAACAACATAGATGGACCTTGAGAGTATTTCTCTGTCTGAATGGAGTAAGTCAGACAGAGAAAGAAAATACCATATGATTTCACTTATATGTGGAATCTAAATAACAAAAAAAAGCAAACAAATCAGAAACAAACTTATAGATACAGAGAACATTTTGATGACTGCTAGATGGGAGGGGAGTTGATGGGTGAGTGAAAAAGGGGAAGTAATTAAAAAGTACAATTGATAGTTACAAAATATTCATGAGGATGTAAAGTACAGCATAAGAAATATAGTCAATAATATTGTAATAACTATCTATGGTGTCCGATGGGTACTAGATGTATTGGGGCGATTACTTCATAAGTTACATAAGTATCTAATCACTATGCTGTACACCTGAAAATAATATAATATTGTATTCCAAAAGTAATTGAAAAATAAAAGATTATTAAAAAAAGAACAATTGAGGTAGTGATGTTCAAATGAGATTTTTTTTGAAAAAGAAATACCTACAGTGCCAAAGTTCTCAATCTCTCTCTCCACCCTATGCTCATCAAAATTATACAGCTGATTTTGGAAAAAGTTAAATGAGAATCAAATAATTCTACTATCTATATCGGCTATGTACAATTTTAGGGTAAAAATCATTATGGATTAT
>NW_011888792.1:6155610-6157909 GCF_000151845.1 Pteropus vampyrus | reverse complement strand
ATACAGAAAACATAAAAAAAGATAATAACATCTCTTTGGTCTAGAAATTGGACAGAAATATAAAGCCATGAGAAGGGAAGAAATTATGATCTGGATGAATTTCAAGTCCACAAGCAGAGAATTTGGCCCCTAAAGAGTAAGAGACTAAACGTATTCCACATGAGAGAGATTAGATCTGAGTCACTGATGAGGTACGTTAACCCTAAAAAGAGAATGAAAAAAAAAATCTGTTGTAGATGATCTCTTGGATCTATATAGCTTAATTAACATTCCAGTTTAGAAAAGTAGGAGGATATAGATAAAGTTTGTAGAAATAAACCAAACCATCTGCTAGTGAGGGAACAAGAGTTGTGATATCTAATGCATCACTTGGAGAGAAAACTCATTAGAACCTCAGGGGTCTCAGGGGAGCCAATCACATGGTTAAGTAAGGCAAGAGAGACAGAACTTCCCATTCAAAAGAGATTGTAATCCAAATCTTCTAAGAAAAATACTCTATCCCAATCAATAATCAAAATAAAGACTTATTCTAATATTAAAATGAGTCTAAAAAATATGTTAAAGTAAATATGTTGCAAAACATCAAAGACATAAAGGAATAATTACCATTAGGAATAACACAAAATTATTTTTTTAAAGGAAAGATGGATTCAGATAGGACAATGTTCAGTTGGCACAATCTAATAACAAACTAGTGAAAAGTGTGAGAATTTCACCAGAATCCTATTCACTAGTTTTCTAGTCAGGTAAAGAGATAAGAGAGGAAAGGTTATAGAAGATAAAGAGTTCCAAAATTTCTGAGAGATAATTAAGAAAATTATAGAGCATTCATATTTACAGATAAGATAGCTGAATGTTTTCCAGAACTTAAAATATGAGTCCTCAAGTTGAAAGGACACTTAAAGTACCAAGCAAAATGACATTAAGTTCACACCAAGACCCATAACATTGAAGCTGTAGACTATCAAGGAGAAAACACTACTAGAGAGAGGAAAAAAACTCAAATAGGCACCAACTAACTTTATCAGCAAAAATAGCTACTGGAACATAATGGAACAACAGCTTCAAAGTGCTAGAGAAAAATAACAGTCAGCACAGAATTTTGCATCAGCCAAATGAATATTCAAAAGTGTGAGCACATCAGAATATTTTCTGACTTAAGATGACAGAAACAATTTACCACCCACACACCCTCACTGAAAGAACCAGTAAAGCATTCATTCAGCAAGACTGAAAAAATAAACAAACAAGAAAACAAGAGTGTCAGGTACAAGCAACGATGAGAAAATGAGCTAAAACTACACTAAGACAATTTTTGGTTTTGTAAGGAAATTTCTTGAAGTGCCTAATATCGTAGTCACTAGCAATAAGTAGCTATTTAAGTTTAAATTAAAATTAATTGAAATTAAGAAATCAGTGTCTGTGTTATATTAGCTACATTTTAAGTGTTCTGTAGCCACATGTGGCTAATGGTTACTGTATTAGACAGTGAGAATATAGAACATTACCATCATTTCAGAAAGTTCTATTAGACAGCACTAGTGATAGTTTAGGGAACCCTGGAAAGCTAAGTATCTGGAAAGAGTATAAATAGATGATATATCTACTGACTTTAAGAATATCAGCTTAGGTCTTCTTTTATAAAATCCTGTTTAATGACCGGTTTAATCAGTATACAATTTTCTCAACTCATTATTTTATATGGCAATCAGTAGATGGAATAAACCAGTTTTTCAGTCTCATATAAAAACCACCACATATGGGTAAGTTATTTTTAAACTTAGCAAATCAGCCTCAGTTATAAAAATCTTCAAAGGTATACCTTAAAAAGAGTAAATTATAAAATCATCTATTTGTTCATGTTAAAACAGGTCATATGCATATTAGTTTAGATTACATAAAACCAAACAAAAAGAAACAAACAAAACAGAAAAACAACAGCAACAACAACAAATGCTCCTATTGATTTCATATGCATTTAGGCTTCATTTTTCAATAGTAAAAAAAAAAAGTTGCATAAAAAAGAACTATTGTTTTGAAACCTCTACATAGTTTCTATCATAAATTATGTTACAGCCTTGGATAGCAGAGGTGAAGCTAATTGGATAGGCTTTACTTTTTTTCACAATGTCCATAAACTCTGTTACATTTTATTTGCTCATTTATTTTATTTATTCACTTTCATAAAAATTATGTTGAATAGATCCTATATTTCAGGCACTGTGTTAAGCTCTAGGGATTTATTAGCAATTAAGACACTATCCTTACCTTGAAAGAGTTTTTTAGTGTAAGAGACAAA
>NW_011888792.1:6152923-6155131 GCF_000151845.1 Pteropus vampyrus | reverse complement strand
GAAAATAGTACAGAGGTTCCTCAAAAAATTAAAAATAGGAGTAACGTCAAAAGCATGGCAGAGTGAGAGATGTTCTCAGATCTCTCCCCTTGAAATAATAGGCTGAACATCTAAAACTCAATAAATAACACTCAATCTGCACACAAGCGTGTCTGAGCCAGTGACCTGTGCATAATTGCTACCAGAGGTCAGAACCGTGGGAGTCCTGCGATAGATTGGGAGGAATAAAGAAGCTGCCTCTCACAGCCAGAGGTCACTGCAGAAGGAGGGAGAGGGGAATAGGTACGGTGGGTTCCCTGAACAACCCTGCCTGAGAGATCTGTTAGCTCCACAACCCTGTCTGAGAGATCTGTTAGCTCCACGAAGTGGCAGAGCCCAGGAATCAGAGCAGAAAACAAATAGGGGAAGACAGAGAAGCAACAGCTGATTATTACCACCTGTGGTTGCAATACATGAGGCTAAGCCACAAGAACCCATGCTCCGATCCAGAGAGGAACCGGAGGGAAAATCCATCCCCAAGCCCCCGCTCCCCCCCCCCAGAAAAAAACCCCAGAAATACAAGGACAAGGAAGCAATGAAAACATTGAGCTACCAGAAAGCAAAAGATAAAATGGTTATAGGAAAGCCTCATATTTCAATAATCACCCTAAATGTAAATGGACTGAACTCACCAATAAAAAGGCACAGAGTTGCAGAATGGATCAAAAAGCAAAATTCCAACCATATGCTGCCTCCAGGAGACACATCTCAGCTCCAAAAACAAATATAAACTCAAAGTGAAAGGGTGGAAAATGACATTTCAAGAAAATGGCATTCAGAGAAAAGCAGGAGTACTGGCACTAATATCGGAAGAAATAGACTTCAAAATAAAAAAGGTAAAGAAAGATACTGAGGGACACTTCACAATAATAGAGAGAATCATGCACCAAGAAGACATAACACTTATTAATAATATCTATGCTCCCAATTAGGGAGCCCTGAAACATGTAAAGCCATTACTAACAGAACTAAAGGGAGAAATATACCAAAACACTATCGTAATAGGGGACCTAAATACCCCATTGCCGGATATGAACAGATTATCCAAACATAAAATCAACAAGGAAATAACATTATTAAATGACACATTAGTCCAATTAGACATTTACAGAGCCTTCCATCCCCAAACAGCTGCTTGTACATTCTTCTCTAGTGCACATGGAACATTCTCAAGGATTGACCATATACTGGGACACAGAGTTAGCCTCAAGAAATATAAGAGGGTTAAAATCATACCAATCATATTCTCTAATCATAATGCTTTCAAGCTGGAGATCAACTGTAAAAAGAAAGCAGGAAGAACTACAAATAAACGAAAATTAAACAACATGCTACTGAAGAATGACTGGGTCAGAGAGGAAATAAAAAGAAAGATCAAGAGATACATAGAAACAAATGATAATGCTAGTACAACATATCAAAACTTTTGGGACAACATATCAAAACTTTTGTGACATGGCAAAAGTGGTAATAATAGGAAAGTTCATATCATTATAGGCCTATCTCAAAAAACAAGAACGAGCCCAAATAAACAACCTAACACTTTATCTTAAAAAACTAGAAAAAGAAGAACAAATGATCAAGTGGGCTTCATCCCCAGGGCGCAGGAATGGTTCAACATAAGCGAATCAATTAATGTGATGCACATAAACAAATTAAAAAATAAGAATCATATGATCATATTAATAGATGCAGAAAAAGCCTTCGACAAGATACAGCATCCATTTATGATCAAAACACTTAACAAAATTGGTATAGTAGGAAAGTACCTTAACATAATAAAGGCCATATATGACAAACCCTCAGCCAACATTATACTTCATGGCGAAAAACTAAAAACCTTCCCTCTAAGATGAGGAACAAGGTGAGGCTGTCCACTATTGCCACTGTTATTCAATATAACATTGGAGGTCCTAGCAAGCGCAATCAGGCAAGATGAAGATGTAAAAGGCATCCAAATAGGAAAGGAAGAAGTCAAATAATCATTATTGCAGATGACATGATTCTCTATATAGAACACCCTAAAGACTCCACAAGAACACTACTAAAAACAATAAGCAAATACTGTAAATTTTCTAGATACAAAATCAACGTTCAAAAATCTATAGCGTTCCTATACTCTAATAATGAATTGTTAGAAAAAAGAAGTGGAAAAAATAATTGCTTTTG
>NW_011888792.1:6151117-6152873 GCF_000151845.1 Pteropus vampyrus | reverse complement strand
ATCATTATTGCAGATGACATGATTCTCTATATAGAACACCCTAAAGACTCCACAAGAACACTACTAAAAACAATAAGCAAATACTGTAAATTTTCTAGATACAAAATCAACGTTCAAAAATCTATAGCGTTCCTATACTCTAATAATGAATTGTTAGAAAAAAGAAGTGGAAAAAATAATTGCTTTTGCAATTGAAAAAAAAGAATAAAATAGCTAGGAATAGATTTAATGAAACATGTGAAGGACCTATATAATGAAAACTATAACACCCTATTAAAAGAAATAGAAGAAGATACAAAGAAATGGAAAGACATTCCGTGTTCTTGGATTGGAAGAATCAACATAGTTAAAATGACCTTATTCCCTAAAGCATTATACAGATTTAATGCAATTCCCATCAAAATCTCATCAGCATTCTTTAAAATAGAACAAAAAATCATCAGATTTGTATGGAAGCAAAAAAGACCCTGAATCACCAAAGCCATCCTGAAAAAAGAGAATGAGGCTGGAGGCATCACTCTGCCCGACTTCAAATTATACTACAAAGCAATACTAATCAAAATGGCATGGTATTGGCAGAAAAACATACACACGGACCAGTGGAACAGAATCGAGAGTCCAGAAGTAAACCTATATTTATATGGGCAAATAATTTTCAATGAAAGAGCCAAAAGCATACACTGGAGAAAGGAAATCTTCTTCAATAAATGGTGCTGGGAAAACTGGAAAGCCACCTGCAAAAGAATGAAACTAGACTGTTGTTTATCACTACATACCAAAATTAACTCAAAATAGGTTAAAGACCTAAAAATATGACCTGAAAATTGCATAGATGAAAACATAAGAGCTAAACTCATGGACCTTGGACTTAAAGAAGATTTTATAAATTTGACCTCAAAAGCAAGAGAAATAAAAACAAAAATAAATGAATGAGACTATATCAAACTAAAAAGCTTCTGCACAGCAAAAGAAATCATCAACAGGGTAAAGAGATGACCATCCGAATGGGAAAATATGTCTGCAAGCAACGTCTCCGAAAAGGGCCTAATATCCAAAATGTACAAGTATTCATATAACTCAATAACAACAACAACAACAAAACAAATAATCCAATTAAAAAATGGGCAGAGGACCTGAACAGACACTTCTCTCAAGAAGACATGCAAATGGCCAACAAATATATGAAAAGATGCTCAACATCACTAATCATTAGGGAAATGCAAATCAAAACCATAATGAGATACCATCTCACACCTGTTAGAATAGCATCTGTCAGCACGACAAGTAATATCAAGTGTTGCAGAGGATGCAGAGAAAAAGAACCCTCATACACTGGTGGTGGGACTGCAAAATTGGTACAGCCACTATGGAGAACAGTATGGAGGTTCTTCAAAAAACTAAGAATTGATCTACCATATGATCCAGCAATCCCTCTACTGGGTATTTACCCCAAAGACTTGAAAACATATATCCGAAAAGATATTTGTACACTGATGTTCATAGCAGAATTATTCACAGTGGCCAGGATATGGAAGCAACCAAAGTGTCCTACAATAGATGATTGGATAAAGAAGAGGTGGTACATATATACAATGGTATACTACTCAGCCATAAGAAGAGATGAAATACTGCCATTTTTGACAACATGGATGGTCCTTGAGATAATTATGCTAAGTAAAATAAGCCAGTCAGAAAACTGAAAATCACATGATATCACTTATATGTGGGATATAAACCTAAAAGCAACAAATGAACA
>NW_011888792.1:6136550-6149877 GCF_000151845.1 Pteropus vampyrus | reverse complement strand
ATATTTTATTTCTTGTGTTTTGCATAAATGGTGGCATGCTGTACATTCTTTTCAGTGAATATATGCTAGATATCTTTATATATTGTATATAGAATCTTCTAATTCTTATTATATACCTGAGTAGTATTCCCGATATATAAATGTAATATAATTTAATAGGTTGAATATGAAATTGCTAATGACTTTTAGATCTAAGAAAACAACAATTTTATATTATTTGCCATATATTTAACTAATTCTCTAGTGAAGGATATTTGACATTTCACAAATAAAGTTTTATTAGAACTCAGCCACATGCATTCATTACATGTCTATAATGCTTTTTGCAGCAAAGTTGAGTAGATGTAACACAGACCATATGGCCTGGAAAGCTGAAAATATTTACTATCTGGATAAAAACTTTAAATCCTTATTGTAAAAAATTTGTTTTCTATTTAAAAAACCTAATGATATCTTATAGAATTGACCTCATGCAATTTGTAAAGTTCATCTTCTGTTAATGAAGACAATTGTTAATTGTCATTCTTTATATAGTCACATGAAAGAAAACTTGAAATTGAAAATTAATTTGGAAAAGGTCATTAATATTAATGAAAAGTTTGTCAATATTGTCTTTGGGCTCAGTCTTTTTAAATTATTAGCGACTTGAAAATGGATAGGTTTTCAGCAGATTTGTATTTTCTGGTTCTCATGTGGTCAGAAATATTATAACTGCAATGATGGTAGATAGTAAATATCAAAAAATACTTTGTGCATATTAGATATTCTTCATCGACGTTCTACAAAATACAAACTCAGTGCTTAATTTTTTATTTAATATTTATTTTCTTTTGGTTCATTGTTACTGAAAGTTTATTGGAAAAAATTAGTAAGTATTGATCTCAATAATATAAATGGATTTAGATTCACACCATATGGTAAAGCAGCAGCATTCAGATTATTCTTTTCTCTGTGGTATAACTATTTATCTTCCATTTCACATGCACATTTCACTTACACCTGCTCTTCGATTTTCCTTGTTTCTCATCTCACCCACAATTGGGTATCCTTACAACTCATGCATCTCACAGGCATCTGCACAAATGGTTAGATCCCAAAATGTCCACAGGTGGCGGTGTACATCATTTTCCTCAAGACTGAGATCTTAAGGAGTTAGTTGGCTCTAGCTGCTCTTGTCCTAATGTTTTCTTTTATTCGTGGGCATGCTGTCCTCGAAAGGAAAGTGTTAGTTATTTGGAGTCTAAAAAGCTTGAGAAATGAGAAATACATTTCCATATGTTAAACAAGAGTTAGGTTCACTGCAGTGCTGATGATGTTCAGCTTCTCCCCCAATCATCATAAGGATGGACTTTACAGAGCTGCTATGAGGATTCTAGGCTGATTTTATTGACTGCTCTAGTGCTGAGGGAGTTAGTTCTTTTTGTTCCAGCTAACAATGTAGGCTCCAAGAGGCAGCCAGCTTGTGCCAGGTGTGTAACAGCTCAGAGCTCCACAGCCCTGCTTCACCACCTGCAGTCTGTGTATCTATATAGCTCTTGGAGAATGCTGCTCAAATGGGAGAATTCTTTTATTCAGCCATCAAATTTATCCTGAAAATTGAGGAGAGAGCAGTGAAGAAAACAAAGGTAGAACATTTTAATGCAGTGAGCAATTCGGAGAAGAATGAAGAAGTCTTTGCCCTTTTCCACGATGAGAAAGGCACGTGTATTATTAGCAAAATCAAAGGAGTATTAAAAATGTCATTTATATTCACATCTCTTTAAAACACTGAGTTGGACAAATAAAATATCTATACTGGCCAAATTCTACTTAGAGCCTACAGGTCAATGACCTCTGAATTCAATCCTTTATTCTACAAATGAGGAAATAGATGCCAATAAAATTAAGTGACATGTCCAAGGGATATGACTTATCAGTGACCGTGCTAGGATCAGAAGGTATGTATTCTTCTTGTAAATGACTGCAAATATAATGCTAACTTCTTATAACAGCCATGTGCAGTAGCCTTGGCATTTATAAATGTTTCCAAATATGTTTTAATGCATTTATACTTCCTGAATGGAGCCTCTCTTTGACTAATATATTCAATAAATTAATCCCACTCTTTGTAAATTATTACATTAATCCCAAATTGGCAAGAAACTACAGCCCTTCTGAATAGCACATCTAGCCAAAGCTTAAAAGAAAGGCCATGTGGATTTTTTCAAAAGCATCTTGGTCCCATTCTTTCAAACTTGGCCCTTCTAAACATACCTCCACAAAGACAGCACACTAATTATGCAAATGAATGCAATGTTTTTCTAGGTCACAGCGGGCCTACTTCTACATAGAATGCACCAACAAGACTATTAGGGGGTTTCTGTTGCCAGAATGTAAATAGCTTCTACTGACCAAACTTGATCAGAGATGAAAGATATTATGTAACTCTTATCTTCCAATTCACTTAAGAGCCATGGTCTGAGACAGTATTCTACCACTCCAGAAATAATGGTCATGTTGGCCTCCAGATGAAATGAGTTAGAAAGTTATTAGCTAAAATTTATTCCTGCTATTTTATCATTAACTCTGCATAGTCTTATAAACTCTTTGGGTCTCAGATGCCTTATCTAAATAATTGTTTATTTTTAAATAGAGATAGGGGGCAGATATTTAACTATGGTATCTAATACTTTGTTAACATACCTAGAGAGACCTTGATCAATTAATACTAGCTGTTTGGTTTCTTCAGATGCAAAACAAACACCAGCATTACTATTATTTAAGATCTATTATAAAATGTAAAGGAAATACACTAAAATTCTAATATAAAGCACTTCATTATTCCATAATTTTTCTTCTACGGTGGGTCAAAATATAGCCTCTATCTACATGGATTTCCATGTTTACTGAATTTCTCACCATGACAGGAATTCTCATGGACAGTAGTTACCTCTGTCGATTGTAAAAGAATACGCAGTTTTGGTATGGTAGAATAAGCACTGGGCATGGACTAAGAACAAGCAGGAACCAGTGCTTGTTCTGCTACTTACACCTGTGGGACCCTGGGCATGCTCTCAACCTCACTGAGCTTCAGTTACCTCCATAAAAAATAAAGTAAGCATAATTCCATAAAAGAGTTCTGTGAACCGAAAGCTTTTGTATCAAAAAAAAAAAAAAAAAAAAAAAAAAAAAGGCAAGCATTATTGTTAGGGTGTCAGTATAGTAGTTGAAGAGCACTGAAGTCAACATTAACATATCTTGTTGCTCTTTCTTTCTGGACTTTTATCTCTTGTCTTCTTTTAGGACATTTTTAGAAGAAAAAAATGGTTCTCATTTTGGAGAAACTTGCATTTAAGGCACAATAATGATATGCATACTATTTCTAGGCGGTAACATCACCTTTCATTTAGCGTGATACTTTAAAATTTATTGCCCTTTTACAGTTATTACATTCAACGTTTACTTAATGCTTAGAGAAAGTGCGGTTTATGATTATTACTACTCTTTTGTGCTTGTGGCTAGACAACTATGACTGCAAAACTTCCCTATGTACTTTTCTGTGGAGGTTACACATCCAGTCTGTCTGCTGCCCTGCTTTGGTATACCTGAAATCTTTGAGTGAGCATCCACGGAATTTTTTCTAGATGTTTACAAATCTGCTCTTTGATTTTTCAGGTTGCACGGTTTAATAATATAAACATGGTTGTTGGAGATAGACTGATTTCAAAATTCAGTTCTACAAAGCTTTGTGACGATAAGCAAGACACTTCGCTTCCTACATTCTCAGTTTCTCAAATGTAAGGGGTGACTATTTACTCCACTGCATATGACTATTATGAGGATGAAATGAAATCTTGGTGTAAACCAAGCTTGTACTCAATGCCTCGCTTAAAGTAGGAATTCAATAACTGTTCACTCCCTTTTCCCTTTTTCTTTCTTTATTCCTTTCTTAGTTGACTCAATATTTTCCTGATCTTCCTAATGCTATTGCTTCCAGAAATGATTGTTCTCTGGGAAGAATTTTCATCCTCATTTTGCCTGTATAACACTTCTGTATTTATCTAGTGGGAAGATTCAGGCTGCATCTAAGAAGAGAAATACAGTAGAAGAGCACTGGGCTAAAAATCATAACTCTGCCCTACCCCTGGCTCTATGTGAGTTGTATGATCTTAGGCAAGTCACTTCTGTGTTCTCATCCTTATAAAATGAGGATGCTAATATTCATCCTACTTCTTCAGAAGTAGTTTGTTACCTCAGATAAAAATTACATAAAACATTTTGAAAAGTTTGCAAAATTAAAATGAAAAAATATGATTGAGATTATAGTTTAATCTGAAACATGTTCTAGACAATTAAAAGACCTTTCCCCTTCAAATATCATAACAAGGCAAGCAGGCAAGTCCATAGTCCACTTTCCAATCTAATAATCTGGGAATTTTTCTCCTTCTCTGTAACAAAAGTCCCCCAAACCTCCCAGCAGTGTAAAGTTTTGGCGAGAGTAATGAGGAACTGATTCAGGATGCTTCCGGATTCCTACTGAAGTGGTATGCATGGTTGGATTCAGTAGTTCAATCTCCATCAAGGTTTGTTACTGCCCTGATATACTGTAAAAAAGTGTCTTTTTCATCTCCAAAGCAGTTTACAAATAAATGAAACTCTGTCAAGGTATTTTGATTTCTAACTATAAAAGTGGTGCATTTCCTCAGAAACAAAATACTAGAACCAAAATAAAACCAAAGAATTCAAATATCTGAGTCTGATGTGTGGACATCAGGACCTCCACATATCGAGTTAATCACTAGACTCTCCCCACTTATATGACAATAACAGTTTTGACCTCTGCCTGAAATATATGAAGTCTAACAACAGCAGCATATAAAAGCAGGAAAACAACAGACTCTTGTTCAGATAGGATGTGACAATTTTCCATTCAAGGTGAATCATTGACAAATCTCTACAAGGGAGAAATTCTTCAATGTATTGTCTAAGGCTAAGCCCATCACCATTCAATAAAGATTGAACTTTGGTTTATTTTTCATTTTAAAGTGTGTGTTTGTATGTGTTGTTTTCACTTCTTCCCACTCATTTTCCCATCTGGGAACTCCTTTTTACCAAAAAGGTTTTTGGCAGAACAAAGGTGTCAAAAGAAATTCAGGCAGGCAGACACAATGAGAGCTGAACACATAATGGGAGTTAGCAAATACGTCTCAGGAAATGAGATTTTAGTTATTAAATCCCAGAAACTTACTTCTATTGAGAAAAATAAGGAAAGAATAAAGTAAAAGAATAAAAACAGGATTATGAGGTTAATAAATTATAGAATTCCTTCAATTAGAGATATTTTTAATTGTCACTTGAAACTTGAGTTCATTGAGAATACTTATATTCACAAGTCATCACTAAGCCAAAGGACATGAGATATGAACATAGCAGGTACTTCTGTGTCTTAAGGCCTAGTGATGCCATTTTAAAAAAATAAACATTTCATGTATTCATTCAACAGATATTGATTAAGTACATACTATGTGCCAGGTATCCATAAAGAAGAGACTGTATTAGACTATGGTATGATAAAAATGTTCACATTTCCACTGGATTCTTTTCTTTTGAGGTGGGATTACCTTTCCAGATAGTTCTACTCCATGAGTTCCTAATAACCCTGCTTTTTGCCATTTCTTATAGACAAAAAACAACAACAAAACAAACAAACAAACAAAAAAACAGAAAAGCAGGAATTAGGCAGAAATGATGGGCAGGAGATGCTTCCTAGACTAATGGGGAGAAGCTTCAGAATGTGACTCAGGGTGCATGTGGGGTGAGAGGAAAATGGTAAGGGGGATGCATTTTTAACATGATCAAGTCAAAGATATGTTAAGAAGGGGAAGTCAAATCTCATATAACCCTGGTTAAAATTTTTGAGAGTGTTATTTAATTCTCACAGTGCTATTTTTTTCTGTTTAAATTTTGTTTGTTTTTCTCTACTTTTAGAAAAACTAAGTAATAGGTTAGGAAATTTCCAACATGCTTTTTTTCTCTACCCATCAGGTCAAAAATGACCCTTCCCTTTAGCCAATAGCAGAGATTAGGCTACACAATTTACAACATGTAAAAGGAACATTGGTACAAGACAATTTCTGAGGGAAGGGAGTTGAGATTTTACAGAGGTATAAGGTTGTGGAGAAAGAAAGAATGGGAGATTGGAGAATATTGAGAGAAGCAAAGATCTCATTCAAGAGATAAACTTTGGGAAGAAAAATATGGGGTGTATAAATTAGAAAAGGATGCAGTACTCATGTGAGGCACTTTAGAGCCTATGGACTGAGTGATCAACCCAAAAAACCCTAGCAGTGAAGCTCTTTTGTGTAGGATACAACCATATTGATTAATTAGTAGTAAAGAATAATTTTTGAAAAGATAAAATGGCTTTCCTATAAATATAAAATGAATACATATTAAAGAATTTAACTAATTTACAAATGAAGGAAGCAATAAGATAAGGTACCAAAGAAAATGTGTAGAACTAATATACATCTGAAGGGAGGGACAGGGAGAGATGGAGGGAGAAAGGAAGAGAGAAGGAAGCCAGGGTAGAGAAACAGAGAGTCAGAAATGCTGAAATAAATTTGTTAATAGAAGCAAAACTGTCTAATATCCTACTGGGCAATAAATTGTAATGTTTATGCGACTGTTTCAACCAGGAGGAATTCAATTTTATCTCTACTGGATAAAATTCATTTGCATAGATATGAATAGGAATCATTTGCATTGCCATGGAGAGGAATCACTTGCAACTTCTATGATTTAATTTCTAGACCTACAGAACATACAATAGTCTAGTCAGTAAAAAATTAATCAAAATTGCAGAGAATACTTGGAGAGTCCACCAGACAACAACCAGTATGTTACAGAAAGGTAATTTAATGATATCTTTTGCCCATTTCCAAGTTTACACTTTTTCTTAAAACTTAGACTAGGGGACAACTGTTTTTTCAATCCCCTGTGTCTATATAGTTACAACACTAATAAAAAATTACTTAGATCTTCATGAAGTTTTATAATCTATGTTTACTTTCAGAAAAGTAGCCAATAAGTTATCCAGAATAGGGAAAGAAATGACTCCCATTCTCCAGTCACCAGCAAGAATGAATGCTTATTCTGAAAAAAATGTTTATTTCCTTAACTTTCCCTCTCTCTAGAGAATTATCAACATATCCTATGGGACAAAATAAAATATCCTTTTGCACAATATTTTGATGCAAAGAACAGATTTTCTATATGATCTAATAGAGCATTATTTGAATGCACTCTTCATTATCTGAACACCGACTAGTCTATTCAAGATTTTATCTTAAAGCATCCTGACTGCTTTTTTAAATGAGACACTTGGGCCTTATAGATTTATAATTTTTCATCTGCCCACCTGAAGACACACTGTTTCTATGGTTTTTGGTATGATACAGTATGAAGCAGGTCCCAGAGCAGGAGGCAACCTGGCTGGGCACAAATGTCCTGAGCAATATCACAGGGGGAGGGAGAACATAAAGAGAGACAGCTGGGCCAGACTTACAGGGAAGTACTTTTCAGTACAGCAGTTAGCCACAGAGAGCGGATTAGGCAATCCAAAACTTTATTAAAAAAAGAACAGGTAGAGCTATGATGAAATTCAGAAAATAATCAGTATTAGGAGTTATAGTTCAACAACTAGCAAGTACTGGAAAAGGTTTCACTCAGAAATCAGACAACAGCAGTCAGAAATCTGTGGATCCAGGGAACAGAACCCCGTTTACTTATTTTAGAGAAAGCACTAAGCAGAGTAACCAAGGCTAAAGATATGGAAAAGCAACACTGGTGTAAATCTAGACTTTGGACGGTATAGCTTTTTGGAAGCATGGTTTCTCTTTGGCACAGTCTATCAAAGTATAGTGGTTTAAGACAAATTTGGTGAGATACATAGAAGAGATTAAGAAGGGATTCCTTAATCTAGCTAGGGAAGTATGCTGGAATTACCAATGGTACTAAGAGTGGTACTGAGAGTTGAGTTAAGACAGTTTTAAAATCTGGAGTTAGAATGATTCTGGGATGGAAATAGGAATAGACTCACAATTAGAAAATTCTGAAGGTAACGACACAGACACAAATCTGGAACTAGGTAACAACTATCATTATTTTATTCTTTCACCTTGAGCAAAACTTAAAGTTATGTCTTGTTGACCATTTTATCTAATATCCTGGACTACATTTAACTGGATATTGGTAAAGAAACACTAGTACGTGTAAGCTTACATTCATTTTACAATGTCTATAGCTATTAATTAGTGATCAGACCATTTCTTTTATAAAATCCTCCTTCTTACAGACTTGTTAACTAAATTGACATATTTCACATATTTTCATCACTCGTTCTCTAGATTTTAATCTTCCAAGCTTTACAATTTTATAAATTTTTTTCTACCTAGTCTTATAATTATTTCATGACTTTTGAAGTTAATGATCTTATATCTGGACTTTCTGTTGATTTAAGCCTGATTTTTAATGTCTTTATTATTTCTATTCTGACATCTTGCTACCTAAAACTTTTATATTATCTATTTCTCTCAATCACTGTGTGCTAGATGTTGCTCATACTGATTCTACCAGCCCACTAGACCTCATTATTAAATATTTAGGAATTTTGTGAGTGGGTTGTTAAATTGGCCATGGTGGGAATCTTTATACCAGGGAAATTCATATTTTTGCAGCTGAAACGTCCACTTTATAGATGAAGAAAATGAGGTACAGAGAGGTTCATTAATTTTCCCAAGATCAAAATGCTAATAAGTTGTGGCAGTAGCACTAGAATATGGGTCTTCTCTGTTCTAATCCATCACATGGGCATTTGGTGATTCTTAGTATAAAGGCAATAATGAAATGGAATTAAATAACTCAGTTCCTCTTGTCTCATTTATTCCAATATAATGTGTGTAGCTAAAAAATTTTTTAAATGAAATGGCACAATGATTAGTATTTTAATTAAAGATGGAAGATATAACTATAAGAGGACTTAGATGCTTCTGTTCCTGAAACAGGGTTAAAATTGTAAGACCCACCTCTTCATAAAGATAGCTTTCTCCTAGAAATTACAACTTCATTTTATATAGTTGGTACAAGCTCAATTATGGTTATGAAACTTGATGAGTTAATGTCTCTCAATAAATAAAAATGATAAATATATTTTTATAAATTTCAATATTAAAATGGTGGTATAGTTATACTAAATGCCAAGAAATGTATAAAGACTTAAAAATATATAATGCAAACTAGAGATATTTTTCTATCGTTAACTGATATCTATTACTGGTGAACTGAACTAGTTAATTTCACACCACTTCCAAAATTCACAAACATTCACCCTTAAATTACAATGTACCTGACCTGTACCCCTTGCTTTATAGAGCCACATGTTTCCTTAAAGAATTAGCTGCTTGTTCTTTTCATGGAAAGTTGTTGCTATCTTTCCTACAGAGCCAGCTCTTGGCAGCATTTCTCTCTTTAAAAAAAAAAAATCTCAACAGGAAACCACATTATCTATTCTATGACTAAGCTGACCAGAAGTCCCTAAAGATAAGAGCTCACATATCAGATTTCTTTTCCCTGTTGACCTCTTTATACCCCTTAAAGCTTCTTTCTATTAGAACCATCCATTTAGCCCATTCTGTCAACTAACTTCTGTGTCATTTAAAAACTGTCCATTAACATTAAAAGCAAAACCTTATTTATCAATAGAGTTAGAAACAGTAGTTGAATATTGAGAGATCTTCCCACTCTCTCAGTACCTTCATTGAATTGTAAATCAAAGTTCATTGATTAGTATCTGAACTTTCTTCTCTTCCACTGCTACAATTTTAGTTGAAATGTTTGTCATATTGTTTGCATCAACAATAACAATCTCTAAGTTCTCTTTGCATCGTTTTTTTTTTGCTTCCTTCATTCTATTTTAATTGTCTTTACAGTTATTGTTTCAAAATATAAATCATATCACATTCAATCTATAAATGATAATTTTTGTGTTACTTAGATCAAAATTTATATATTTTAAATGTTGGGTCCAAAGATAACCTATTGTTGAAATAGTTTTGTTATTATTAATAATCTTCTGGCTATAAAAGTAGAAAAGCAAAAATACATGAAAAAATATTTAAAATTATTTCAAATACTATATTTTAGAGATAACTATTATTAACATATTATATCTACTTTTAATGTACACATTGTTTTCTTGGTTGTGAAGTTTGGTAATGTCATAAAACAGCTGAGCCCAGCATGATGGCTGAGATGAGTCTCTTCTCCAGGTAGATGAGGCAAATGCTCATCGCCTTATTAAGAATAAAATAGAATTTGGTTTGCGCTTTTTTTCTTCTTATTTTGGTAAGAATGGCAACCTCTTTAAAATGTTAACTCTAAATTAATTCACATTTAAATAAGACAACTTATAATTTTAATTGTTATCACTTTATTCATTCGAGCATTTGTTCACACTTTGTATCTGTAGCAACTAATTGTTTATAAAATAGAAGAATAGGCTGGGTTCTTGCCCTCAGGTAGTGTGTAATCCAACAGGGGAGTTGTGACAGGTACACAAATTCTTTTAAAACAAATTAGAATGATACCGGGGTAATCAGAAACAAAGTGACCATGTGTTTCTGAAGCAGAGACCTGTTTTCTTCTAGGGCCATGGGAACTTCATGGATGGGTAGTGGTTCACCTGACTTTTGAAATGTAGGTGTACATGTAGATGAAGTACTAGAACAAGACTAGAGAAAAGAAAGTTTAGAGTATGTTTAGAGAGAATTGTGGCACTGGGTAGGGAGATGTAATATAAAGCTGGAGGATGGATCATGTTTGACAGAAAGAACTTTTGATTCAAGGAGTTAGTAGTCTCGCATTACTTAATAGAGTGGGGGCATCTTTCAGTGCTTCTGTTCAGGAAAATGACAAAATTATATTCTGTGTTAGGAAGACACATTCAGCAGCAGGCTGTGAGATTGGTAGGAGAGGGAAGAGCAGCTTCAGAGTGCTGGTTAGAGCAAGCTGGGGTCTGAATTGGAATAGTGGTTGTGAAGATTTGAAGAAAAAGGAGAATTTAGGAAACAATGAAGACTGAAAGTGACTGGATTCGCTGGCTGAATGTGATGTGATAAATGAGAAAGATAGAGAAGGCATTAAAAATATCACCAGCATCTCAATCTAGGATAACCATGAGGATGGAATATCCTGAAGAATTAAAAAAAAAAAAAAAGCAGAAAGGAAGAGAAAGGAAAAAAGGGAGAGAAAGAATGAGAGAAAGAAAGGGAGAGAGAGGAGATTTTAGAAGGAAGATGACTGGTTTCAGATATGAAGATTTTAAACGTTAATCAACTCGATATATATGTTTCAGTATCAGGTTCAGCTTACTTTTACTTTCAGAACTTATAAAAATTATTATTATTACTTTGTCTCAACTATTTCTTCTTGAAAAGAAAATTTAGACCATTTGTCCGTGTTAGGCTAATTTCCTTCTTCTACTTTCTGTTCTTTCCTCTAAGATAGTTACATCCTATAATCATGTCATCTTTTTTTAGAGTACATGTGGTTGGTTCTCACAGTTCCTTTCCCTGTATAATGCCCTGTAATTTTTGTATTGTTTGACTGGTCTTACGGATCTGGTTAATTTTGTATCACCCCATACCATGACTTTGCTGAAACTATGCTGTCTGCATCTGACTTTGCTGAAACTATGCTATCTGGGCAGGATATTCACCTTAGAGCAGCATGCTTGAAATCACAGTTCAATGAAATATTCTGTATCATACTTGATAGGGGTGGATATTAGGTATATTGTAGTTCTCTGAAATTATTTGGTTTGAAAATCAAAACAAAAAACTTGGGCAAGCTGCAATTTTCTGTTGTCACTGAGTAATAGATAATTTAAGGTTTGGTAAAACATATCAGCATATTTACTATGGTATGCCAAATGACCCTGTTCCCTTTTCTTATTTAAAGGGATTCTCAAAGTAAAAATGTTGTTTTGCAATCCGGTGATAATTCCAAACTGAATTATAATTGTCTTTGCCCTATAGTATAGATGCAAAATACAAAATTATATTTCACAATAGAGTCGTGATTTCTCAGTTGCGATTCTAGTCCTGATTTTAATATTGTCACTCTGTACTTTCTGGTAACTATACTAGTGACTGAGGGTAGTGCCAGCTTAAAATTTATATACAGACAGTCCTGACTTAAATTTTTCAACTTTATGATGGTATGAAAGTGATAAGCACTCAGTTGAAACCATGCTTTGAATTTTGATCTTTTCCCAGGCTAGTGATATGCAGTAAGATACTCTCTTGTAATGGTGGGCAGCTGCAGCAAACTGTAGCTCCCAGTCAGCCATGTGATCAAGAGGGTACACTGATATTCTACAGTGTGCTGTGTTGCCAGCATTTTTTTTTTCTTTTGCTATTGTGTTTTGTGTTTTCATTTTCTATCATGTCTACAAAACACCCTTATATAAGTCTCTCTTGCTTCTGGTGAGAAGAGAGGAAGGAATTACGGATGCTCCTTGACTTATTATGCGGTTATGTCCCAATAATGTAAGAGTTCTGAGCACATTTAAGGTAGGCTAGGCTAGCACATTTAAACTTTGGTAAGTCAGGTGTATTAAATGCATTGACTTAACAATGTTTTCACTTTACATGGTTTTATCAGCAAATAATCCCACCATAAGTCAAGAAATATCTATAATTACATACATAGTATTACATAATTTACATGGTATTTACATAATGCCACATTTACTTGCAAGGTTTTCTGCCTTTAATATTAACATCAGTAATAACTGAGGAATTTTTTTTCTTTCAAGGAGTGATGGCAACGGGCACTAATATATCTCAATTTGCTCATTCTTCAGAGACTAAGTATTGGAAAACCCATAGGACTGAGCAGTGTGGTGACATTTTAACTTTCATACTTGCTGTATATAATTCTGAACTCTCCATTCTAAAATGCTTCATTTCCCAAACCAGTGATTTCTTAATAATGTGCTCTTGATTACATCCTCCCTCTTTACAACAGTAATGCTTAAATATCTGTCTCCTTACTGTGTCATGCCCTCTAATCCTTGTACTGTTTTTAATGCTTGGCTGGTAACTGCAACCCCACTGAGACAAGGCTGTCTCTACACCATGAGAAAGGCAGGACTCCTGCTGTACAGAAGTCTGCATCAGATGAAAGGGCAGAGAGGATGCTTCATGCTTGCGGGAGTTTCTCAGCAAGTAATTCTGAAACATTTGGAATCAAGAGAAATTTTGCTGGTTTCTGTACCAACAAAATT
>NW_011888792.1:6131171-6136500 GCF_000151845.1 Pteropus vampyrus | reverse complement strand
TCCATTCTAAAATGCTTCATTTCCCAAACCAGTGATTTCTTAATAATGTGCTCTTGATTACATCCTCCCTCTTTACAACAGTAATGCTTAAATATCTGTCTCCTTACTGTGTCATGCCCTCTAATCCTTGTACTGTTTTTAATGCTTGGCTGGTAACTGCAACCCCACTGAGACAAGGCTGTCTCTACACCATGAGAAAGGCAGGACTCCTGCTGTACAGAAGTCTGCATCAGATGAAAGGGCAGAGAGGATGCTTCATGCTTGCGGGAGTTTCTCAGCAAGTAATTCTGAAACATTTGGAATCAAGAGAAATTTTGCTGGTTTCTGTACCAACAAAATTCTTCTTAATCATAGAAAAAAAAGAGAAGGGAAAAAGAAATCAGAATAGTATTTCCTTACTTTCTGTAAGCACTGATATGGAAAAAAATGAAAAAGGGAATTTTAAAGAAACAAAAAACTGCTTTATGTTGCTCATATTAAAAGAAAAAGAAAAATCCTTTGAAACTACTATATGACCTACTGTGACTCCAACTTTTGACTGTTATTTTGTTGTTGTTGTTAATCGTGACTCGAAGACCCCAATTGCCAAACTTAGTAAAGGGTTTCTTGACTAGCCTAACTATACTTTCACTGACTTGGTAAAACCGAAGGTAATTTCCCACAGATGTGACATTAAAGTAAGTCTATAGACTATAGCTAAAAATAAGCCTACATACTTCTAGATGACAAATACCTTTCTAGATGAAAATGTTGAAAAAAAGTTTTTTTTTTAATTATTAAACCTGAAACACAATTTATATCTATTTGTATTCTTCTAAGTACCATATTATTTATTTCCTAAGATTTTTAACTCACAAAATATCTATTTTCAGTGGGTAGAAAAATAAATGATACAGAGAACTTACAAACTTTAGTAATTTTTCTGAATTCATGACTAGATTAATTGATTTACAAACCACTGACTCAATATTTAAGTCCATGTTCAGTATGATTGACAATTCCAATCAGAAGTACAAAATTGGGTGTGATGCTCTTTAATGGAAGGCATATGAAAGACAGAAAAAACTATAGCTTCCACAGCCCACCATACAATACTGTGAAATTTGGTTCTGTTCATCTCTTTGCATTAGTTGCTAGAAATGCTGTAGACATATTATTTGGTAACTGTACTAATACTCATGATTTTTGTGTATTTTGTGTACTAACCTATTCATGATGTATTCTTTTTTCTTAACTAATTTTAAATTGCGTTTAACTTATATTGTTTACATTTGTCTTTAAATCTACTTTGGATCTAGATATGGAATAAAATTAAATATGTATTTACTTACAAAGACAAATTTTACATAATATACATTTCAATAATTATAAACAATGCCCTACAAATAATACTTTGCTTAAAATCAGTATTATGTGTGTACATTTATTAACATTTCTCAGTTTTTCTGTAAAGTAACCACAAAAGATTCTAGATCTTGAGGTTCTAGGGTGGCATCAGGATTTAACTCCAGGCCTGGCTAATTTTCCAATCTCTTTCTACTGGGCATAGGACTTTTATAGCCAAAGTGAAAATCAGCTAAACCAAAGGGAAATGTTTCATTGAATATTTCAGAACCTGAAGCAATTAAATTTGGTTTCCATCTCTCTCTCTTTTTTTCCATCTCTTTAGGATCTTCCCAGACAGTTCGGTAACTTTACTGAGCACTCCCAAATTATACTGTATCTTAATGTGTGCCTGAAAACATCCATTTCTGTCATTGCTTTTTAAAAAATACTTTGGAACATGGGGCTCAGGTATTAACATAATTTATCTTCAAGAAGTTTGGTTTTGTGTCTTGGATAAATTCTCAATTTTAGATTTTAGACTTATATTCTCAAATTTTCATTGCCTGCAAGTAGCCTAAGTATCCATCACTTTCTCTCAATGTATGTACAATCAGCAGTGACAAGGACATGGTCAGTGAATTTCCCTATTGCATATTAGGCTTCTATTTTGTGCTTACTTGGAATAATAAGAAAGAAAATACTGTGATAAGTCTAAAGTTTTTAATACTTGTAGTACCTAATCTGTCTCGATTCCTGAAATATACTGAATAATATCAGAGACAACATATTTCATGAGGAACAGGCATTTAAATTCACCATTAAATAAACATATTAAGGAGAATGTTTTGTTTTTTGACTGAATATTTGCCTACATTTCCCATTTCATTTAGAAAACTACTAGAAATATGCCTTCCTGATTCACAGGAGAGAGAAAATCAGCTGGTTTCTAGTAAACTAATATGACCTACTTGGAAGTTTGTTTATTATTTCTTGAATCTCTTTTTAGTCTCTTTCAATCACAATTCGTCTCAACATCCATGCTATTTTTGGTTCAGTGTTTTAAATTGTACACTCCCTCTATAGCTGCTCTCTAGAAGACCTCTACAGATTACCTCTTTCATTGCCTTGTGACCTTTCTTAGACTCTAACATCTAATAATCTTATAAGTTCATTCATACCAATTGTATTAATATGTGATGACATTTTTGTTATTTCATTCTCAAAGAGATACCATATTTGTAGTTGTTTGAAGTCTTCAATCTCTAAATTTGGAGGGGCTAATCAATGATAAGAATTTCTGGCACTATGTATTTGTTCAGGGAGCCCAGGAACACTTCTCTTATCGTATCAGTTACCTGTCATCTCCATTTTTAGCAAGACCCCTTTTGGAGAAAGACCTCCTTTTCTCTGTTGCTGTATTCTAACCACATCAGTGTCTCAGTCCTAATTGCAAGCAGTTCAGGTCCTGGACATACATACCTGTTATATACAGTCTTTTCATAGCTGCCTGCTTAATGAGGAAGGAAGAGAGGGAGGGAAAGAGGTGGGTGGGTGGGTGGGTGTGTGTGTGTGTGTGTGTGTGTGTGTGTGTGTGTGTGTGTGTGTGTGTGTGTGTGTGTGTACGTGTGTGTGTACACATGCTCCTGTGCCTCAAGAGTAAGTTTTTCTCTCCATTCCACTTGGCTCCTCAACATCAATATTTTGAGGTTTGACACTCTAAGATCTCTGTGGAAAGAATAATTCTGCTTGCAGCTGCTTGAACCATTCAGATTCAACAAAGCACCATTTTGTAAAATGATGACATCTGTTCAGCACATGATTGTATAATATTGACACTTGCAATCTTTTTGGTTGCTATGGCAATTTGGGTAAGGGGACTAATTGGCAAGTGAATCTAGCTTCTACCCAAATAGGAGTCTTGGCTTTCCTGGGCACTTAGTCCTGCCAATGACACTACAGCAAGTCAACAAACATGAGGTCGAAGAGTAAAGGACAAATAGAATCTTAGGTCAGCAGCACAAGAGCTGTAAATACATAATGGCTTGAATGTACTTAAGGAAATAATAACCTTGGTCCTGGTAACTTTAAATAGTTAATAAAGAATGCCAAAATGCTTAAATCTTGGTAACCTACCAAAAGGTAAGCTACATTCTGGGAAAATGACTTTCAGCATGATATTATATATGCTCAATTAATTTAAACACAAAATTTTGAAATGTGGTGCCAAGGCTAATTCCAGCTAATGTAATTTTCTCAGATTAAGTTTCAGTGAATATAACATTTCAAAGAAAATTATATTGTGATATTAAAAGAAAAGCCCTATTGCAAAGGCAGATCACAGCTTCTTTTGCAATAAAAGGAATAAAAACGAATACTGATTAGTAGGAATGAGTAAAGTTCCCCCTGTGTTAAAGCATAAGATACAGGAGGTTAATTTTTACCCACCGGGTTCTAAAATTGCTCACATAAATTTTCTCATTTATTCATGTAAACTAGGTTGCATGTTGTGTGAGAAAAAAGTAAGGATTCAGCAAGGAAAAATGCACATTAAATTTATGGCTGCAATTTTCGAGTTTAAAACGAAGTTGTCTGAACATTTGGCTTTGAAGCTGCTCTCCAGTGATTTTAACAGAAAAAAAACATGGAGGGGCCTGAAGGTGAACTCCAATATCAACATTTGTTTGGTGTGTACCTGACATTGGGTCTGGACAACTCAGAGAATTCTAAATGTTTCTCATTGGACTTTGTCTAATTGTGTGGTGAAATCACTGCAGTAGGATCACCTGAGCTACTCATCAAAAATGCAGATTCCAGATCTTACCTCATATACTCTAGGTCAAAATCCCTTGTGGATGGAACTCGAGAAAATGCATTTTTATTAAGCTGCCAAGGTGATTCTGATGCACACTCAAGTTTGAAGGCCACTCCCTTATGGAATATTTGCGAGAAACACTCTGCTATATACATTTTTATAAAATACAAATAGTTTCTTAGGATTAATAAATATGATGATGGAATTTGCTGAGAACTAGGAATTATGTCTACTATTTGGGTGTAAGCTGCTTCAGCTGTGAGAGTAGTCAAACAGCATGAACTCTTCATCTCAGTCATTCTCTTTCTGTTTTAACTTAATCCCATCTCCCATTGGTCCAGCCCTACTTGTCATCCCATGCCTGACAACCAAGCTCCTCTAATTGGCACTATGGTAAGATCTAAGGCTTTCTAATTTGTTAAACTTGTCGCTGTTGTGATTCTTTTCTTTTTATGTATTCAAGCATTATAGTAAAGTTCAAATTTGTTTCACACTTGATGACAATGTCTTATGAGCATTCAATCAAGCATATTTGCTTATATACCTCTCTGGAAAGATCCACTAGGGCTGGTGATAGGGGCTGTCTCCTGTAATTAGATTACTGGAAGATAATTTATACTTTTAAAATGTTTTATACATGTAATTTATTCATGTGCATATTTCCTATTCTAATATGAATCAAATTAATTTTAACATATAATAAAAATTAGCTCTATATTTATTTCCTACATAACATTAAACTCTTTAATAACTTAGTCCCTTGAATTTTCTTTCTAACCCCAGTAAGCCTGTATACAAAATAGAAATTCCATAAATGCTGTTAAATGAGAGTTTTGAAACAAACAAGAATAATCTTAAATTGCTGGTTTGTACTTTAAAAAAAAAATCTGCTATTTTGAGACTTAATATGTTTCCTGCAAAGTGCTGCATTGGTTTTCAAAAGAATACCATTAGATTAGATCTCTTTCAGGACCACTAAAATAATTCACTTCAGATATACTTCCAAGGAGATAAAATTTCTGGAAGATGGATTGCTGAAGATATTTTAAAATCTAAATCCTAATTAATACATTCTCTAAGACTTAGAGCAGTCCCCAACATTTTTGGTACTAGGGACCGATGCTCCCGTAGAATCTAATGCCTGATTACCTAAGGTGGAGCTGAGACTGTGATGCTAGTGCTGGGAAGAAG
>NW_011888792.1:6124730-6130349 GCF_000151845.1 Pteropus vampyrus | reverse complement strand
TTTTATATATTTGTCTCATTTTCACTATTAAGCATTAAGGTCCCTGAGGGCAGAAATCATACCTCATACTTCTTTGCTATTCTCCACAGTTGGAGCACACTGTATGGCAAAGGAAACATGAAAAACACATTGCCTAAGAGAAAGTGCCATTATATATTATGATGGTCAACTGCCCTCCGAAGTCCATATTACCAACAGAGATTTATAAAGCAATGGAGTATAAACCCCAAAATCTCCGCCTCCTCATTTCCCTGAACTGAGCCATTTTCTGCCAAGACCTTTCACCAGTTCTTTAAAAGTTATTCACATTTAGGTGGCTGGTTGCCTTGGCAATGCTTTTAAAATTTTGCCTTTCTTGAGGCAGATCAAATTTTTAGATAGAATATATTTTAAGTAAGTTTAAAATTAAGTATTTATGCTCACCATCTTTTTCAATAAAAATATGATTGCACTCTTATGTATATTCAAATAAAGACTTAGGGACAACGTAAAGATTTAATTTAAAGAAACAGAAGTTTGCTGATATTTCAATTACTTAAATCCAAATGTACCATTCAGGCTGAGCAATTCTAATTGTATTTCAAGAATAGAGTTAATTATTTTATGAAATAAAAAATTCAGTCTCCTAAATAAGTTGCTATTGTTAATAATGGAGAAACTGAGATGTGCAAGATTGAAATATGTTCCCCAAAATCACCCAGCAACTTGAGGATTTCTTGTGCTCAAAGATAAGAAATGAAATACAGAGAAAAGAGGCCTCTGTATAACGTAAAAAGCCAGGAGATGATGAATTGAGTCAGCAATAGAGTGACACAGGTTCTACAGGCCCTGCCTTTTGCTCCTGTGAGCAATCTCTTGGAATTGTTACTGAGATATTATAACTGACAGGCTTATAAAATAAAGGTATAATTAGAAGTAACTTTAGTCCAAATAACTGAGGAATACAATAATATTTTAACACAGTTTGGAGAAAATTATTCAGCCAAATAAACTACTTGGCATTTATTAGAGAAAATAAGTTTCTCCAAAGTTCCTATGAGGTTGAATTATACCATTCTTGATCCAGTCACTGTGGCATAAACACAGCTTACATTTTATGCTGACCTAATACTACTTTAAAATTATAACTGAATTACTTAAATGTCTTCTACCACTGTGCCAAAATGAGAACCATGGGACTTCTAAAAAAAAACTTTTAAAGACTGGGGTGCCATAATAATTTCTGTTCCAATTTAGGCAGCATATAAAATGCATAGTTGCCACGGCCAGCTTTTTTCTACTGACCTTTAAGAAAATTTCATTTATATGAAAAAAGTGTGCAAAAATCTCAGTGTGGGGAAATATAAATACACATATATAAAGTTCTATAACCCAATGATATGCTTTCAGGCCTGTGACATAAATTTCATCTAAGCCTTCCACACCCATTTTATTGGCTTTAATCATAGATCAAAATACAAAGCATACATCTTAGAATTATCTTAGAGAACGCCTGCATATTCAGGGAAAAAATACAAGCAAGGTTAAAAGGGAATAATACCATTATTGAAATGTTGCCATCAGAAAACAGATTTCACTACATCTGCTAAAAAAAGCAAAGAAGCATAGCATCGGTTTATTCATTTTTTGTATTTATCCAGATACAAAGGAAGAGGCCTCTCCTCTCCACCTCCATGGGGGGGACCTTCTCCTTTTCACCCTATACCTCTCTTCTTGCTAGGATTCCACAGCTGCACCATGCCCTTCTGCGCCCTGTGTTTTGTTTGAACGAACATTTCTTGAAATGTCAAAGCATACCACCATCAACCTCTTAGAGCTGAGGCTCTGAGAATTCCTGGTGTGAAGCTGCTAAGCTCTACAGATAATTATTTGAAGTATGTATGCATGTTGATATGGTGTGCATGTTTGCAAGTATAAAAACACATGAATGTTTTGCATTAAATTCCAAAAAACTTTTTCAACTAAAAATATAGCCTATTAAAATATCTCAAGAACCTGCATTTGATGATCCTAAGGGTTTCTCCCCATTGCATTTTTAAATATAAGTGTGAATTAGGATTATTAGTTATTAACATTGGTATTAACTTCTTCCTTTAATAACATTTTGATTGAACAAAAGTGAAAAACTTAATAAGCGTAATACCTCTGAGTTTTATAAAGACTGGTAACTCTCAAGTGCATAGTAAAACAAATAATCTGTCAGATAACTCAAGCCCTGTACCAATCTCTAAGGTTAACCTGACATACAGCACTCCTTTGGAGTTACAAAACATCATATCATAACTGACTCTGTGGGTACCTTTCTGAGTAATTTTGGTTCAGGTGCTATGTTTAATTATAAAAATGAGTGACATTTTATTTTTAAAAAAATTAAAATAATTAATTTAAAAAATTTTAACAAATAACTCCCTTATTAGTTTGCTAGTCTTGACAATTTGAGGGTCTTGCGGATTTTCTCAAAGCAAATCTGCTCTAGGTGATGACGTTTAAAACTATTCAAAAGTAACAAAACCTACGAAGGGCAATTGGCAATATTACCCTTTGACCCAGTAATCCCTGGGTCAGAAAATTCTAAGAATTTATGCTACAGAAATAATAGCATATGTGAGAAATGACATAACTGCAAATTATTCACTATGATATTGTTAAATAATTTCAATGAGGGGAATTAATAGACATGTCCAAACTCAGCAAAGTGACTAAATTATGATAGACTGATAAAATGAAATGTGATACAACTTTTAAAATGAGAAAATTCTCTCTATATGGATACGGGAACATTGTCAAAATATACTGTTAAATGAAACGAAGGTGCAGAACAGTGCGCATGTAAAACTGCCTTTTGTGTAATAAAAATATAAGACAATATATTTACAGTTGTTATATGTGCATAAAGATATTAAGAAACTAATAATTCTTACTTACTTGTTAGAGCGGAAGGGTTGCTTAAAACTGATCGGATGGAAGATGTAGGGTGGGGAAACTTTTCACCACTTTTATTTTTATAGTTTGTGATTTCTGAACCAGAAATCATTTCCTACTCAAAAATGCACAAATCTGAAGCAATAAAAATAGTTTTAAAAATAAAATAAATCATTCTAGCATAACAGGACATACTAGGGTGATTGAAAACCCTCTTTCACTGCCTGGTGCCTATTTCCCTAAACATGGACTGACTTTTTCTCTAGTGATTTCTTCATTCCTCTCAATCTACCACAATTACATTCTGCTAAAGATGAACATGCTCACCTTCCCATTTTCTGCAAATCATCACTTTTAAAGTCTTGACAGTCAACTTACTTATATCTTTACAAATACCTATGAATGCTGTATTATCTTATTCTCCTACTCTGATGTCACCAATAGTGTATTTACTTTCATTGATTTTTAATATTTTAACAACTATATATAAAGCAAAAACAATGAGTCTACCACTGAGCAACAAAAGAAGATGAAGGTGTGATCCACAGTAAGGTTACAAACCAGCCACCTTTCCTCCATTTTTAACCTATAAAGTGTCTTTCTTTAACACTGATTGAAACCCAACTCTGTATCAAGCACAAACTTTCTAGTTTTATTTCTTAAACTTCAAGTTCCTTTCACCTCTATGAGTTCCCTTTCTTGATAGTAACCCCAGCTGTCGTTTATAGATCTAATTCTCTGTGCCAATCTTGGGACTTCATTATTTATAAACATATAAAGTACCAGTTTCACTGAGTGTAAAGTTAGTAAGCCAAAAATGTAACTTTATTTCTTCCATGAGTGAACTTTTATTTCCAAACCGATTCCACTGATGGCAGAGACAGAATCCTAATTTCAGAATGAAATAAGTTCATTCAGAATTTTCTTCCACTCTCTCTTATCTTCAAAGTTCTACATATTGCTGTAGAGAGGAGGTGACAATGGGGATACTCATGCAGTATTCAGTCTTTAGTAAGAAAAATATTTTGACCTCAGCCATCACCCATCCAGGTTGGTCTCTCCTGAGCTGTAGTTCATTGTCTCATCTGACTTTGATAACTGTCATCCTTCCTCACTGACCTTTCTTGGTCCTACTTGATTCACTGACACCTGCTCTTCCATCCTCCCCATGATTTCAGCAGCCCTCCAGACCCAGTACTGCCAAAGTCCCTTCCAATGTTGATCACACTGAAAAATAGTCACCTGTTCCACATGCCCCTCAGGACTGGATGTTTTCTAGTCTAAGTCCTTTGTCTACAAATAACACAAAATCAGTTCTACTATGCTTCTCTCACACCATGTTCATGTCCCCTCTAACCTAGGATCACCAAATATATCTGGGGAAACTCTAGCTTCCTCTGAATGGCAAGGTAGTATATGCTTCCTTCCTAAATATTCTCAGAATTTCTTTCTCATATATATCTGTACTCCCCTTCACAACTCGCTCATCTTTTCTCCTAACCCAGAGTTTGCTTTAGCCCCTGTGGCAGTAAAACTACTCAGCAGCTATTCCTTCAAATCTCTTTGCTGCTCAAATAACAAGAACTAGCTATTTCATTTCAACATTGTGCTAAGTGTTCCACAAAAAGCAAAACATATCAATTAATATACATCAAAATTTTGCCCCTGATGCACAAACATTAACTCATTTACTATTTATAAAAGCTCTATAAATGAAAATATGATGAATTTTATCTTCTAGAAACTGAGGCTTGGTTGTTTTCTTAAGGTCATGAAGTTAGTAGGTGAACAGAGTTGGAACTGAACCCAAACCTGTTTCCAGAGCTTACGCTTTTAACCAGAATCTTTTTTAGAAAAAAACAAAACAAAGAAAAAGACTCCTTTTTTCTCTTAGCTTTTCCTGAAATGTCATGCTTTTATTTTTTCTTATATTTTTAAAAAAATTTTTAAATTACAGTTGACATTCAATATTACTTTATATTAGTTTCAGGTGTGTAGCACAGTAGTATAGTGGTTAGACATTTATATAATTTACAAAGTGATCTCCAGATTAGTCTCCACCTGGCACTACACGGTTGTTGCAATATTACTAAAAATATTCCCTATGTTGTTCTTTATATCCTCATGACTATTTTGTAACTACTAATTTGTGTTTCTTAATCCCTTCATCTTTTTCACTCAGCCCCCCAATCCACCTTCCATCTGGCATCACTAGTTTGTTCCATGTAGCTATGAGTCTCTTCCCATTTTATTTATTTATTGTGTTCTTTAGATTTCACATACAAGTGGGAGCATATGGTACTTGTCTTTCTCTGGGTTATTTCACTTAGCATAATGCTCTCTATGTCCATCCATGTTGTCACAAATGGTAGGATTTTACTTTTTATGGCTGAGTGATATTCCACTGGATGTACATACCACCTCTTGTTTATCCAATCATCTATTGATGGGCACTTAGGATGCTTCTATATCTTAGCTATAGTAAATAGCACTACTAGCACTACAGTAAACATACAGGTACATATATCTTTTCGAATTGGTGTTTTGGATTTTTTTAGGTATATACCCAGAAGTGAAATTACAGGCTCATATGGTAGCTCTATTTTTAATTTTTTTGAGGAAACTCCAAACTGTTTTCGATAGTGGCTGCACCAATTTGCAGTCCCACTAACAGTGCACAAGCATTCTCTTTTCTCC
>NW_011888792.1:6089743-6124470 GCF_000151845.1 Pteropus vampyrus | reverse complement strand
TTGAATGGTATGAGTTATTTATAAATTTTGGATAGTAACCCCTTATTGGATGTATCATTGGTGAATATCTTCTCCCATTCAGTAGGTTGTCTTCTCATTTTGTTGATGGTTTCCTTTGCTATGTAAAAGTCTTTAGTTTACTGTAGTCTTGTTTATTTTTTCTTTTGTTTCCCTTGCCCAAGGAGATATATCAGAAAAAATATTACCAAAAGTAATGTCAGAGTTTATTGCTTATATTTTCTTCTAGAAGTTTTATGGTTTCAGGTATTATATTTACTTCTTTAATCCATTTTGAATTTATTGTTGTATATGGTATAAGAAGGTGGTCTAGTTTCATTTTTTTTTTTTACATTTATCCACCTGATTTTCTTGCATAAATTATTCTGCACTCATTTAGTGAGAAGAAAACATCCTAATTTGTTTCCATATTTGGCCATTAAGCATCTCCCTTTTTTGGTTTCTATATTATAGTATACAAATTTCATAGCTTTTTAATTCAGTCAGATCCAAATCAATGCTATTAGTTTTCAAATCTGTGTTACTGTTGCTTCTTTTACATTCAATGTTTTATCTCCAGATTCTATTTTGCTCAACTTTGGGGCTTTTAGTTTTTTAAAGCAAAGCTTTAAAAGAGATCTATACTTTTTACTCTCTCCTCAAGCATGACTTCATGCTTAGATTGTCCCAAGGCACTGGCGTGAATTTTGTTCTCACTCCCTTTGTCAAAGAGTCCCTGAATCAAGTTGCTGTCCAGTGTTCCAGCACATTTTAGGTGAGTTTTCACTGCTCATTCTTGTTCTTCCAACTCTAAGGATTTCCCTTTCTTTAAGGGACTTTCAAGGAAATTATGCAGGCAAAGACATAGCATGTGGGCACAGCTTTGCTTGCATAGTTCAGAGAGTATCTCTAGTGCTTTTGACCCTCATGCCCACAGGTCAGGATCACCCAAAGCAGAATGGTTTCTTCCTATCTACTCCGTACCTCACCATGGCTTGGGAAGGGGAGAAAATTTAGGAAGAATAAAAAAGGAGAAATTGGGGAAGGGGTTCAAGAGAAAGAAGGGAGGCAAGAAAGAAAGGAAAGAGGAAAGAAAATAAAAGGAAAAAGACTGAACATAGGGAAAAGTGGCTTGGAAAGCAGATGACCCCAGTTGAGTTTGAAAACAAGGGGAATAGAATCAAATCTCTCTATGGGAACACGAATGCTAGAACACTATGGGGTGTTCTGATACATTTTCATAACCCCTAAAGAAGTACATCATAACAAAACTCCCAACAGGTACATACAATAGTGTCTAGGTGATTGATAAATGATTTGAGAGGTATTGGGTCAAACAATTTATGGCACTGAGTTCAGGGCTGTTCTTCAAGGGAAAGGTATAGTTAATTTCTGGGGATCTAGAAATTAATCCCAGATATCTTGAGTTGAAGAAAACCTTAGGTGGAGGCATTTCAAGTAATGACCACAGTCCTATTTAGAGCCAGATTGTCTTCGAACTTATGCATTGCAATTGAGTTCAAATCAACATATACTTATGTGCACATACTAAGTGTCAGTTGCTATTTTGGGTCTTGGGGATGCAATAGTGTATAACACATGGTCTTGGCCCTCATGGAACCTAAATGCTGATGGTATAGAGGGTTCATTTATGACATTTAACCTAGATAAAAAAAAATTGAGATAAAATAAAAGTTTAGATTCTGAAGTTAACTAATGCGTTCTGTTTATAGTTGCATTAATGGCAATTCACCACTTGCATGACAGATTTTGCTTATTCATTCTTTCTTCTTTAGCTCAGTTCATACCTGAGTAACTCCTCTATACTAAACATTGTGTGGAATATTATAATGTACCTAAAATTTCCCAACCATTAGAATCATCTTTGTAGAAAAAAATTGGATTCCCTTTATTTAGTGAGGGTAAAGTATACCCCAGAAATATGTATTTTTACTATCCATGGCAGAAGATTCTTATAAACAAAGAAGTTTGGGACATCGTCCTCTAAAGATACAGAGATTAAGTAGATATGAAGCCTGCTCTAAAAAATTTTACATCCTCTCAAACTTCTTTGATTAGATTTTTCTCTAACTTTTGAAGGACTAATTCAGACATCTTTATACTTATTCCACATAGCAGATGCTGAGAGAAAAAACAAATGGTCTTCTATAGACTTTAAGCTTCACTAGTGTGGGGTTGGGCATCTTTAGTTTATCGTTGTATCCCTAGTAGGTTGTGCAGTGTCTACAATGCTGCAGGTGAGGGGGGCCATCTCTTCTCACTCTCATTAAACCAAGATTACAAGTTCAATGTAACGATGGTTTAAGTAGATATCAGGTTACCCTCCCCTCCTCCTCCCAGCTTTTCTGGGCAACAAGCCCTGAACCCACCCCAAACCTCCTTTTCCTCACCCCTCCCACTCACCATCCCTGCCCCTTCTTAAGGAACATGTACACAAGCATTTCTATCAGGTCCTGTGGAACCCTTCTGCGTAACTACTGCCAATGTGTATCCATATCAGCAACATGGGCATTAACTGGGAGCTTATTAGAAATATAGAGTATCTGGACACCCCAGACCAATTGAATCAGAATCTGTATTTAACAAGATCCCAGCGTGATACACATGCACATTAAAATTTGAAAAGCACTGGTCCAGGGTGCATATCAAATGCACATTAAACATACATTTTACTTCCTCTAAAGATGTAATAGCAAGGGAATAAATTATATTTTAGAAAAATAGAAGATTGCTGACTTCGTTGGGGGAGACTGATAAAAGAATTTTATTTCTAAGATATCATTACGTTATTCTTGGAATTTTTTTCTTTTGTCTTGTATCTAATTTGTCCAATATTAACTTTTAAGTTCTAGGAAGATTTGTTTATTGTATTATTACTTTAAACTAGTGTGATTTTGGCAGATAAAATCGCAGTACAGGGCATTTTGAGGATTAATGACAAAACTGGAGGAATGGCTGACTTGAGACAAGGCTGAAAGCAATTAGTCCAACAAGTTATTAATTCTTAACACATGCCTTATATTGAAGTTGCCATTGTTTCATCTACAGAGCACTGAGAAAAGAAAGAAAGAAATGATTCTATAGATCTTGTCTCATGCTCTAGGCAGTTTCATTTTGTTGCTTGTTAATGTTTTCTGGAGGCCCTCACAGAGAACCACTGCTTTGTTCATTAACCTTTCAAATTACTTAATGTTTGCTGCAAACTGTGCAACATGATCTATTGTTGTTACCTCAATATGTTATTTAGTTCACTCTGCCACACCTGCCACATGTAGGATATACTGTCAGTTCCAAACTATGGAAATACTATACCTAGGCACATTATTCTGACTTTCATCAGTTCTACTCAACCACTATCCTGGCCTCCTGAGAATCAGAAGTGTCAAATTACTTATATAGATTTGGGGGCGTGGGGGGGCGGTGGAAGGCAGAGTTTTGGTTTGGCACCGAGTGATCTGCAGACTCAGCAGAAAATCAACTATACTTCAAACAAACACTACATTCTGCATTTTCAAATATTACAGCTTGATTATGCCTCTCAAGAAAAATCTTGTAGCATATGAACCTTAAGAATAAGCTTAAGAAATCATTTTACAATTATAGAGTCACAGAAAACAATTCCCCTCAAAACAATTGAAGACTTGTCTGCTAAACATTCTATCTGAAGATGGTGGTTAGTTCTAGGCTTAACTAGATAATATACTGTTCTATCAAAAATTTTAAAAATGAAAGAAAGTAACACTTAAGGTCTTACCTTTTATACATCTGGCTTTACTTTATATTTTAAATAAAATAGCATACCCTAAATAAAGCTATCTGCCCTCATGTGCAATAAAAAATGTATCTGAATTTTCTCATCACATTCTTTGTATTTCAAGAAAGGAAATATCCTGTCTACAAGTTCATATGTAAATCGCTCCTTTATTCAAAACACAGATTTTAAAACGCAAATGGTCATTTTTCATAATGTAAATATAAACAGAAACTTAATTCAGTTTGTTCACCATTCTTCCCAACTGAATTGGTTTGGCCACTTGAGTAATACATAGGTGATCTAAAAGTGTTTGGATAAAGTATTTTCCCCCTTTCCCCAATCCATCATTGATTCCATCGCCAGCTGGCTCTAAATATTCTTATAATGTTGAGTAAAGCCTAAACATTTTCATCAGTTATTTCCTGTACATTGAATAAATACATCTCGTATATGTTTATTTCCTTGTCATTAAAAATATGTAGATATAATTTTGATTAATAAATGACAATGCACTTAAAAGTGTTTTTAAATTAATTTTACCATTATATTTTAATCTAAATTAATGGATACATAGTTCAACTCTAATGAATAGAAAGTGATTATTTAAAAAACCATTTAAAAATTGGATTTCATGATCAAAGATGTGGGTAAAAGTACTCTAGGGAGCAAAAAAACATGTTTAAGTATATGTGCATCTTCTTTTGCTGCGCAGTCTAAATCCCTCAAGCACTACTGAAAACCTTTTCTGTGTTGAGCATTATGATAGGAGATGGCAGCATCAACCTGTACATGACTCAGTCTTTGACCTGAACTAGATCATAAGAAGACTATATTTGTAAACTAGGGCATGAGTTTTAATTTTTAAATTTTCACATGATTCATTCAATTTTAAAGGGATAAAATGAAATGCTATACGTGAAACAGAAATGCATTATGGATTATATTAAGACTTTATAGAAAGTATATGCATTGGTCATCTAGGAGATTTGTGGGAATTAACCTTATATCCATTCAAGAAAGATGGTGAATAGTGACAAAAGATGCACTAGAACAGCTTCAGGCACACAACATCTATTATACATTTAAAGCACTGCTCCCAACAACCTTAAAAAGCCTTTGATTTGTATGTACTTTTTACCAGCTCAATAGATTTCTTCAACATTTATTATAGGCTGACATCCAGGGATATTGATCCAAACATATTTCATCACTAAAAGAAGCTGATGTATTTAAGCATCCAGAGATTTTGTTTTTAATGTATTTTTATCTATGAGTCATCTCCTCAAGACCAGTAACTGTTAGTGTTATGTGAGGCAGCAATTTCTTGACACTTATTTAAAACATAGGGTAATAATATTAGATTCTGATTTAATTGACTCTTTTATCTCACAGTCATGGACTCTTATGGACTCCTACAAATCTTAGTCTTGGAAGTGACCTGAGACCATGAGTATATTAGAGCAAATATTTTAGGCAATGTATATTTTCACCCAACTAACTCTTGTTTGAATAGATTGCCTAGTCAAGTTAAACTGTTTCACTAATGAAGTTATAGATTTGTTTCACTAATAGAACTCAAATGAGCAATAAATTTACCCAGGTCATCAATTTAAGTCTTATGACCTTTTTCACATTTAACTTTTTCTTCCAAATAGTCATTTAGAGTCTTATGGTTTAAAATATAGGCTGGAATTTGGGAGTGATCAAGATCTGAGAAAAAAATGCTAAGCGTGGCAAAATGATGTAACATTCAGGTTTCTGAAATTTTGTGTTAACCAACACTGTAACAGCTTTCCCTGTAATACAATGATTTAACTGCTTCATTTGAGGAATCACTAGTGATTATTGGTCATTTAGGCAGAACATATAAAATATTAGACAAGAGAACAAAAACAAAGAAACTAAATCAGAAGCTCAACATAATAAAGTAAAAAAAACAAAAATCTAAATTAAGCAATTACTTTTTTCATGCCAGTTTTCCAAACAGTTAATGTGGATGTTTTGATGCACTAGATGACATGTTGTGTATGAGCAACATAATCTGGCCAACTGCAGTATGGAGGATGAGACGGTGGTAACTCAGAAGAAAACAGGTGAGGTGGGTGAAAAGGTGACTGATATGTGATTTTGTGCTTGTGTATATCTTCAATAATACATCTAGGTAATATTCTTGACAAATTAGGAAGAAAAATCACATCATCAAATTTTAATTTTCTCATCATCGATCAAGAAAAGATTCTGTGATGGAAAAAGACTAAAACTAAGATCTCTTGCCTTTAATTTGCTTAGCTTTGTAATCGAGAAATCAAAATACGTACACAAAACTGGATGGAACATTTGACTACAACGAGCAATTATGAATAAATAATTAAAACAACTAGTTACTAATCTTTCTGTATTATCTCCAACAACTGATGACAGCAATAAAACAATCTTCTTTGGTCCATGATATTGCAGAAAAATACTTTGAAGACATTTAGTTTCAAAAGAGTATTTGGACATTGGATATAGTACATAGTTATTCAGTTCCTAATATGTCAAGCACTCCTTTAAGTGCTTTCTCATATATAAGATAGATCTAGTCTCTGTCTTTGTTCTCAGCTGCCAATTAATAAGCCTTCAATAACAGAATTCTTGTAACAATAAGGACAAAATATCCAAATCAAAGTTCATTATTTGGAACATTGTTTTGTTTGGAGGCCTTAATTGATCCATCCATTAAATAGTTATTAAACTCCAACTATTTGCTGGTTACTTTGTGAATGCTCAGCAAGCCACCAGTGGAGAATTAGAATCCCTGCTGTTATGTAACTTGATCATAGTAAGGTATAAGGAGAATAAATAAGTAAACAAATTGATAAAAAATATAAAATTATAAAAATTGTTTATTAATGCTATGAAGGAAATAGACCAAGTAAGCAAAGTAAAATGAATATAAAGTATTTTAATTTGGTACCAGGAGGACACCACTGGAAGTCGGTGACCTAGTTTACAGAGAAAACACTGCACTTGTAATGAGTTTGAACTCTCAAGAAATATGCAAGCTATGGAGTCACAAAATTACTTTTGACACATAAGGTAAATCTACAAACACAAATGTACATGATGAAACTTAATAGCTCTGTAGAGAATACTGGAGAGGTCAAACTCTCCTTTAATAAACCATTGAAACGTAAAGACATATATTAAAATGATGTTAAGATTAGAATGTAGCAAGAGGAGTAAGAAAATTCAATGATCAGGTTAATACTCTAGTTTAGGTACAGGCTCCACTATTTTACAAACCTCTACTCTATATGTGATGAATAATATTATAGGTCAAATGATGTCAGAGCATTAGGACAAAAAAAAAAATTAACGCATGGTCAAACTCTGAGCAGTGGTATATAAAAGGATATTGAATGGTATTTTCTCTCTCAAAGGAATCCTCATCAGGTTTTTAATCAACAAAGTAATTTTTAGTCTCTTACAGAAATATTTTCTTCACTTATTAATTTATAATATAAGAGATACATTATTCAAAGTATCATTTGTTCATTTAATCATTTATTGAATGGATATTTATTGAGCATATATTATAGTTCTTCCTGAACCTAACTTGAAAAACAGTAAGCTGTCTTACATTTGATTAATCCAAAGGATTACAACATGGCAAAACTATTCTTGTATCACTCATGATAGGCCTTCTCTGTTGCTATGGATTCTTACAGGGGTGTAAGTGATACAGGGCTTCATTACTCACTGAGAACTTCCGTAAGGCACTACATAGTTGTGCTGAGTAGTTGGCTGTTTTATTATATTTTATAGAAATTGGCTAAGACCATTTGCATATTTAGATAAAACACCTATCATACAAATACTAATGGAGGGTTGTCTGATTTGTATACTTTCAATATAAGATCATTTTATTCACTACACATGCAACATTGAGCTATTTAAAGAAATAAACAAACTACTTGGATAAGTAAGATAATAAGATATGTAATAAATGTTAAAAAAAAAAAAGACAAAAAAATTCAACTGAGTAAATTTGAAGATTTAATTGGTTTCAGACATTCATAAATCAGACAGCATCCCATCCAGCCACTACAAGGGTATTCCAAGGGTTTGTAAGAATGGAAGGTTTTTATAGGGAGAAAGGTGGGGGGCAAGGGAGCTATTAACAAAGTAAAAGGGGTTGTTTGGAGACCTGGACATATTTTCTTTGGGAGAAGATAATGGGAAGGGGTTTTTTCACACAGATTGCCTCTTTTTTTTTTTTATGGGAGAGAAGGAGAGGGCTCCTGTGACAGATTACCTTACTAGTGCTTGACCAGATAATTCTAGATTGGTTAAGATTCCATGTCTGGGAGAGGTTGAAATTAATATTAAATCTAGACTTGGTATCATGGGCTTTTAGCAAAGTGGTGCCATTTCAGGCCTGCAGTTTTCTCTTGAACAATGGGGAACCAAAAGGAAATCTCCTGTTATAGTCGGCATTGGTTAGAGCCTTACTTAAAAACCATGTCTAGGTTTTATGTTCATAACTGAAAACATTGTGAATATGAGAGAGAAATGAGACAGCAGAAAAATTAATTTTAAATTAAAAAATCAGATATAAAAGAAAACATTACCAGAGTTACTTATCTTAAAGGTGAAAAAGCTGATGTTATTGTAATATAATGTAATATAATATAATAATATTGTAATATAAAGATTACATAGCTACTAGATAAAGGATATTAGACAGATATTTTCTATAGCCCTAGAGTGAGAGTTGGATAAAGAAGAGAGAAGAAACAAATGAACAAAAAAGAATGAAATTTGTTTTGTATTTAAGCATTTAGTCAAATGTTTGTAAAATGTTCTCCTCCCAAAGGATCCTTAAACATGAACAAGTTTAAGGAATTTGTAGAACGTCTTTCCCCAAACACTTAAGCATGCTACAAGGTACTACTCCTATCCTAGGGGTCATTACAAAGGATTTTTACCTGAAATCCAAAGCTCTGACTTACTAGCCTTAAAATTACAATTATTTTTTTTAAAATTGAATTTGAACCATGTGCCAACCATTTTTCTAAAGCTTTACATTCCAAGATCACAGCAACACTACCAATTAGGTGTCATTAAACCTGTTTACTAATGAATTAAGTTGGGCATGGGAGTCCAAGCACTTACCAAGGCTACTCAGAGGATGAAGAGTCCAATCAGAAAGCCAATGAACACTTTTCAATGATCTCTGTAGAACTTGGGGCTTGTACATGTGCCTATCCTTTGGGCCACATCCAGTGTCACATATGTAGGTCATCAAAATGAGGCATTGTAACTGTCTTTGAAATAAGAATATCTAGAAAGTAAAGTTGCACTGACCTACTAAAGTTTCTGAGTCACTATTCAAATTGTATCAATAACTTTTTCAAAAGCATAATCTTTATTTAGAATGAGTAGGCAGTGAAATATGTTTGCCGATAAAGTTTCTTGCAAATGCCGAAGCACTAAGCACAGAGAATTTCAATTACTCTGCCCCAATAGGGGCTAACAACAGATGAATCATTAAGAAAGGGTTTATATAACTACAAGTAATAAAATACTGTTTTCTTTCTGAGACTGAGGTCTCTAAGGCAAATTCCAACTTAGTCATAGAAAATAAACGAGGTAAATAAGATAGAACTTAGTAAAGGTGGTTACAGTTTTAAATATTAAACTTGAAATATCTAAGAAGGAACATTTGAAATTAATGGTGCATGAGGATGAGATTTTTAAATGTCAGTCTTGTAAGGAATGTGAGTGGGATGAGATAATGAAAGTTTATTCAACTTTAGAAATGTACTGGCTTAAAATGGTGTTGCTCCTACTAAATAATCTTTTACTGTCATGAAAATGTATTAAGTCAATAGCCTATAGAAAAAAAAAAACAAAACATTTTTATGTGGATAAGTGGGGTGGGGGTGAAAGGAAAGCATTAAAAACTAGATTAATTTTAGCAAATATTTATTATATTGCTTTATTCTCTGTTAATACTGGCTATAGAAGAAATGTGCTCAAAGTTGAAACCTTCAAAAATGTTCAAGTACATTTTAATAGTCTCACCATATATTTTTTTCCATTTCTTCATTAATATACTCTATGTTCCTTCCCTTCCCAGATATATTTAGTTTGCTTAACTCTCTTTTATCCCTTTTATGCCAAAAAAGAGTGTTTTCAATATTATGTTAGATTCATTTGATTCACTGAAACATGAATGTCTCATCTCAGGAAAGAGAACATTAGTCCTCCATGGTATAACACCCAAGTCCCACACAGCAACTGTGGGTTAATGATCATATGGGCTTGAAGCAAATGCTAGATTCTCAGTACATTAGCTAGTTAAGGCTACCACACCTCTCTTATAAGATTCTACCTGCTGCCAAAGCCAGGTTTTCATAGGTATCTGGAATTTCTCAAAGTTCTTAAATAATTTCCCCCATTTTTTCCTTTAGTTTCTGACTTATGAAGTCATCTTATAGTTAACGGTGCAGTCCTGTGTTATCTAACTAGAGATACAATCACTGGCATTGATGTGGGAATATTCCTAGTAGTTTGCTGCCCTCTATTATGTCTGGGTTCATATTTACATTTGTGAGAATTTGCATATGTCATGGTATTCAGGCACCAATGCATGTTTTTAAATGCAGAAAAATTGTTAGAACCCAGAATGTTTGTTTTACATGGCAACAACTAAACTGTAGCTATTTATCTGTAACTGTACTATACCAGTGTTATTACATCCACACACACTCTCACATACACGTATTTAAGTACAGAAATCCTTTCATACTTTTCTCTCTATAGCTCTCCCAGTTCCTAGGCATCTAGCAAATACTTACACTGCCTTTAAGAGACCCACAGCCTTCTGTTCCAGACATTTCCTATGCCACAATCCTCTTCCCAAAATTCACCATAACGTACCAACACCACGACCACAGTCACACATATGCATGCACACACATACACACCGCACCTTCCTATTGAAGCTATGCCCCTTGCTCTGAAATGACTTCTCACACACATCCTCCCTCCAAGACAGAATCTGATTTCTTTATAGTATTTCTCAGGTCAGCAAGCCACTGAAATGAGCTAATTCCTGCTAAAGTGCTAAAGATTTAATTGCCTTTAAGGGGAATATTGGAATTTTAAAAGCATCTTTTATATAGCTGTATTATATTTTAAGGAGTGAATCTTTACTAGTAGAATCTCAAACGAAGGGACACATTACAAAACAGATATTTGGGAATAGAGGAATAGTATCTTCCAATGTCAGTGAAATAATTCCTCTATAGACTGGCAACATGTGTGTGTGCATGCACATGTATGTATATTTCTTTAGCTGCCTGGCCTAGGGAGGACAATACAGTGAGAAGGAGATTTTCTAAGGGACTGAGATCTATACTTAATTTTGCCACTAACGTTTGACATCTCCAGCATACCACTTAAACTACCTCAATATCAACTTCTCTATGTATGAGTTGTTCAGCATTAAATATTTGATTCTACAATGTTATGTTCTTAGAACTGAGTTCATCCGGTATTTTTAATGTGAAACAAGGATATGGGAGAAAAAATACACGTCTGTATGGGAGGAAAGCAATTTCTAAAATAGGAATGAGAATTAAGCTACTTTTATAAATGGAGGACAAATCAAAATGTACGTACCTTCACAGAATCCATCAATTAAGTTCCGTAGGAAAAAAGCTAGATGAGGCCATTAATGTATTAATAGGAGCTTTAAGAATGAAATCAGAGTAATCCAAGCTTTACTGTTTCTCAATCTAATTTAATATTGCCCACAAGTAAATCTATTTCCTAAACAGATGACCTTTAAAATAACTTGTCAATTAATCTTGAAGGGCAAACAGCTTTGCAGCTCACAGAAAGAAGTATCTTATTTAAGGACGTTTGGTTGCAATTATATTCAGATGAGAGGGATAATACTTTACAACAATTTGTCATCATTCCTATGCTGCATACCCAGTCCAGATTTTGAATCAAAAAAATGCTTAAATGAATAACTGAGAATCCAAGTTAATCAACACTAAATCATTGTAAAAATGCAAAATATCCCTTCACCCTCCAACATCTAAATACAATTTTCCAACTTCTAAAACAAAGTAAGTACAGGAATTAAGCAAAATTAATTCTTCATTTCAAAAACATGAGCTTTTTCGATAAGAAATGGCTTGGTACAGAGACCACATTGCAAAAAAAAAAAGGGTGGAGGGCAGAGATTTTAATTAATTCCTATGGAAAAGACTTCAGTGTGGAGAATCAGGTGAGAAGTAATTCTGTTCCTCTGCTGAGTACTAAAGAAAATTTGAAGACAAAATCCTTTAAAGGAGGGTGAGGAACAGGTTGTAATCTTTTTCAGGGCAAGGGCAAGATGCAGTGACAGACTGTACTCAAAGTGGATGAGAAAATTAAAGTTTTCAGGGCTATCAATATGATAAATTTCTAGCAGAGAATTCAATTGTAAAGATGGATTCTTGACTTAAATGAACTAAATCCTCGCGATAAGAAGAAATTGACAATACCTCATTCCCCAATCTTAACTCTTTGCAAGGTCCATCCTAGGCCAATTTATAAATCAGTTTCCTCTGATTCTCTTCTATCTCTCCTTTCAATGCTTTTTAGAGGTGTATTTATCTTCCATGGTCCTGTTCTTTATGATGTGTTATAGTCTTAGTCTACCCAAGATTATTGAAGATCTTGAAGAGCACCAAGGTTGAGAAAGAGATGTTCAGGTAAGAGACCAATTATTATAATAATTATCATTTATGTATGCTTGATTCCTGGCACTGTACCAAGTGTCTCACATAATTTTTAATATTCCCATAAAAATCTAAGTGTATTTCCATTTTAAAGAGAACTGAGTTATAAAAAAGTCTGGCCTCCCTTTTCCCAGTACACCACTAGGAAATGTTAAAGTTGGAATAGGAACTAATGCCTGTCTTCCTCCAGAACCCTTTCTCCTGTATTGTGCTTCCTGCACAATCCCCTACACTTTTTTTTTTTTCTGTACTCCATCTCAGAACTTGTTACCTCTTCTATTAGATAAAGCCAACTTTCTCCAATTCAAGATTAATTGTCCACTCTACCCATCAACTACTACCTGGGGCTAGGGGAAAGATGAAAGCACAAGAAGGCAAATAAGCAGAAGGTGTTATTCCATAGCTCAAAGATCTACAACTCTTTCTACTTCTTATGGTGTCAATTCTAAATTCTGAAACTACCCCAAGCCTCAAGACCTCCAGCCTGGCCCCACTTTATTCATCCAATCTATTTGGACTCTCCACTTGGGCTAGTTTCTTCATGCTCTTCCACCTCTCATGGAATGTTTAGTTGTATAGTCAAAACTCATACTACTCCCTTTCTTCAAAATTTTCTTTGTTCTGTTTTTACTTTTTATTAGATTCTACTCAATCTTTAGGGCCAACTCTAGCTCCAGCCCTTCCTCAATCTTTGCCAACTCCTCTAGATTGTCCTGACCTGACTTTAATTATCTAATTATCTAATAATTATCCCATCCTTGGAAGTTGTGCTATTTTTCATATCTTTTTAAACCATTTCACGTTGTATCTTCTCAATAAAATAGCAAGTAAGAAGTGAATAAAATGTTAGATCAATTGTTCTCAATAAATACCTATTATGTGAATGGTTATTTAAGAGTGAGATATATCTCTGACACTATGGAGCAAAAGATGCTGCCCCACCCTCCCCAAAAAATTACTCTCCGGCCATGCCATCTTAAACTTTAATTGTGTCAGAGTCAGGGATATTTTTATCAATAAACCTTTCTCAGCCAAATTATAGGACCTTGTGTTTGCATGGGGTGAGCTTTTTAGAAAATTCTGGAAAAAAACGGATTTATTTTCAATGAGTGCAATCTTCTGAATTTTCACAGTATTACCCCTATCTATTGTCAAGTTATTGCAAGTTTCTTAATTATATCTAAGACACACATTGCTCTTTCTTGGGTTTAGGAACCTCAAGTCGAGAGAGAAGAAAACTTTTTTTTTTTAATTTTTTATTTTACTGTGCTCTTGTATATCTTTGGTGAATACGTCACTTCAGAAGATACTCCAAAGAGCAACACAATTAATGTCAGCCCTGGAACTCTGCAGAACTAGCAAAGTCTGCAGCTGAACATCCTTCTTTAGAAGAGAGTTTAACTGAAGTGTAATGAATCACTGCTTCAGGTCTGGCTTAGATTCATTTAATAAGTGCAAACATATTAGCACATGTTGGGCTGTCCCAATTGCTACTGTGTATTTTTCACTTTCTCTTTGTATCAGAGAAAGTATTTTACTTCATGTCCCGTTCCACAAAAAGAAAGAAACTGCCACGAGTCCCTTAAATAATTATTAGTTTACCAAAGGCTTCAGAAAAGTCTGGATTAAAATGAAGATGGTATTTTCCTTTCTACTTTCAGTATTCTCATATGCTTAAATCACCAACTTTGTACCCATCGCAATGACAGTGTCACCTTAACCCTCGTCTGATTCAGGCTCAGCACCTAACATTTGACTTGCTTTCAAAATTGCAGAGAATATCACAGTGAGGCGTGGGAAGAAGAAAATTAAAGTTTCTGATTAAATCTTAAAAGATTGTGAAATGCTGATATATTAAGCCTTCAAGTCACAAGTTTTTCAAGATACTTGTTTAATTCATCTTGCTTTTCCAGCACTTTTCCTATTGAATTTCTAATAATCACCTTCTCTAAATTGGGGATATAATTGTCATCTTGAGAAAATATTTACGTGTGTTCTGAACATTATAGATATTGCTTTGCACTGTATAATACTGGGCCATCTAAAAACTGAGTAGAGCATCTTCTAGACACAGGATTTTTGTTAGTGTTCTAAAGAAAAAAGTTGTTTAGATCAAGACATTGAATTATTTTAAAAGGTTTTTCTAAGACTGTTAAAATGAAAGTCACACATTCAGTTTTAGAGTTTTTGAAAATATAAAATTTACTTTCATGAGTCAAAAGTCATTTTTGATAACATAGCCAATCTATTCACTGAATGGGTTAAAAATGTTTTCTATTGCTAAGAAATGTACTCATTCCCCAAGCTTAAAGAGCAGAGTAATTTATATCTTTCACTCTTATTTTCAAGACATAGGTCATAGGATGATTAGATTAAATTTGAAGTCGTAAGTTTGGCCAAACTCTATTTTCAAATACCCATCAAGCAGAACATCTAAAATCAAATTCTAAATGGCATTTATGAAGAAGGAGTAAATTTTCTCTCTTTCTTGGAATAATTAAGGTACATGAATAGTTTTTTATAGTACTTTTCAAAAGCTTTAAATGAACTTGTCCACTCTTTGGATCTTCCCTTTAGTTAAATATATGACTGTTATTAAAAACAGATTCTAATCCTTATACCTTTATTACTTATATGTCCACATGAAGCAACTGATAGATGAGTCCATATACTGTCCTCATAAAATCTTTCCTGAGAACCTTTCTATTTAATTCCCAAATGTTATAACACTAGAAAAGATCATTGAAGTAAAAAATTATCAATATAACAGAATTTTCTGTATTATAGAACTTTAAAAAAGGCTTTATTTTGATCCAATTTATTCCAAATTAATATAAATGCACGAAGGTGTTAAAAGTACTTGGGAAAAGTATCCAAGATTAAATGAATCTTTAACAATCTGTATTTGTATTATATCCAATGTGCTACTTAAATCCTTTTATCGGTTATCTTATTTTTTCATTTATGCTCTTCTAAATTAATCTTATTTTTTTCATAGTATTGGAAATTTAATGCCTAAATAATTGGTCAAACTTTATATTACAGAGGGTCATTTTAAAATTAGAACACATTTATTTCAATGGGATGTCACTGCACAACTTTGTTGATTATGTGTGATATTCAACAGTAGTCAATTGGATCACATCCAAGAAGAGGCTCAGTTACTAAAATATATTGAAGAATTCATATTTCCCCTTGACAACAATCCCATATCACAGATCTTTCTAACATCGTTGCATAGCAAGATGTTCTTTAAAGAATGTTCTTCTGAGCTTTGTGACCAAGAATAACTGATTTAATACTTAAACACTGACTAGAGAACAAATTTGTTTTTCCTTCCAGTGGGAGTTGAGAGAAAAGCCATATAGTATGAGTAAATATTGGAATGCCCAGTGTGCTTGTGTGAGGCAAAGACACCTAGGAAGGCACTTTAATGAGGTCAAGGTATAAGGGAAATATGGGCTGGTGACCTCTAACAAAATGACTAATATTCTATTTTCACAGAAGTTTGAAATCTTTGTATATATGTACTGACCTTCCAAAAACAGAGTTAAAAAGTGCTTATTTTCCCCAGGGATACTTTTCAATAACTAGAAGTGTCTTTCTCACTTTTGACATCTAAATTGGTGTGACTTTTTATTAACAGTAAATGTTTTACTATAAAGTTAGAGGAAAAAGTCTTCCAAAATCTGTTCTCCATACTCATGATCACATATTCCCCGTACACCGAAGGTAGAAGAACTGCAAAACTCCAGGATCAACATTAACTCCAGATGAGTCCATGTCTACTTGTGGTGCATCTTAGTCAATTTGGGCTTCTATAACACAAAGACTATAGACTGGGCGGCTTATAAACAACAAACATTTATTTCTCACAGTTCTGGTAAGTCCAAAATCAAGGCGCTGGAAGATCTGGTGTCTGGTCATGACCCACTTCCTGGCTCTTAGAGGGCTATGTGTTCAAGTGCCAGAAGGGACAAACCAGCTCACTGGGGTCTCTTTTATAAGAAAATTGCATTAATCAGGCCTTTGTCCTCATGACCTAATCCCCCACCAAAGGTCCCACCTCCAAATCCTATAATATTGGGAGTTAGGTATTAATATGAATTCTTTGGGAGGCAAAAATGTTCAGTCTATAGCATGGTATAATTTTAAGGACCCAGAGATTTGTCCATTACCTTACCCATATATTTCTGCTTTTTAATATTAAGATGGATCTTTGGCAGAAGATAAAATTCTTCAATTCTGTCATTAGAGATATGTAAATCAGATACCTCTGGGAGTATAAACACATTTACCTATATCCATAGTATGGTGAAAATGGCTGAAAGCACATCCCTTTAAGAAGGTAGATTCCACAACTGAGAAAGCTTGAGGGTAGTGAGTGCCTGAAGTGAAGCAGTGATCTTACAAACAGAAAGGAGAAAATATAGAAAAGCAACATTGAATATAACATTTAAATGGCACGAATAGATTTAAACACAACATATATGTTACACAGTTATGCTCTCCTTAACACCGGTGATACATTCTGAGAAATGGGTTGCTAGGTGACTTAGTCACTATAAGGGCATCGTAGAGTATACTTACAGAAACCTAGATGGTACAGCCTACTACACACTTAGTGTCTATGGTATAGCCTATTGCTCCTAGGCTACAAGCCTTACAGCATGCTACTGTACAAAACAACACAAGATTAAATCAAACATAAGAGAAAATGATGCAACCAAGAGACGTGGTAAACATAAGATGTATGAGGCTGCTGCCAGCCTAACCCAACATACAGTTTTACAGCAAACTTTTAAAAATATATATGTTATGTAGAAAGAGTAAATGCTAAATAATGATAAAAGTTTAGTATAGTAAATACATAAACCAGTAACATAGTCATATATTATCAAGTATTATATACTGTACATAATTGTATGTGCTATAATTTTATAGGACTTACACCACAGGTTCGTTTGCACCAGCATCACCACAAACACTTGAGTGATGCATTGTGCTATAACAATATGACAGCTATGATGTCACTAGGCAATAAGAATTTGTCAGCTCCATTATAATCTTATGGACCACTGTTGTATTTGTTGTCCATCATTGACCTAAGTGATGACTGCACATGACTGTACTCAGTATCTTTAGCCTTTCCAGAACTGGCATAACTCTATGTTCTACGAGATGCATGTAAAGAACAAGGAATATCTTGAATTAAGTGCATTTTGAAGAACTTTTTTGAATTAGGCACCACTGATGTCACAAAAGCAAAAACACACTTTGTTCTGTCTTCTGATCTTGAAGATTTTAAAATACTGTTAGGAGAGACCTGAATGACTCACATAGTAAAATTAAATAACAACAGAATATTAGATCGCTCTGTTCTATGTGTAGAACAGTTATTAGCTTTCTACCTTCATTAACTCTTGCTTAACTGACTCCGAATCTTTTTAAAGCAGTTTCAGATGCCTAATTTTCCAAATGAGCCATTGTGGATGAAATGTGAAAATACTGAACATAAATTATGAGCTGAAAAAATTCATGACTTCTAATGGCTTTGGATATTAGTGTTGGCTACGTAAAAATTTCCACTATTTCAAAAAGCTGTTGTTGGGATATCTGAACATGTAAGCAGTACTAGTTTCACGGTTTGTAAAAACATAACAATTATGATCATTAAATATTTTCAGGTACATATATATCAGTAGTGGTGAACAGAAACCTGCATGACTTTGCACGTTAAAAAGTTTTCCATATTCTTTTAAAAATATATCCAAGGTTAAAAATAAAAGTTTTCTTCTCTTTCCTAAAGCTAACAATACAACTTCATCTTTATTCAAAGTGACCCTTATTGGTTAACAATGGCCAAGATTTGGCTACAAGATTTTTGGTGAGATTATTTCTCAAACTTTCACCTTAACATTTAATATCATTGTATTCCTTGAAAATGGCTATCCTCTTGGCTTCCAGACTAGCCAATAATTATGACAGTCATAACCACTATTTATAAAGCACTTTTCATGGGCCAGACAATATACTATTGTATATTTTTAACCATGTGTGTTTCATAACAGTATTTGAGGTCAATACTATCACTACGCCATTTAATAGACCAGGACAGTGGAACTCATTTAAGAGCTGACCATTATTATTCAACTGGTAAGTGGTAACAAGGTTTAATGTTATTCTTTCTGATTCTAGAGGTCAAGTTCTTGATTATTTCTTTCTATAATCTCTCTTAATAGCATTGTAAACTTGGATTTTTGACTCCTGCAGCTACTATCTTATCTACGGTATTTTCACTACGGTATTTTCACTACGGTATTTTGTTATTGTTTCCCAGTTCTCTACAAATTTGCTTTATTTTCTATGCCTTGTATATCTTTGCACATTAACTCCAGTCCATGTTTCCAGTGCCTCCTGAATATCTCTAATGGCTTTTTTCTTTTTGTACTATGAAACACAATGGGGATATATTAAGCTGAGCTAGATCCACAGTCAGGGATTCTAAATCATTGTTCTGGATTCCTTATTAACTATCTAGCTGTGATAATGCCACTTAAAATCTCTGAATTTAAACCTCTTTGTCAATAAAGGAATGATATTTAACTCCACAATTTTAAAGGCTATTTCCAATTTTAAAATTTCATGATTTTTTTGTACCAAATACTTTTCTTCTAAAACATACGCTATTTCCAACTATTTTATTTCTCCTAATGATAATTCCACTCATTTCTATAGCATCATTTTGGAACTTAATCCATCTCCTTACTCTAAAATTCCTATACAGAGTCATAAAGTTTAATATTTCTCTGTTCGTGTGTGTTTATTTTGCCTCAAACATAAAGTCTCATTTCTCAGTCTCGTAATCTAACTGGGGGACTTGGTAAACAAAATTAACACATGAGTCACTCACTATGAACCGAATTCTTTGATACGATGATACACCAGAAAATACTAGCTTTTTTTTTTTTTAAAGACTGTGAATGTAATAAAAAGATCAGAATTTAATAAAACTATAATAGGAGTAATAGGCTATATGTCTGTATACTAGGATGGCTGAAGATTAATTTTTGAGGTTTAAAGACAGAGGTAGACAGATTTTCCTTTTCTTTTTTTTTCTCTAAGTACACGGACCTCCACACACGGACAACAGGGAAAGTGAAAAACCAAATGCCGAGGTGAGTCCCCCTGAGACCAAATGGAAAAAAAAAAGAGGTTCCCTGATGAAGAGGAGAACTAGGAGTAGAAGTTATAGATTCCATGACTCCAGATAGAGTTTGAAATGGGGTGCGGTGGGGGAGGGGAGGGGAGGGAGGGTTTTGTAAAATGTTTCCAATACCCTGTGGGTATCCAGCCCTTCTGTTTATGGGGTCATCCTAAATATAATCTTAATTCTTAAGTGACTGGCCTGGCATTCAGCAGTCAGGCAGCTGAGATACATGTATCTCATTAATCCTTTTAACAGACAACATCGAAGCCTATTAGACTCTAATATTTCAAGGGTAGCAATTACACTTAAATTTAAATTGCTGTATCATAATCAAGTGGTATCAACAAGCCACATATGTAAGAACTACCGACTGACAATTCTTTAAGGACTGCCTGGAGACCAAAGAAAGTCTCATTACAAAGTGGCATTTACTTAGGGAGTTTCAGGCACCATAACGGGGATTATGAGAGGCTCTTAGGAAGACAGTCTATGTGACTTTTCCACAGTAAATTCAGAAATGTTTGCCCTGATCATTTTAACCTTATCAATAGATTTGAGTCACTTGCATGACTGGAATCATTGTGTAAAAACATGTTTGAATAAATTGCAGAGAGAGAGACAGACAGACAGACAGACATGGAGGAAGGGAGAGAGGGGAAAATTTTGGTTAAATTTCCCAGTCATTTTCTTGATGAAACACACAAATACTGCAAGCCATTTGAAGTCATTTGAACCTACATTTGGGCTTAAGACAGAGAGAAATTTGGTAAAGAAACAAGATGCAAAAATTTTAAAACCATGTTTGTAAAAGGTATAAGGGAAACCAAAAAAAAAAAAAAAAAACAAAAAAAAAAAAAACAAAACTTTTTAGCTTAAGCAATTACATAATCCTCCCCCACCAATATTGGGCTTGGGCTGTGGCGGGGGGGGTGGCCTGGGGGGGCGGGGAAAGGAGGAGACAAGCAGGTCCATTTATTTGTTCAGGAAACTGAGATTACTTGGTTCAAAGTGTTACAAACTCTTCACCACATTCCACTGAAGGAAAATGGACCTCAAGTGCTAGCAGTGTTACACAGTAATCAACAACAAACTTTCTTGGCATTTGTGAATTACTACTACACAGCATTAATTTCATGCTTGTCTACTCTGCTAAACTGTGAATGGTTATAAAGAGTTAGAAATCAGAGGAGTTAGAATAGGTCAGAAAGCTCCTTGAAGAAACAAAAGAAAAAGAAATGAATAATTGAAAGTGTTTAATGCAATTAAGTAACATTTTTCACCACAACAGTGTTTGCAAATATTATGATTTTATCTGAGGTCTTATCTGTAGGGACAGAAAACTATTAAATTCTACTGCAAAGGCAAAATTTGTCTTAAAAAATGATTTTAAAATGACTAGATGAGATGGCTTGATTTAAGTTGAACTGGGAAGGCTTAGGAATATATTAAAACTAATTTCAGATGTTAATTCCTCAAAGCTTTTAAAATTTATTTTCTATTAAACTGGTTAAAGCTGGGGAACATAAAAAGCACAGCAAGACACAAATCCTTAAATTCTGGGTTTCATTTAAAAAATCAGTTCTTTTGGTTCTTTTTCTTTTTTCCTGATTCCACTTGTCTATCCATAATGACCTTTCCTAGTTTTTCATTTAGATTCATTAGTTTAGTCCATAATGTAGCACTGATGGTCCAGAAAGTTTATTATGCTCTAATAAACTGCTCACGGAGATGCCAGCACTTTTCTGAAGTCAGTTCAGCTGCATGTCTGCATGCCCTTGAGGATATTGCCTTTTTTTATTTTTTCCCACTTCCCATGTGTAAACAGAAAAACTAGCAGAATGGCATCTACATGTGTGGGGAAATTTACAGTTGTTATCCTACTTTTGCCATTAACTCATTTGTAAATCATTTTCAAATATATTCTCTATTTTCCAGTAAAGTGACCTTGTCTTCAACTCCTGACGGGACTCCAAGACACACTTCATGATCTTAATGGGAATAGTTGAGCTATAAATACCTGAAGATAGAACACCATGGGTATGGGTATGGGTATTGGGGGGGGGGTGTGGGGTGTGTGTGTGTGTGTGTGTGTGTGTGTGTGTGTGTGCGCGCACGCGTGCTCTTAACATTCTTGATCTCACATCTATGCTTAACTTCCCAGCTCCCTAGATAAAAGAATAAAGAGATTGGGGCACATCCTTATAACTGAATCAAATGATGACTAATTCAGGTATGTCAAGGTTGTGTGTTTGAGACAATGGGTACGATTCTGGTCATTGTATCCTATAAATATGTATATAATATCAAATTTGGAAAAAGAACATAATCCATTTTGTCTTCTTTTCTAGAATAAGTAGAGAAGTTCAGGAGGGAGTGGGAATTGCAGAGCTCTGGACTGGTTCAAGCATAGGTTTGCCAAATGTCTGGTATTGAACTGAGTTGTGTGATGTTTGCAACTTGCATTTGGGAAACATAATGATAAATAAATTTCTACATTGATTCTTTAAAAAAGTGGAAAAAAATGGATAAAAGCCCACAGAGTCAGTAAGATGTAATTTTGTTTACCAACATATTTTCTATATAATGCTGACAAATTTTCACCAATTGAACAATTTACTGAAACAATCTGGTAACTCTATCAGGGCCAAGAAAGTGACTCATAAAAAGTTCCTTATGCTTCTGTAAACCAGAATTTGTATACAACAGAAGGGAACATAGAGTCTGGCCAGGGTTGGCAGTTAGAAAGGGAAGTCTGAGAAAAAAAGACTTATGCCAGGAGCAGAGAAGGATGGTAGAATGTAGTCTGATAATCGGAGTTCCAGGAAGAAGCAGGGGAGCTGGTTGGAGGGAGGGTGATTCAAGGTTATTACCAAGACTGTTACTTACAGGTCTCCTGTGTTACCCACAGCAAGGAGCCTGGGAGGCCTGGCTGAGCTGAGATGACCAGGGATCATATTGAGACCTGAGCTAATTTGGTCATACACAATGGCTCTTAGGTTCTGTTTGGTGCCTCTGCTCCAAAGAAGTTTCGAATGAAGGTTAACTATTCTCCTTACTAGCTCTCAAACAGGAAATTGCCACATGTCCATATATTAACTAAATTTTATTGGTAAGTGAACTTAAACATAACCTGTTTTAAATCTTCTAGGAACTCTTAACACTTGCTTTTTTATGTGTTTCAATCATCACCGTGCATGAAAAGTTGACTTGAGGAAAACTCCAAGACTATAGATACAAAATTCTCTCAGCCTTAAAGCCAGCCTCAGGCAAACAAAGTCCTCCAATGTTCATTGTAAAATACAGAAAAACTTAAGAGATTTAGTCTAGGCCTTCAAATCTAACATTTAAAAAAGTACAACTTCCCTGGATTCTTATACTATGTATGGGTTGGAGAAGGTCTCTAAAAGATGTTCTTAGCCATGTGCCTCAAATTCCTTTAACAAACAAAAAAATCCCATTTTAATATTTTATGCTAGTTAAAAGTCACTTCGTAACCAATGCAAACCCATATTTGACAGTGTGATAATTATCAAAGCCCTGATGGTTAATTAAGATTTTGAAAACAAAAGCACTTGTAGTAGGTACCGTTAAAGTTCCCCAATCAGAATTCCAACAAACCGTTCCACATTTAGCTTACTCTAAATATCACACATATAATAACACACTGAAGTATTTTAAAGAATGTTATAGACATGTAACAGATAAGTTGAACAAAAATCACCTAAAAATATCAGTTAACCTTTCCTACGTGTATTAGTCTGAACTCTTAAAAAAAAAACTGTGGAAAGTTCTCATATTATTTAGTATCTTCTATGTAAATTAGTAGTTGATTTTTTATGACATAAAACTTCACAATCTCAGAGATTTCAAGATTTCTGGAAAGTATCTACCTATGTACATTTTTCATAATTTTAAAATACTAATCACTTCTCTTTCATTTAATTACCCAAAATGAAGTCTTTTAATCATTTCTCATATGAAAACTTCTATAATTAGTGAAATTGATTTATTACAAATTCTCATACTCCATCTCAGAGCGTCAGAATCAATTAATTTCAGGGATAGAATACAGATATTTTCCAAGTTCCCCAGGTGAATCTATTCTGCTGACAAGGCTGAGAAATCATGTTTGTTCAGAAACCTGTTCAGGACATCCATTTATATTCTGAATTTTCAAATTTTAATGGGTAAAAAAACTACTAGACTTCTTGCTAAAAATCTAGATTCTCAGGCTACAATCACAAAAGTTCTTCATAAATAGGTCTTAATTATCACTGAGAAATCTGTATTTTAAACTACATCCACTGTTATTCTGATACAGGAAGTCTAATATTCAGTTTGAAAAATAGTTTTCTACAATATTCAGCAAAGAATATTGTGAGTGACAGTGGCTCAGTATAGATTTGTTAAATTGAATATTAAGTGAAAGGGCTCTAATTTTGGTAAATGATTCCATAGGTGATAACAATCTCAAGAGTTTGGCTAAGTCACTGACCAAGTGGCCTCTAAGGATGAAGAGAAGTTCTATGTGATTAAGGGCAAAGCACAAGCTCTTATCTGAGACAGCAGAGCAGGCCACAAAACATGCATAGGACCAGGCCAATAAGGATAGCAGACACCTGATATTTTACACAACTAGCTTTTATTCCTACTCTAGTGTCTTTCCAAGTGTGGTCCTTGGACCATCATCAGCCCAAGTGCTCAGGAACTTGTTAAAAATGCAAATTATCAGACCCATTCCAACTCAACTAAACCAGAAACTTGGGGTGAGACCTAGAAATCTGTGTTTTAATAAGCTTCTGAGTGATTTTAATGCACAAATTAGAGAATCACTGCCCTATTCTTCTGATATAAAAATTCTTTTTGATATAAGCTCCCCGGTTTTCTTGTAAGAAACAATCCTTCTGGCAAACTCAGTCTAGGTCTTTTAATTGTGATGATCCTATCTTATCTTTAATCTCAGAGGTGGACTCGTAAACCAGTATGTCCAAAGAGGCTCAATTTCAAATCTCACCACTAGAGGAGAAGCAGGAACTTCTAACGTTAGTAAGGGGGCTAAAAAAATAAAGACCAACACATAGGAAAGGAGAGGCAATTGATAGAGTCCTGGTATCATAGCTTGAGCGCCTGGACTGAGTAAGCTATGCCTGAAGTTTGCACTCTTGTTACATGAGCCAATAAATTCTGTTTTATTAACTAAATTTGAGCTGGGTTTCTGATACTTGCACTTGGAAGAAGTCTAACATAAATAGAATCAATTAGGGAAAGCAGACTCTGAAGACTAAGACACAAAATACAAGTTGCAGAAGGATGTAAATCCAGCCAAAGTGTTAAGAGTTCAGGCCAAGGAGATGCAGAATCGGAAACTGGGACTAAGTGAAGAGAGGTCTTGGGGCTGCAGTTAAAGTTTGAATATATAAGAACTTAGGTGCCTGGCACACAGGTGGGTCAGGCTGGCTTAGATGGCCAGAAATGGGTAACAATAACTATTGTACCTTCCCATAAAGCTTGCCTGTGTTTGACTGTCAGAAACGCAATGCCAGGGAAATTGAACCTTTGCTTGATGAAGAATATGGTTTCTTATTTTTTAAATATACTCTTTGTGTGGATGAAACATCACTTCTGTGTTCCCTTGCTTGCGATAAACTTTAAACTGAATAAAATCAATAAAAGCAATTGACATTTTTGGTACACTAGATGCAATTGCAATCCAATCACACACAATCACAGTAGCCTCTACATTCAGAAGCCTATGGCTATAACTGTTTGATCAAAATGTGATTCAGTTTTGTCAGCTGGTTACCATGACTGCTGAAATGGCAGGAGAAAATCTTTTTTAAAAGGAGTCCTTAAAATGACAATAGTCAATAAAAGAAAAGGTTTCTGAAAAAACTATTGGTTTCAATGATGCTCAACAAGAAGCTACATTTCAAGTTCTTTAGGAACATCCCATGGTCTTCATTGGGCAGCTTCACACCTCAGCAGTAACATATTCTGTAACCACTGAGCTAATTGTTACACAAGGTCATTACAAAGAGTCTTCTTTTTTGGAATGTACCTTCCATTTAATGATTGACAAGGGTTTTATGTAGTATATTGTTAAGGATATTATTACTTTAACCATGTGATGTTTATATTCAGATAAATTATTCCAGATACACTGTGTTTTCAGGGAAGAATATCATAGCTTTAGGAACCTATAAGCTTCTCTTTTGGCCCCTTCTATGTTTCAGTTCATTACTTTTAAAGTCTCTTACAATATACATCAGTGAAAAGACAGTTGTACATGACACATTTATAATAACAATAGCTAATAAGATGTACAGAGCATTTACATGAGCCAACATTTTCATAGGCATTATCTCATTTATGTTCATGGCAATTCTGTAGGATATGTATTATCTTCATTTTATAGACAGGAAACTAAGATACGGAAAGGCTAAGTAACTTGCCCACATACATAGTCAGCTAGGATTTGAACTTCTGCTGTCTGACATGAGAGCTTATGCTTTTGACTATATTGCTTAATAAAATTCTACAGATTATATATGCTTTTCTTAATATATAAAATTTTCGGGCACAGAAATGTAACTTGACTGCAAACCACATGAAGCAAGATACCATGACCTGTTTTACTCATATTTTTTCCTGGTGCTCAACAAGTATAATATAGTGTTTGTCACATAGGTGATCAGTACTTATAACTATTTATGAATGAATAAATGGTATGAATGGGAGTATATGCCGATATCAAGTATAGAGCTTATTTTGAAGGGCAGACCCAAATGTTACTGCATAATTGTATGCCATATAACTTTTAATTTTTGGAAGATATGCTTTGATATACATGAAATTTCTATAAAATTCCATTTTGAAATTTGCTAAATAAGCTAATCTGACTATAGATACAACAAAGGCTTATTTTTTCCCTAATAATCTAACCTCTTGAGTACACCGGAAAATTACTGAATTTTAACTTGGAAATTTTTTAGCCTGAACTTCTACTCATTATAGAAATATTACTTATAGTATTCTTCTGGTTTTTGAAATTAACTTTCAGTTACATTTGACATGCAATATTGTATTAGTTTCAGGTGTACAACATAGTGATTAGACATTTATAAACGAGTGATAGAGTACCCTTCAGCCCCTTTAAAATGACACGGAGCCCATTACGACATAAGGCAATTCTGTCCATTTTTTAGCAACATTAATTGCTTAGAAAGTTCTTTCTTATAATTGGTTGAAATCTCCATCCTTGCAACTTCTTCCTATTGCTCTTAGTTTTATCCACTAGAGCTACTCAGATTGACTGGCTGGAGAGATGTCTACATGACAGTCCTTCAAATAATAGAAGGCAGTAATCATGTCCTTCGAGGTCTTTAGTGCTCCCGGCTAAAAATCCCTAGTTTCCTCAAACATTTCACATGCTGCATGGTTTTAGCATTCTAGGAGCCAGTTTGCCTTTAAAAATTATCCTCTGACAGAGGCAGATTTAGTATGAAGTTAAGAACTTTGAGGTTTCGCTTACATGTGACCTTGCACAGCCTCAGGAGGGCACTGAGCAATGTGTTTACATGGCAATGTGTTTTGTAAAACTTGCCAAAGTAAGATGTTTAAACCTCAACAGGTTAAGACTGCTCTGATTTTTCAGACTTTTAGTGGGAATGCCAGGTGGCTTTAGATTGACCACAGGCATTTCTGGATTTGGCTAACTGGTGATATCTTTCAGTGGGTTAGTGGGATATATTTGTGTTTGCAGTCACTTCTGTTACTATTAAGCTATCACTAGATATTCCAGAGCAAAAATGGCTTGCAAGAATCTTTCTTTCAGCATATATAGAATTAAAGACGGCCTGGTTAGTGAATATAATTAATTCAAAGGGTATTTAAAATTAGTGCATAAGGAAACTTGTAATGATCGGAAATCGTACAGCTTAGATATGAAAGAAACTAAAATACAGTTTCCTAAAGCTGACAATAGTCCTAAACATTTATATCACATTACCAAAGAATTGTGAAGCTAGAAAAATGTTTCTAAGCAATCAATAATAAAAACATATTTCAATCAACCATGCTAGAAGACTGAATCATCTCTTTCTCTAGAAAATAAATCATAAAACTGCCATTATATGAAGAGATAATCTAAGGCTCTAGAGTCACCACATATTTTCAGTTTTGTGAAATTTGTGGCACTTATCAGCTTTTCATTATTTTGTGATCACTTTCTTCATTCTAACTAATCATTAATTTTTATATTTAGTAGTGTACTTTTAACTTTGTAATGCTTAAAGAGGACCCCCAAATTGTAAAAGTTTTAGGTTCTACAAATCCTAGATCCTGAATCCACCTATTTTTCAAACTCAGTGAAATCTGGACAGAAAAATTATAATGGGGCTTTTATCTCCTTTGATCTAAGACTCTACTTTTACTGAATCAGGCTGGATTCTATTAGCCTTTCTGGCAGTCTAGCCACACTGATCACTGAATTGCTGAATCAGAATCTTGGGGTTTAATGTAATCTCAAAGGTCATCTAAACCAAACACTCATCCTATGCTCAAATCCCCTGTTGATACCCCTGCCAGGCAGTTAGCCCATGGTTGAATGCTTCCTGTGACAGGAAACTCATTAGGTTTTGCAGAACCCATTACATCTTTGAACAACTCAAAATATCAAAAGGATTGAACAATGCCTCTTGTTAGACTTGCTTTAAAATTAAATATCTTTCTCTATTTTTTTGGATAAACTGCCTTTATCTAAATCTTATTTTCAAACAGTTTTTAAGATATAATTCACTTATACAATTTATCACTTAAAGTGTACAATATTTTTAGCAAAGTCATAGGGCTGTACAACTATTGCTACTATGAAATTTTAGAGCATCTTTATACCCTTGAAAGAACCCATGTACCTATTCTCAGTCAGTCCACAGTTCTACCTGTTCTCCTAGTAAGCCCTAAGCAATCACTAATCTGTTTTCTATTACTATTAATTTGTCTATTCTAGAAATTTCATACACACAGAATCATAAAATATGTAATCTTTTTGTAGACTAGCTCCTTTCACTTAACATAATATTTACAAGGTCTACTCTGTGTTTTTAAACATTTTTTGATAAATTTAAATGTAGAACTTTAAACTCATCCTCATTTAACTTCATCTTATTACTTATGGCTACTGTTCTAACTGGTCAAAAATAATTTTAACATCCTAACATATCCTTCAAATAGTTATTCTCTTCCTAATGGCCTATTCTGTGGCAGCCTGGTCACTGATGGGGTAAAAGAAAATTAAAGTTACGGTAATTATCATTTATAGATCACTTAATGTCAACCAAGTGTTTATTTATTAGTATCATTATTTATATAATAACAATACTATAAGGTAATGGTATCTCCATCTTATTAAAAACAAAAAACAAAAAACCTGATGCTTAAACCAGGTAAGAAACTAGACTAAGTTCATGCAGCCAGGAAGCTGCAGTACTGGAGTTCAAATCCAGGTCTGTCTGGCTTTGAAACCCATACTTTAAAAGAGTAAGTAGACTATGATCTCTCATGACAATCTTTAGTTCCCAGTAATAATATCCAGAAGCGTTACTATGTACCATTCTCTATATGTATATTGCTTCATGTCAGTATAGTTCTCCGGAAAACAAAATAAAGTGGATACTATCTTCAATATACAGTTAAAGAAACTTAAGTTCAAAAGGGATATGGGTAATATGTACAAGTTTACTTAGCTAATGAATGATCAAGCTGGTATTTGCATCCAAGTGTATCTAATGTCAAAGGCTTTGCCTCTCCCCCAAGTTACTCCACCACTTTGGTGGTAGAGTAGGTCAATTCTCTAGTAACGTTCTGGGGAGGATCAGTATTTAGGTCATCTAGAGTCATCATTCTGGTACTGCGGTTGATCTCTTGAGGGCTAAGGTTAATAATAGCTATCAGCATTGATGTGTGAGTATATATACACATGTATATCTAAACATGTATAATGTGTATATGTATACATGACATGTGTATTATGTATATATGCACACGTGTGCATATATACATATATGCGCACAGATATATATCTATATTCAGACATATATCTGAATATATGTGAATATATACATGTGTGTATGTGTATATGTAATCGAACTTAGTCATTTGGCTTAAAACTGAGTGAATAGTAAATTCTCACTGCTAAGAGATTTCTATTCCAAAGATGCCAGTTTTATGATGAAAACTTCAGTGTATTACTGCTCAATCTGTTTCCCTGCTTCAGTCTGAAAAGTTATTCATTTTTAAAAGTACATCTCTAGAAAGCCCTTTAGATGGGAAGGTGGGACTTGGAAAATGTCATTTTATGGATTCCCTGTTAAGGTCCTTTGTTCATATGCCATTTTAATAAAAAAGTCCAATATGAAATAGGAAATAAGGGCAATATGATGTCTGAGGCATATAGGTTATGAGGTAGGAGTTAGCTAAGGCTGTCGATTAGTCCCTTTGAGCACAGGATATATGTGTATTTATTTATATCATCTACAAAGGTTGTAACATGACTTACCCTATCTTTTTAATGGTGAAAATCATAACTTATATAATTACAATACAGAAAAATATTCATAGTGTACAAATTGCCAACTATTCTTATGATGATCATTAAAAATAGTGATAATCACACTTCGATATTGTTCATTTTAAATGAGATTTATAAATTATCTTAGGAAAATTATCAATTATCTTTGGAGCATGAGTCTTACGGGAAAATTTTAAGCAGCATTGTTTTAATCTCCACACAATTTTATAAAATAATTTTTGACACCATTATTTTGCCAAATAATTATTTGACATCTTTGGAATTTTTGAAATATAGTAATTGTCACCAATATGACCATTGCCTCTGTTGTCAGGTGTTCTGGTTCTTGTGGTCTAATAGATGGCCAGATTTGATTGTGAACTCCAATCATAACAGAATGCTTTGTTTTGTTTGGTTTCGTTTTAAATTATGATGACAGACAAACTTTCTCACTTATAATATGACAACCTTCCTTACTCATCTCAACTGCTTGTTTCCAGTATCTGAGTCAGACCCCCAAATCAGAAGTTTTAGACTTAAAGCTTGTTAGGCTTACTTACAAAGAAGTTAGCTGCAATCTCTTAACTCTTCTACATCTAAACAGCTTGTCTGTAACCCCAAATTCATGATCTCATGAGAGGAAAAAGCTTTCCCTCCTTTTTGGTGAGTTTGCATGACTTTCCTGTTCCTGTCTCTGTGCCTAATTCTTCATTCCATCTATTCCAATATGGACAATTGTCACATATGAATACTCACTTTAAACATTTCATGATTTTAGTAGCTCTGCTGAAAAATTTGACCATTAAGGAAATGACCACATCATGAAGTGCACTGTTTGCATTGTTTATCTCACAGGCTCCAAACCTTTGTCCTTTCAGTTTCTCTCAGTATTTGCCTTTCCAGAATAACTAACAAATTCTTTCATTTTCTCAGGCAAAACTTGTTTTTTCCTCTTAAATTCAGCCTTTTCCCCTAACTTAAGCTTCTTAAGGAACTTCTTTTGAATAGTGAAAACCCATAAAGGGAAATCTGGCAGTACAATTTCCTACATGCCATGTATTAGCAACTGCCCTATTCATTGCAAATGATACTTCCCTGCTGTGTCATTTCCCAGGAAGAACTTTGGTGATAAGATGGATCCAATACTTACAACACACCGAGAATCTAACCACTTTTTTTTTTTTTTAACATCTTCTACTGCAATCACTCTGGTCCCAGTCACCACCATTTCCCACCTGGATTATTCCCATAAGTGGTCTCCCTGCTTACACTCTTGACCCCATACTGACTACTCCTAACACTGCAGCTAGAGGAACCTGTTAAAACATGTTTTCTCATCTTAAAATCTTGAAACATACAATGGCTTTATTTTCATGCACAGTAAAAGCCTAAATCCTTTCAACTGCCTTACACCTCCCTGGCTTCTCCTTCTATTCCCTCAACTCTTTCTTAGCACACTTTCTCCTCCAGGTATTTAAACTTACTGTGATTTTTGTTTTGCTTTATTTTCTTGAAATGACTTTTCTCCTGGTAGAGTCTTACCCTGGTCATTTTATTTAAAATCGCTCACCCTTACCTCACACTCATGATCTTTCTTCTCTAGTTTGTTTCTGTAGCAATTTTGAACTTTTTATTATCCCCATAATTTTCCTATCTTCCCACCCCCTCACACACACTCCCATTCATGCCCAGTATAAAAGCTTAATGAGACAAGGTTTGTTTTTAATTGATACATTCTCAGAATCTAGGATGGTTCTTAGCTCTCGACAGCCAATAAATATTTTTTAGATAATAAAAATCAATGAATAAGTTACTGGCATATTTCATATTTATATTGGGATCTAAGTCTAGCTCAGTATGTTAATTGATGTTCTTTAAAATTCGATTAGGTATATCATTCAACTACTCTAGGAACACATCAGTGAACAGACACTTAACATGTATACGTATAAATAAGTGAACAACTTTTTTTTGTAAGATGATAAGTGCTTTGAAGGGAAGAAACGGGGTACAATGATAGAGAATAGCTAGAAGAATCCAACTTAAGTGACTGGCCTCTGTAAGGAGGTGTCAAACCAAAATGTGTGGAATGAGTTTGCTGTGTAAGGAATCCAAATATCTTGGAGTATGAAAGAACATCTGAGGGACTGAAGTGCCCTGTAACTAGAGCCCCCTGAGGGTAAGAAGGAAAGTGGATAATGAGATGGGCAATGATCATGCAGGGCCTTCTAGACTATCAATAGAAGTTTAGCATTTGTTTAGAATGATCACTTTGTCTTTTTGAATAGAGAATAGGTTTAGGGACAAGAATATCTTAGATACTATGAATAACTATTCAAGAAAGACAAGCCGACATAGTTTTTATAAAATATAATAAAATGAAAAGGCATCCATAGAGCAAAATTCAGAATTTAAATAGCAAAAGTGAATCAGATTCTTTCTCTACTACTACTTTCCTATATTCTTCCAACACTTCGTTAGAATATCTTAGTTTTAATGAAAAAAAAAAAAATCAGATGCATGCACATACATATAAATATGAAAGAAAAAAGAGAAGAAAAATTCCAAAGTGTGGAGCTTGCATGCTTTACTGGATTTTTAAAGCAATTAATTTGCTACCGAGGTTTTTAAAACACAAATTACCACTGGTAATAAACTGAAGTCATATTTCTTCTGTGAGATTACCTAAATAAAAGAGCAGATACAAATAATATGAATATTCTTTATAGTTTTCCGTTAGTAAAAAATCCTCACAAACACCACCGGTAGCACATAACAGAAATTTAACAACGGTGGATAACCTATTATTAGCTCTATGATCAAAGATAATTATGTTATTAAAATTAAAAGGGGGCATTAGAGGCTAAAGTAATTTAGCATGTTCCTTCTATCTTTTGTGAAAAATAAGTTATATACTTTCTTCTATCATATAAATATCCTCTGTCTACAGTGTTGGCTTAATTTCTTTGAAAATCTGTTAGAAAATTCTAGAATTAAATGTAGATCAAGGTTTAGGTTTTATTAGTATGTTGAAATTGAACACTGTAGGAAGAGACCAGCAGAGTAGCTGATGGAATTAATACTTATGCAATTCAATGTTGCCTAGTAACAAATTGTATGTGTATGAGTCTTTTGCCTTCTGGAAACTATTTTCAAGGTTGGTATAAGTCTGTGGAATATTTTATGAAATCACTAAATAGTTTCCTAGACCTATAATGACTACTTCAAAATGTCTACAATTATATTTTCTGGTTGTTAAAAATGACTATTAGTTTTTTTTAAATGTCAAATTATATCCTTTTTACAAAAGCAGTTTTTTCAAAATTTTCTCAGAAGTTCTTCTAAGCCCTTCCACAAATCAAGAGTCTTTTTTGTAATATCCTGGCTTTCTTGATATGCAGAATACTTGAAAATAACTAAATGTTACTAAAGATATTAAACCAATAATGAGCATTGGCTGAATTTAATGCTCTCAAACACACATTTCTCTCTCTGCCCCTAAAACAATAGGATTCTCACAATCTCAGTCTCTACCTTAAATGGCCTTAGGGAAGAAAATATTTACTTTTTTTTTAAATTTCTCATATATATATAATGCTTTTTATTTGTATTAATTCTAACAGCCCTAATTTCTTTAAAATGGTTTTGGAGGGAAACTTACACAAGTTTCAAAATTATTCATTGCCACTAAAGGCAATCTAATGGTTAGTGATTTCCTTTATGTGGATATTGGTTTTAATTCTTGGTTTCCTGAGACACAGCAAAGCCTTTTCTCATGTGGAAATAATGCTTGGGAAAGAACTACACTGTCCATGTGAGCAATGAGGTCATAACAGCCTATAGCGGGTTATCTGAGCGTCTTCCTGGTGCCAAGCTGAACACAGTCCAGGGGAAGACTATGTTCCCCGTAAACTACCATGCACACCCTCAGAATGAACTGAAGGGGGCAATATTTACCAAGAAAATTCGGCAGGCAGTACTTTGGAAATAAACATGGGGACTTTGAACATTATTTGAGACACAAATTGTTTTTATTTGCCAGCTGCCGCTACCATTATACACACAATACGCAATGCAGAACTACTAACAGAAATGAATTTCAGATAGCACGGATCATGGTATGGATTATATTCATATATTATAATAATAGTAAGTTTTTGTCCAAAAAAGTGCACTCTAATAGGTCTGTCCCAAGTTCAGCAAACTATTTCTTTTTATTTTTATCAAACTATTTCTTTTTATTTTTATCAAATGCAGACTTGGAAAGTCCCTCATGTGATGAACTTTGATTGTTTTCATACGCCAAAAATGATTTCTTCTTTCAATTAGGTTAATGTGGATAGTTAGTATAGGTAAATCAGGCTCTGTGGTGCCTCTCCTTCCAAGAGTTTTTTT
>NW_011888792.1:6030741-6089693 GCF_000151845.1 Pteropus vampyrus | reverse complement strand
TTCCCCGTAAACTACCATGCACACCCTCAGAATGAACTGAAGGGGGCAATATTTACCAAGAAAATTCGGCAGGCAGTACTTTGGAAATAAACATGGGGACTTTGAACATTATTTGAGACACAAATTGTTTTTATTTGCCAGCTGCCGCTACCATTATACACACAATACGCAATGCAGAACTACTAACAGAAATGAATTTCAGATAGCACGGATCATGGTATGGATTATATTCATATATTATAATAATAGTAAGTTTTTGTCCAAAAAAGTGCACTCTAATAGGTCTGTCCCAAGTTCAGCAAACTATTTCTTTTTATTTTTATCAAACTATTTCTTTTTATTTTTATCAAATGCAGACTTGGAAAGTCCCTCATGTGATGAACTTTGATTGTTTTCATACGCCAAAAATGATTTCTTCTTTCAATTAGGTTAATGTGGATAGTTAGTATAGGTAAATCAGGCTCTGTGGTGCCTCTCCTTCCAAGAGTTTTTTTTGTTGTTGTTTCAGGTTTCTTCTATCCCTTTATAGGGAAATTCTTGCAATAAAATCTTAAACTTGTGCTACAAAAAGTAGTCATCAGTTTATGTCTAAATGACATTTGATAACAAACATATCAAATGTAGGTTATTATTTGGGAATAAATATATGTGAATAAATGTGAATGTGAGTGTGTATGCATTTAACTTCATGTATGTAACATAGCATCCAGTAAAATAGAGTGATCAACTAACATCTGTACAGGGAATTTTGGTTACCCTGTCAAAAATAAGACAAACCAAACATATTATAAGTATATATATGCTCACTTTATAACAGTAACCACATCACCCTAGTTTGCCTGTTTCAGAAAGTTTGTGATTCTTCAAACACTTCTCTCTGCCCCCGATAACTCTAGTCTCCCACATCTACTATGGCACTATTCATTTTACTCTCCAATCTAAAAGAAAACCTTTGGGAAAATTTGAGTTGGTAGTATAGTATAGATGAGGTATTATCTGAAATAGAGTTTAGGGAGGTTAATATAGATACATATATTTATGGGGGGTACTCAATAGCTGTATGTCATATGCACATAAAATTCTATATAGACATTTCTATATAAATGCAATAATATAAACATACATTATCACTACTACGAAATAAATTAAGCTCTCTCCATAGCTTAAAATGAGAAGGTTGGATGAAATTAGCATTGGAAAGAGCTTACTTCCTAATCTAATACAATCACTTCAGAAACCAGGAATGAAGATTTGATTGTCCAAGGACAAAGAGCTAAAAGACAGAGTCTAGATTAGGACCCAGGTTTGCAGAAACCTGTTCCATGCTTTCTCCACCAGAAATGCAGTGCATCGCTCCTAGAATAAAAACTGTCCCATGACATTTGCTGTCTATAAGTCAGGCCCAACTGCTCAAGGATCATATTAATGATAAGACACATAAAAAAGCTGATGTTTACGGAACCACAGTTTCCATGTATACAAGTAATGAAACTTCTACTGATCAGGAAGGAATGCAGAAAAAACAATGGAGATGAAGGCAGGAAGCATGGGGTGGGGTGTAGACTTTCATTAAAGACAAGGTAAAAACATAGATGTGGAGAGGGTGGGCAGAGGGCTGGAGACAGGGAGCTGGATCCTTGTTTGCTGAAATAAAAACAAGAAAACACGTTTTCTGTAGGTTGCTAGGGACTCACTTTCCTTCTGCCTCCCTTTAGTATGTTCTTTTGAGAAATCTTGATTTCCTTTCCCCTTTTTTTTCTCTCTTCCTATACCTGCTCTTCATTCCCTTTCAGCCCAACATGTGTTCGTTTTTATTACTTAATTCTATTTACTCGATGTTGAAATTATGTTTATACTGATTTCACTTTATTTTTATTTTTTTTAATTAGGAAAGAGTTTAAGAATTGGCATAGTTCTGAATTGGGTCTGAATTGAAAAATTAAATTGTATTGTATTGCAAAAGAATTTACTTTAAAATGAAGAGCCTCCTACAACTACAAATTTAGAGGTTTGCATAACATTACCGAGACATTTTTATTCAAGTATTTATAAAAAGACACAATTGTCACAGTTATATAAACCATCTGTTTATCATTTGAAGGGCAAGTCTAAGACACATCTTTTCTTTCCAGCATGATTTTCCAATAAATAACTTGCCTTGATGATTTGTTCTGCCCCTGGAGCACTGTAAGTCGGCTCAAAGATCTTATGTTACTCCACTTAACATTAGAAGAGGGATCAAGTTGGTTGCATATTAGCAATGGTCAAGGCTACAAGATTTCTTATGATTATTCCTCTGCACATGTTGATTTCAAAGACAGTGGTAAAGTATCAATCCCAGGCTCAACTCAAAACTATGAATATGTGTTGCTTCGGGCTTAGGGACAATCTTTTTTATAACACACAAAAAAGAAGACTGCCTCTTGGAGAATGCACACGTTTCAAAGAGCTGATGTCCTTCTCCAAATATGACACTATTTGCATTTGTATATGGTTAGAAGCCTTTCCATACTATACATTAATGGAGTTCTTTCGTTTACTGCTCCCCTTGATTTTTATAACTCTAACTCTGAGACTCCTTTACAAAAGTAGCTTTTCTTCTTTACATAGTATCTGCTGTTAAGGCTTCTCTTTCCACTGCTCTGTTTGTCCAGCCCTTCTAATGCTGCACGATAATTAAAATAAGCAGATTTTTAGTCCCCTCTCACCTTTGCTTATTCACCATCATGAGAATAAAATTCCCTATAACTACTCCTTTCCAGAATACATATTGCTTCTGTCAGACACTCAAAAGAGATGTATATATTACTGTTATAAAGTTATATTTAAAGATTTGTAAAATGATCAAAAGGAATTTTCTGAGGTTTTTTTTTTTTTTTTTTTTTTTTGGTCTTCTTAAATGAGGTTTATGAATTTAAGAAGCTTTCCCACAACAGAGCATGTCAGGTTATACTTATCATCTGTGAGTCTTTGGACTCATAACGTCAGCAAATACGTAGCAACCCAACAAAGCAAGCAGAAGAGCAATTTGTTCTGACTACAAAAAGTGTTGAATTACTGCAGATTATTACAACCATAGTACATGTATTCATGTGGGTATTTTCATGCAACCCCTCCCTCACAATCATTCTCAACAAATTTATAAAGTTCATGAGTAATGAAAGTATCTTTTCTTTTTCATAGAATTCTTTGTATTCACTTGTCATGTATCTCTCCTGTGTGAAACACTTTTAGGGTTTAGAGAAACCGAAAACTAAGAGAGAGAGGATGATCTGGAAAAAGCGACCAGTGAGTTTTAAATTAGATGAAATTGGTAGGTCTTTGGAAGAAAGGAAAAAATAGAATTTGTTATTTACTGGAATCTAACCGCAGTGGTCTGGCTGCTTGAAACTAAGTTTTGAATTATTAATGCTAAAAAAGATTTTCTACAAATGTACCTAATAAGAGTAGAAGTAAATGAATATAAGTTGTACAGCAGGTTCTTGAATAACTTAATTTTGTTCAATGTCGTTTCATTATAACATTGATGAAATGCCATAGGAACTTAACTCTTGTTTATATAAATTAGCATATGGTAAAATTGATTTTGTTATTTGTTATTTTGCTTAAAGTTGCAGAACCTATTGATAATGTTAAGTGAGGACTTACTATAGTCTTTAGTCAAAATATATACATATCTTGGTTCTTTATGACCTTGACTGTGACAATGTCTTTTAAAAATGGGAGTGTATATAAAGAAAAGAAAGCACAAAGTTAAAACAGCACAAAAATTACATAAGCACTAGAAGTTAAAATAGCTGTAGTTAGTTCCTGTGAATTGGTATAAGAATATATACTGTATTAATGCTACTTCCATGTTATATATACAGGTATCTCCCACTTCCTGAAAGTTCGCATTATACCACTTTGCTTTTTAAAAAAGACCCACATTAGTACAGTAAAGACTTTTTTTTCATACAGGTGGAAATCCTCTTCGTATTTCTTTTGGTTAGCAACAACAGGTACTAAATATGTGACATAACACAAACTTTCAGAAAGTGGGGAATACTCTTTGCTTTATGTCATTTTGGCTTATGAAAGTTTTCATAGGAGTGCTCTACTTTCAGATAGAGGGAGAAATCCATATATTGCTGAAGGAAAGGGTGGCACACACAGACTTATAGTCTTTGTGGGGTTTTTCTGACCAGTTACCATTGACTTCTTATGTGCCCAAAATGAACCAGGTGAAGCCAGTGTTGCTAACTGTCAACACCTGGCCTGTTAGACAACTATGACGATTTTTAACAGAATCACTCCTTTGGAAAGACCTGGCTGAAAACCTTTTTATTTCTAAAACCTCTTTACCTAATACATGTTTCAGGGTTCTTAAAAGTCATCTTAGAAAAAAAAAAATAATGAATATCACTTTTTCTTAATTAATGTGGCTATAAAAGACATTTGACAAAAAACATTTGCCAAACCCTACTCTAGATTGACTAGAAAAAAAAATCTAACACTTGTTTTGTTAACCAATTAACCTGATATTTCTATTCATCCTTATTACTGTATTCTCTAACACACATATATACATATATAAATATATATATATAATTTTGCTTTTTAAATTATGTAAAATTTGATGCAGAAATCTAAAACCAACACAAAATCAACCTAGAAATTGCATGGACCTACATGTGTTTTTAGACTGCACTTCTCAGCAATCCTCTGAAAGACAGCAGACCTGACATCTCCTTTCCATACGTAGTCATCAGTCCCAGGCTGAATCAACCCATTACCAGGGAATGTGTGGTTTCACGTCCTGGTTTTTAATTCCAGAGTCTTTCTACCTAGTTATAGTGGTTCACGTATGACCAAAAATAATAATGAACCATCCATTATGGGACTAAAATCAACTCTTGCTTGAGGATGAAGACTGAGGTACTTATATGAAAACTAGCTTTGTGAGAACTATAAAGTCTGGCCACTAAACAATGATGTACCCTTTTCTATTTAATGAGAGGTCAAGCCTTATATTAAAAGAAAACATTTTCTCGCCTCAACCATACTGATAATAATAAATCATGGTACAAAATGACCTTCTTTGTCTGCTAACATGCCATTTTACTTTTCTTGGAGAAAAGTTCTGAATTTATATTTTGTGTGATACTCTTTCCCTGTCAATGAAACAACTAAAGTTGCCTTTGTACAAATTCCACAGAGACCTAAAACTGTACTCATATACATCTGCTCCTTCAGTGACAAAGTGGACACATTCACACGTTTCTGTTGAGATTAAGGAAGTTATCTGACCTGTTGGTAAGTAACTAATCTGCCCTGAAAGAGAAAGTATGAACAATTTGACACAGTGAGCAAAAATAAGATTTCATTTACATAGCAGGACTCATAGGAAATTAGGGAGTAGGAGAACATAGCTTAGCAAAAGTTTTTATTTTAACAATAGCTATCATTTGTCCTTTGAATCTTACAGTCTTTATAATGATGATAAATATATCTTTGCTTTAGGTTACCCATTAGATTGGAAGACAGAATGGGAAAAAAAAAAAAAAAACAAATTCCGTTCTACCAGGTGGTTTTAAGCTAATATATTGTTGCAGGCTAGAAATACAAAAAGTATCTTATTAAATCACATCGTAAATGACCCACGTAGAACAGTTTACTTTTCATTAGCAAGGTGAGAAGGTGTGGGACCAAATAAATCAAAATGAACAAGGCATTAACTGTTCCTCCCATGATATCATTTTAAATGTGGAAGTAAGGAAGGAAACACAATTTAAAGAATGTTTTATTGGTGAACTCATTTTTTTTATATTTAGAAAGAAAAACTTCTTCATGCCTCTGGGAAATAGTGAGCCTATTATTTTATGTGAAAAGTAAAATTTAAAAAAATACAAAGTTAGATTTATGAAGTAAGTCCAGGAAATACACTAGTAATTTACTCAAAATAATAGAAGTGCAAGAAAAAATTTTAACTTTCTAAAATAACTTCTTAATAACTTTGTACAGTGACAGATGGGTACTAGACTTATTGTGGTGCTCACACTGTAAAGTATATATAAATGTAGAATCACTATGTTGTATACTTGAAACTAATATTGGATGTCAATTATAATTTAATAAAAAATTCCTGGCTAAGAAAATGATTATTTCTCATACAAACCCCAATGCCTGCAAAGATTAACATTCAGAAAGCAACACTGTCTACAGTATCTTTTAGATTTATAATGGAATAGATTTCACAGGAATATAATGGCCATCATTACAGTATATTCTTTAGAATACACAATCCTGGAAGCTGACAATAACATCTTGAAAGACAATGAGATTCCCAGAGTTCAAATATCTCTTCCTTAAGTTTGAATAGGTGATATCACCTAGTTAGTAGGTGTCAGTGATACATTGATTTTTGTAATGTTATAAAGCAAGTAGATATGAGCCTATGACTTGGTCCTCTACTAATTTTTTTCTAAATCTTATACTGAATAATGAGAACTTAGGAGAAGCTTTTGTTTTCTCTATATTAAGCAAAATGATCAGTGTCAAAACTGTATCACAAATAGTAATCGACTCTGCCTCTTTTACTATATAAATAAATAAATAAATATATATATATATATAAACTTCCACTTAAGTAATATATATATTACTTCCACTTAAGGAATAACATACTCCCTTTAAGATTTGGCTTAATAAGAATTTCTCTCCCAGATAAGAGTAGATGCATAAGCAGTAAAAAACTGAGCAACCACATGGGAATGTAACATAGTAAATGGGAAAATGTGTAAACTTTAAGGAATTTAGATCCAGGGTTGATGAGAGCATACTAGATGGAATCAAACCCAAGCAGTTTTTCTTAGTTATAACCAAATTGTTGGTTGGCATTTATAGACTGTATGACACCTTTTAAAGAAATTTTGAAAGTGTCTCCACGTCCTTTCAAGTCCTAATTAGAAATAAAAAGGGTTGTGTTATGTCTTAAAAGAGAAAGTAGACAAAAGTTTGAAACTACTAAATGATGTCAAAGAAGAGAATTTTACTCTTGAATCATAGCTCAGGTCACCATTTTGATGAGCTACAGTTAATGAGTAAAATATTCCTTAGAAGTGAGAAGATTAGGTAGGTAATTCAGGAGGCTTGCTGACTATATACAAAAATCTGATCATGTCACTTTCTTGGTTAAAATTTTTTTATCAACATTCCCATTCAAGTTAAAAATTCTTTACTTAGGTAAATATATGGAACTTTCTTTACCAAAGCCCCTCTCAACATCTCTCAATCTGCCCCTCATTCTTCTATATCTAGCCCATTGCAAAGCAGACAGCACCACATACACACAGGCTGCAGCCACCTGAACTATACTTCTGTGATCTCCACAGTGTGACATGGTTTTAATTTTGTCTCTGGGCCTTTGTGTATGCTAAGGATAGTCTTTATCTCACTTTTTCCTTGTTAACTTCTCATCCTTATTTGAGGAAGTCTTTCCTGAACTATTTCTCCAAGTTTAATCTAGGTTCAGTAGGCATCCTTCTATAAAGCTTCAGTAGCTTCTTGTTATTTGTTGTTTGCTTTTGTTTTTTTTTTTCAAAGAGTATAGAAGTATATGTTATTTTGAGTATTTGAATATAGATTTCCATTACTATAAGCATGTGTCCATGTCAATACATCTACATCATGAAAAAGGGGAAAGTATATAGCTAAGAATCTGAGGATTAAGCTACCTGAAAAGATCATTTGTCTGATTAAAAAGGTAAAAGACTACATGAGTTATCCTTGTGGAATAATATTATAAATAACTCAGTCAGACTGTATATAAATGATGATTTTGTAAAATATCTTGGAAAACAGGCACTAAGGCAAAATCTATTAGTTGTGTTTACCTTCTGAAAGCATGTAACCTAAAATATCGTTGTCTTAATTTGAAGAAGGTGTGGGTGTGGTCAACATGTAAACAGGGGTCTGCAGACCAACCTATGTTAGAAAACACAATGAGCTTGCTAAAAATTCAGCTTTCTAGCCCCACTTCAAAATTCTAAATCAGAACCTCTGAGACTGGCTTCATGGGCCAACATTGAAGCCAGTGTGCTTGGTTTAATGCTCTGCTATTACCATATTAAAATTCTTACTGACTTTAGAGCAACAGACTTCACACTTTTATTTTGCACTATGCCCAGATAATTATGCAGCTTGTCCTGGGAGTGGGCATCCACTGTAGGTGATTTTGATTCAGATATCTGTAGACAACACTGTGATACACACTAAAAGTTGAGAATAATTGATTTTTAAGGTAAAAAAAAAAAAGGCAAAGAAGAAATGTCACTTTGGGCATATTTATCATCTAGGAAGAAGGGGCTATGAACATAGAGGCAACAGCAAAACCATGGGATAGTAACAATGTCATCTTAGAGTTCATAAAAGCCCAGGAGTGAGACTCAGAGGAAAGCCAAACATAATATTTATAGGAAAGAACATTTTCAAAGTACTGAGACAGATGAGATTGTTCATTTGGTCAGAAGTTCTATCCGGAATATTGCTATAAAAAAAATCAATGAGTCTAAATTACTATAAGCTTAATGGGAAGTCTTGACCAAATTTATTAATCAGAAACCAAAGATCTTCATGGATGAACATGTCCTGAGCTCAGACATTTAAGGTTAAGAAGATAGAAAAATACCAAAGACAGAAAATCTGAAGGCCACAAAGACCTGGAACATTTTAAAGTTCTCAGGACAAAATAACAGGGCTTTTAGATAGATTAAATAAAATAAGAAAATTAGAGTCAAAATCCAACACTGAGAACCTTGTAGAAGAATCCGATGAAATTATTAATCAATCAATCAATCAATCAATTCCAAGAAATGAAGCTTTCCCTGACCCAAATGGAGCCCACAATCTTCCTGTAAGAGAGAGTAGTAAATTCTAGCACAAATATTAGAGACATTCATTTAAACCAGTGTCACCATGCTAGGGTAATAGCAACTATAGAGACACAGCACAGAATACAGAGGATTCTATATAAACTTGTAACTCTGTACTTGTTAAAATATGGAAGTGCTGCTACCTTAGGCTGCTTCAGATAAAACAAAACAAATAAATACAAGCAAAAAAAAAAAAAAAAAAAAAACCCTGTGTTTAGCTAGTGTTCTGTAGCACCAAAAAAACATTTCAAGTATTTCACTGAGTTCTCCCAAACACAAATTAATCTCATTAAGTCACCTCAACAATTTGTTTGAACACCTGTGTATAAATTTTTAGTTTCAGCTTCACTGGTTATTAACTGGCCTTGATTCCTGGTAAGTAGTATTTCTTGGCTACATAGCAGAAGTACTCATTTGCACAAAACAATTCACACCCCTTAAGAAAAGACTGCAATTTATGACAAAATATATAATGTTAAGCAACAAAGCAGAGAGAGATTTATTTGTATTCTGTTTTGTTTCTTTTTCTCCATAAAGGAAAATAATTTTTATGCTGGCAAATCTAGAACAAACATCGTTAGGAGGGATAAAGTACAAGATATGTACAGAGATAATAACGGAGTACTTTACAGATTTAAATTAATTCAAGCTTTCAGGCCCAGATAAATTCTGTCCCAAGATATTTAAATGACTTGCAGATGTGATCAAGGAACTACTGTTGTTAAACTCTAAGAAACTGTAGAGGAAAAAAAAAAAGGCCCCTAAGGTCTAGGGATGGACAAATGTTATTTTCTTGTCTTAAAAGTGGGTGTGTAGATGAGCAAGAGAGGAAATTAATTTTTAAAATTATAAACTTAATTCTTGAATAATGGTTAAGTGGTCTGTGAGAACTCCCTTGAATGTAGAGAACCTATCTGTGTTGTTCAACATTGAATCCTCAGGGCCTTAGTAGGTACTTAATATTTACTGAATATTAATTGATCATTTAGAAAGGAAGGTTGTGCTTGAAATCAGAGTGGATTCACTGAGAAAGAAACTTACACAAGTTGCTTAACTCTCTGAGACTCATTATGGTAGTAGGAAGAACAGACCAGATTATGTTGTGGAGGCAACCCCAAAATCTTGAAGTCTTAAATCAAAATGACTTACGTTTTGTTCACACTTCATGTCTTCCTGATGGGATGTGGCCTCTGCTCCATGCCATCCTCAGTCCAGAACTCAAGCAGACAGATTAGGTACCATCTGAAGTGTTGGCAATCATAAAGGTAAAGAGGAGAGAAAACCATGTGAGAATGATAAACCTACTGATACAGCTTCCACCTGGAAGTGATTCACACCTCTGCATGCATTTGATTGGTCTAAAAGGTCACGTGGTCATGCCTATCTTCAAAGGGTGGGGAAGGAAGTGTAATCCTACCTTGTACTCAGGAGAACTAAAAATACATAGTTTAAAATACCAACGGCTCCATAGTTATCTATAAAATGGAAATTGTTATAGCTATTACTTATAATATCTGTTATAATGTAATTATAATATAGCTATCTGTTATAATAGCTATCTTGTATTTTTTTTTTTTACAAGAAATGGCATAGCACTTTGTTTTTCTAAATCAATTTAAATCTAATGCTGAGCCACCAGTACACAAGCTGCTGAGTAGTAATTTAATTCTAATCCTGGTTTTGAAAGAATAGCATAGTATCTCCTTAAGTTTGCACAGGTATCCAAAGAACTTTCACCCAGCTTTGAAAGTTGGATTCTCTACTCTTCTTTATATCGTGGTCACAGCCAAGAAATAAATTGTCCGATTCTGTTTGAGTCATTAGAAAATGGGCTTTTATTGCTATTTTTGTGCTTAGCTTGGGCACAATTGTTTGGAAGTAGAATGGGATCATTGTGAGGTTAAGCTTCGGCCAACTGTCTAGCCACCACGACTGTATCTTGCAGCTGCCCTTGCTATTCCTTCCCCACGTTACACGGGAACATAATTCTCACCATCATTCACACACATTCTTCCATACTCTTAAGGAATCTTTTATGTTCATAGTTCTGCCCAATTCTGTCTACACACTCCATAACTACCTACCTCTCTTTTCCAAAAACTGGTCTCCCTCCCATCCCACTCTGGAATGAACTGACTTAATCCTTTAAACGGATGTTTTAAAAACAGAGGTGGAGAGAGGAGGTTGTGGTTTAACAACTTCTACTTTACCCTTCAAGACAACAAAAGCCAGGCCGAATCCTTGTTAAGAGGAAGAAATATAGTGGGAACAAAATGCAAATTAGGGACTCAACAAATTACGTTTAATAATATGTCAAGGTAATATTTTCAATTTGGTAATTAAATGAAAATGTAAGTAAAATCAAATATCATAACTGACAGAGTAAGCTTTCAATAAATGACGCTTTCTACTATTATTGTGAAATCACTCTAATTAGCCAGATTTCTGAGTTTAGAACAGTTACTTGGTTAATTGAAGGATAATGCAGTCAAAGTGATTTTGCTTTATGGATTGGGGAAAATAAGCACTGTGTTTGTAGGACATAGTACATGGAATCTTACATCTAATTCTACAACTTCATTTTATAAATGAGAAATTATAATACAGGAAATCTTTCCTTTAATAGTTATAAATTTTACATTGTTCTCTTTGATAAGTATTACTATCTAGTTCTATTCTTGTTTTTTTTCATTGTTATTTTATAATTTTAATATTATCAAAAATAAAACAATGGGTATCTATGTGTTTATCATATAACGAATTCTCATCTGAAATTATTTCTAATAACCTAAACATTGAAAATTCTACTAGGCCTCCTTCAGTTTTATTTAATTGGAAATCATTTGGCCAGCAAAGGAATACCAAATCTTATATTGCCCCTTGGAGGGATTTTTCATTCCAGAGGTCTTTTACAATTTAGGGCAATGCACTATGGCAGCATTTAAGATGAATGAGAGGTATTTATCTTCCTTTGGTGAAGTACAAACTGGGTAACTGAGAAAGGGGAGATTGAAAAGAATTTGGCAACAGTATATGAAGAAGGCTCATTCTCAGGTAGTTCAGTTTTAGGAAAGACTATATTGATTCACACATTGTGGGCCCTTGAAAAGGACCCGGTTGAAAGACAACAGCCCTTGAAAAGGACCCGGTTGAAAGACAAAATATACCAATGGAATTTTTATAACTTTAAATCATTTGAGTTTGGTTTGAGCAGACACCCCTGGAGTTCTTACGGATTAATTTAAGAGAACCATCTAGCAACGCACTTTGAAGTGTATATCCCTCCCAATCGCTTAGGAAGGCTTAACTCAATTACTATTTGAAGGATTCCATTCTGTTTCTCAAATTTATTATACTTACTAAGTCCACAGAGAAACTTGAAATCAAAATTGACCTCAATTTATTATCAAACTAAAGGGTGACAAGCAATTTCAATCTTAATAGTCTGAGAAATAAGGGTCAAAAATCTATAAACTTTCAATCCTGACCATAGCTTTCAACCCTGCACCTCATATCCACTTTCTGACACTTGCTAAAAATGTCGCTGACTCACTAAGTATCAGAACCAATAAATAGTGAAGAATGATTCTATTGAATTCCTGTTAAATGTTATTTTTTTTTAATTTTTACTTTTTCTATTAAGCAGTTTGCTCCAGTTGTTAGAGATGGGATGTTAATAAGTTCCGTGCTTCCATGTATCCAAAGAAAATGGGTAAAATTATCAGTTTTAAGATTCATGTAATATTATCCTTGTGATAAGGCCTAAGAGCAATTTCTACTACTCTTGTAAGCCAGGAAATTATCTAAGTAACAGAATAGCAAAACAAATTGATTTGATTCCAAATCAATGAGGTTTCTCTCCAGAGTATATCAATTATAAAAAACTTTTTAAACAAAATAAACAATTTTGCTTCCTGACATTTTTGATCATACAGAATAAAGCATGGATAGCTGAAGAAATTACTTTAAAAATAAAAGTTATACAATCCTGAGCTACAAGAAATAAGAAAATCTTGTGGTCCTGGTAAAATGCTATGATACAGCATGAATTTTGTTTTTATTCAGAAATTTAGGCCTCTCTACCACATTTGCTAGCATTTTCTTTTATCAATTTCCGACCCAGCTTTTCTTTTTATCATCTGACCACGATGAAAAGCAACAGACAAATCATATTAAATAAGTGCAAATTCATAATAAAAAAGGTGAAATGTGAAGTGGTATATTGAAATGTTGTTTATAAATTAGGCCTTCCTGTTTTGAATTTAATACTGGTTGCTACAGATTCGAGGTTCTGAGGCAAGGGGTATGAGGCTCAAGCAGTTGGAAGAAAATGCGGGGAGCTGTAGGCAACTGTGAATTAGCCCTTTATTCCAGCAAGGGCACAGCCAACCATGCAGAGTGGAGGCGACTTTTATACACAGGTTAAATAATTGTGGCACACTGTCAGAGAACAGAAGCCCGTGCATGTGTACCAGGCACATGGTTACAAAAAGTGGAGAAGTGCTGAGTCACTTCCGCCCAGAAGCTGCTAAGGGTGTCAGGAGGGACCCTGACTACAGCCATCTTTCTTTCTCCTCGCATTCCACCCCTTCAGGGTTCCTCCCTTACACCTATGTAGGCTTGGCAGGTGAGCACTGCAGGAGGGCAGAGCTCTGTACCCAGATGCCACAACAATACAGGGAACAACAACATGCCACCAGTAGGTAGGCTCCACCTTCTAGGAGAGCTAAGACCCAGTGCCAGGTGGACGTCAGGCCTGCCTACCACTCCTGCAGAGGATCCCCAGTGAGCCATTAGACTTCCTGTATTTCCTGGGAGAGACCTGCCACGGCTTATGAGATGTTGTGCCAGTGGTCCAGGATATAAATGCAACATTTAGTGTGGAAATGGCACAAGTGCCCCTGTGGGCAGCCGTTAAAATGTCCAAAGCCATACGATTTTGCAATACTGCTTTTCTCATCTGATCTACTTCATCAATTACCAGACTGAGGGCTTTATGAGTATAATTCAAGGCTCGAGCAGTATGTTCTGCCAAAGCTGTTCAACTACCACATCACCTGCCACAGGCAGAAAGATGGCTAAAGGGCACCATGGGGTCCATTTAGTATGGACATGTTGTGAATAACATGCATCCCAATTTGTGGGAGTGTCTGTCACACAGCTGCTGGTAAATATGGGAGTCCCTAAGTACAGCAGCCTGTCCAATTCGAGGCAATGTAGGGCCATGCAAACAATAGCCCAGTGGCTATGTCCACCGCCATAAGGGCATAAGATGCCTCTTGAGCTTTTGGAAGAGGTCCTATGTAATCTCCCTGCCACATGGTTAATGGGACCTTTCCCCTTGTTACTTGTGCATGTTCCCATTTCATGCAGTGAGGATGTGGCGTATCCTGGCTGCATACTGGACATTCGGCACAGGCATCTGTGACATCCTCCCACTTCAGGGGAAGGTTCCACTGTTGTTTTATCGTCCACATAGCTCTAGCACTCGCGTGCTGCAATCGTCTGTGGAGCCAGGGTGCCACGTCATTTTCTAGCCATTGCATGTGAGAGAGGACATCTGCCTCATCATTTCCTGGAGTCACCGAGGGGACATGACCCATAACATGATAAATAGTAAACAGTTACATCCTTTTCTTGCTCTGTCTCTCAAAGGTCTTGCCACATGGCTTGTCCCCATAAGGGCCTATGGCCCACTAGCCAGTTTTGCCATTTCCACGTAGGCAACCATAATGTCAAGCCTTTATACACTGCCTAACTGTCAGTACAAATAGTTAATGGGCCATCTTCATGGGCTATAACCATCCCATTGCCCGCAGTTCAGCCCATAGGCTGCTTTGGCCTGTACCTGTATCAAAATATGGTTGGTAGCTGGTTGCACCCCTATACTACCCACTTGGCTCCCTGCCCCCTATTGGACCCTACTAGTAACCCACTGGGGTCCTAGTTCATTCCAAACATTCTCATAGGCCCCAGCCATATCCTTCTGCTGTTACCTGCAGTCCAACTCAAAGGGTTTACCTGGATCTGCTACTTGTAGGGCTTGGGCTTGTTGCACCACCTTGGTGGTTGTAAATACCCTCTCTGTTTCATCCCAGTCTCAAGTAGCTCTCTTCTTGATCAGGCCATACAACAGTCATGCTAGCTGTGCTAGGTGGGTCACAAACACTCTTCAGTACCCCAAAAGTTCAACATAACTCTGCAGTTTCTTAACTGTAGTGGGTGGTAGATTCGCTTGTATCTTATCAATTATAGCATCAAGGATAACTTTTGTCTTACCCGACCAGACAACAGCCAAAAATTTGACAGATAAGCCAGGTTCCTGAAACTTGGCTGCATCTACCACCCAGCCACGTTTTCAGATGCTGCAACAGTGTCAGCACTGCTTGTCCTAGGTCTGTAAGGGAAGCAGACATTAACATGATATCATCGATATAATGAAACAATTCCACTGTTGCCAGTCGGGTCCAGATTGCCAATTCTGGGCTACCAACCCATGGCAAATTGTTGGGCTATGCAAGTAGCCTTGGGGTCGTACCACAAAGGTCCATAATTGGTCTTGACTTTCTGGAGCTAAATCTATAAAGAAAAAGCATTAGCCAAATCCAAGACATAGTGATACGTTCCCAGTCTTATAATCAGTTGATCCCTTAGATCATGGGTGGATGGTACCATTGCATGCAGTGGGGGAGTCACTTTATTCAATTCCCAATAGTCTATAGTCATCCTCCATGAGCCATCAGGCTTCTTTATTGGCCATATAGGGACATTATAAGGACTATGAGTGGGGTGCACAATCTGAGCTTTCTCCGATTCCTGAATCATAGCCCCGATTTCATTATGTCCACCGGGGAAGCGATATTGCTTAACATTGACAATGCACCTTGGTTCTGGCACTTTCAGTGGCGGGGGATGAGTATGTCCCCACACTATAGTTATCACTACTTGGACCCGCAAACGAAATTTACCAGCAGAGATCTGCAGATTAAGCCCTTGCAATATATCCACCCCTAGGATATATTCTGGCACCGGAGAAACACACACTTTATTATGAACATGGGGGCAAACGTCCTAGTCCAAGAGGCAAAGTCACAACTTCGGTCTTAATAGTCTTACCCCATAGCTGTCTATATAGGCACAGGTCTAGGGAATCTGTCTGGATTTCCATAGATGAGACTGCGGTTGGCCTTGGTATTCACCAGTGCTAGGACTCTGTATGTTGTATGGGGACCATATATTGGATTGCCAATTCCACATGCGGACTCTGGTCCCTGCCTATCCCCTCCAAATAGGAACCTCGGCCTTCTCTCTAATCATATAGAGTCGAGAGAGAGTCTTAGAGTTTCAAAAAGTCCTTCAAGGCCACAGGCCTAGATCTTTTGGTTTCTGTCTGCGCCTAAATTGCTGTTCAAGTTTCAATTACCACCACAATTCTAATAACACTGCATTAGGCTGGCAGTCTATCTTGTCTTGATCAACTCCTGCAGCTAGCAAATTAGTCCATATTTGTGTTCTGGTGACCCACACAGGATCCTGCATAGGGCCTTTTTCTCCTCGGCCCTTGGAGCGTTACCACAAGGACACTTTTGCCCTGCCTCATGACGTCTCCCCTCTACATCTCCCAGAGTAGCCATTGCTGTAGTCACTTCATGTACACTTATCCCCACACAGAGAGCCAGGATAGCAACTAATGAGCCAAAAGTGGTAGAAGGGGCAGTCCCTAACACTAGGTCCCGCAGGCCAGTCGTAAACTGTTCATCATCTGGTCTTCATGTATTCAAATTAAACATAGCTTGTCTCATGCCTGGTTCACAAATAATCTGCACTAGTTCAGCATATGTTTGCCATGTACTCACAGGGTCTAGGAGTTCTCTGGCATCATTTCAAACCATCCATACAGTGGCAGTAAGACATTCCATCAGGATGTGGCTCCCCTGACCTTGAGCAAAGTGGCAACTGTTCTGTAGATACTGCCATAATGAGGGCTATACGGTTATGGATGCCAATTTCTCTATCTTTTCAGGGGAACATGAGATACTGTCAGCCCCCTAGTCCCAAAGGCTCAGCAACCAAGCCGGTAATGGTTCACCAGGTTGCTATTGAAGTTATTTTCCCAAATCCCGTAATTCCACAGGTGTATACGGGATATCCACGGTGAAGTCTGTCACTGTGGGGCTTCCAGCTTGTACCCCATCTGGTTGTCTATGCTTTACCTTTTGGTGTATTATGGGCCATACTTGTGGGTGAATTTCTTCAGGGACGTCTTCCTCTACCTCCGAGGGCAACTCCGAGGCTGGACTTCTTTGGAGCTCAGCTTCCAGTTGTTGCACCCTTGCATCCAAGGCATCTGCTTTTTGCCGAAGCTTCTGTACCTGCTCAGCCTCTGCTGGAGCTTCATCCATGTTCTGCTTCAAAGCCATTAAAAGCACCCAGCCCACTTGGCTGGCCACTGCTCGTGCTTTTTCTGGCAGCTACTCCTCCAGGAAGAGGAGCGCCTTCTCAGGGCTAATTGGGGACCCATCAACTGCCTCTCAAGGCTCAGGTGGAATCCAAGTCATTAATACCACTGCCATGAGATACCACATGCTCTGAGGGGGCCACATCTCCCTCCCTACCTCCAGTGGGGCAGACGGCTCCCTCACCTGGGAATCCTGCTCATGACAATGCCAAGTTGCTGCAGATTCGAGGTTCCCAGATAAGTGGTACGAGGCTCAGGCAGTTGGAAGAAAATGCGGGGAGCTGTAGGCAATTGTGAGTTAGCCCTTCATTCCAGCTAGGGCACAGCCAACCACGCAGGGCAGAGGCGACTTTTATACACAGGTTAAATAATAGCGGCACACTGTCAGAGAACAGAAAATCGCGCATGCGCATATATACCGAGCACATGGTTACATAAAGGGAGACGTGCTGAGTCACTTCCGCCCAGAAGCTGCTAAAGGTGTCAGGAGGAAGCCTGACTACAGCCATCTTTCTTTCTCCTCACAAATACCTTAACCAAAACTACTTAATCAGCCATTTTCTCCTACTTGATTTCAGCTCCAACCTATTATTACGTGTGGTTCCTTGTTGTTAGTTGCTATTTAATTTTCCCTACCTCTAGTCCCACTATGTAACACAGTTTTTCCAGGGCTTATGGAAGGAAACTTATGAAAAATGGAAGATTTCTTCAAAGCTCTGATTTCATTTTTCTTTTGCCAAATATCTGATGCGGAAAAATTCACTCAAGCCCATTAGCGTATTACACTAAAAATATAGATAGAGTCTGTTAAAGTTAAAACAGGCCCTGAGCACTTCATTTTTTGAAGCTCCTGTTGTGAAGGAGGAAAAAGAGGAGAAGGGGGAAGGAGGCAAAGAAATATCAAAATGCATTAGAAACTATGGCATATTTTCAATATTTCTATTTATCAAATTAACGCTTTAAATTTAAAAATGCAACGTGATTTAAAACTTCATTTGGAGATAACATCAAAATACATCAATTTGAAGCTCTTTGGGAATTATGAGATGTGGGCCCAATGACCCTCCTGCCCTTTTAGGATCACTCTTATCTTTGCCTCCCTTTCCTATATCCTTAATCACCCTTACCCCTACTCTGGCCTGCTTTCTTTTTTTTATGAGATTCCCCTGCCCCCCATAAATGTTGTTTCATTGATAGGAATGAATTCAAGGGAAACAATAACAACAGGGAACTGTTTTGATGTAGGTAATATTTTATGTGGTGTAGTCATTAGAAAGCCAATACGTGTTCATTATAGAATTTTAAAAAATATAGAAAATTGTAAAATAAGTCATAAAAAAATTTTAAAGCATCGATTAAAATCTTTCTAGAATGTTTTTTCTAAATAAATTGCATATGTATTTTAAACCATTTTTCCTTTTAAAGACAATTTCCCCAATCTTTATTAAGGGATAATTGATAAATAAAAATTATATGTACTTACAGTGTACAATGTAATATTTTGATATTCATCTACGTTGTGAATTGATTATACAATTAAATTAGTTAATACTTAACTTTTTGTGTGTAGCGAAAACATTAGATATTTACTCTCTAAGAAAACTTTAAGTATATAATATTATTAACTATAGTCACCACGGTATACATTAGATCTCCAGATATTATTCTTCCTGTATAACTGAAACCTTGTTTCCTTTGACTAACATCCTACTGCCCCACTGCCACCCCACCACCCACGGCTGGGCCTGGAAACCACCATTCTCTTCTCTGCTTCTATGGCTTTGACTTTTTTAGATTCCACATATACGTGAGATCGTGTAGTATTTGTTTTGCCATGTCTACCTTATTTTACTTATCGTAATGTCCTGTTGGTTCATCCATGTTGTCACAAATGACAAGATTTTCTTATTTTTTAAGGCTAAAATATTCCATTGTGTGTGCAATATACATATATCATACAATGTATATACACACATTACATATATATCTCATATTTTTTATCTTCAATGACACTTAAGTTGATTCCACATCTTGGCTATTGTGACTAATGCTGCAATGAACATGAAAGTATGGATATATTTCTTTGAGATACTGATTTTATTTCCTTCAGATATATATCCAGAAGTAGGATTACTGGATTATATATATGGTAGTTCCTTTTTTTTTTTTTGAGGAATCTCCATAGAGTTTTCTATAGCAGCAGCACCATTTTACATTTCCATCAATACTGTACAAAGGTTCCAATTTCTTGGCCAACTTTTTTTCCCTTTATCTTTTGATACTAACCATTCTAACAGGTGTGAAGTGATATTGTGGTTTTGATTTCCCTGATAATTAATGATGTTGAACACTTTTTTTTCATGTACCTGTTGGCCAGTTATATGTATGAATCTTGAAGAAATACAAAATCTAAACAGACCGATAACAAGTAAAAGACTTAATCATTGATCAAAAGACTCTCAACAAAGAAAAGCCTCTTCAAAACTCATTTACAGGCCAGCATTACCCTACTACCAAAGCCAGATGAGGATACTAGAAGAAAGTTACAAACCAATATCCCTGATGAACATAAATGCAAAAATATTCAACAAAATATGTATTAGTAAACTGAATTCAATAATACATTAAGGGGATCATACACCATAATCAAGTATGATTTATCCCTGGGATGTGAGTGAGGATGGCTCGACATCCACAAATCAATACTACATTAACACAATACAGGATAAATATCATTTCAATAGGTGCAGAGAAAGCATTAGAAAAAATTCAACATCCTTTCATGATAATAACTTTTAACAAAGTTGGTATAGAGGGAACATACCTCAACATAAGAGAGGCCATATATGACAAGCCCACAGCTAACATCATAAAGACAAGACAAGGCAAGGATGCCCACTCTTGCTACTTCTATTCAACATACTACTGAAAGGCCTAGTCACAGCAATTAGGCAAGAAGAAGAAATAAAGGGCACCTAAATCAGAAAAGAAGAAGTCAAAGTATCTCTGTTAGCAGATGACATATTTTATATGTAGAAAATCATAAATACTCCACTAAAAAAACTGTTAGAATTAATAAGTAAATTCAGTAAACTTTCAGGATAGAAACATAACACATAAAAATGAATAGCATTTCTATATACTAACAATAAGCTATCTGAGAAAGAAATTAAACAAACAGTCCTACTTTGGAATAAATTTAATCAAGGAGGTGAAAGAGCTATACACTTAAAACTATAAAATTTGATGAGAGAAATTGAAAAAGACACAAATGGAAAGATATTCCATGCTCATGGATAGGAAGAATTAATATTGTTAAAATGTCCATATTAACCAAAGAAATCTATACATTCAATTCAATCCCTATAAAATTCCAATAGCATTCTTCAAAGAAATAGGAAAAATAATCCTAAAATTCACATGGAACCACAAGACTCTGAATAAGCAAAGGAATCTTAAGCAAAAAGAAGAAAGTTGGAGGCATCACACTACCTGATTTCGAAAGATGCTATAAAGCTTTAGCAATCAAAACAGTTTGGTTTTGGCATAAAAAACAGACACATAAATCAATAGAACAGAACAGAGAACCCTGCTACAAAAGCCAGACAAGGACATTATGAGGAAATTACAAACCGATATCTCTGATGAACATGGATGCAAAAATACTCAACAAAATATGTATTAGCATATCTTCTATGTATTTACTGTTGATTTATCTTTGACAAAGGTGACAGGAATATACACTGAGAAAAAATAGTCTGTTTAATAATGGGCTTGGGGAAACTGGATATCTACGTGCAAAAGAATAAAATTGGACCTTTATCTCACTCCATATACAAAAATTAACTTAAAATGGGTAAAGACGTAAATGTACAACCTAAAACTATAGAACAACTAGAAGAAACATAAGGAAAAAGTCTTGACATAAAACTGGGCAATGAATTTTTGGATATGACCCCAAAAGCACAGGCAACAAAATCAAAAATAGAGAAATGGGAGTGCTTCAGAGTAAAAAACTTCTGCACAGCAATGGAAACAATCAACAGAGTGAAGAAACAACCTATGAGATGGGAGAATATATTAGCAAACCATATATCTGATAATGGGTTAATATCTAATATATATAAAGGACTCAAACAACTCAGTAGCAAGAAAACAATTAAGCTGATTAAAAATAGGCAAAGAACCTGAATAGATATTTCTCAAAGGAAGACATACATATGCAGGAATTCTTCTAAGTCTTTTCAAAAGATGGCTCAGTTGTCCTGATTCTCCTAATGGTTCCTGTATTGGAAGTGCCATGGAGCCTCTCAGAGGAAATGTGTTCCTCTCCATATTTCTCCAGAACATTACAAGAACATATGAACTCTATGTCTAATCAGAAAATTAGGGAAGAGAGGAAACCAGAGTGGATTCTACAGATGTCTATGTGAATTTTGGTCATGTGTACATTGTGATAGGAACATGTCTTAGTACTCCAGACTTCAGTTGTTAAAAATCCACAGAAAATAAATTACCCAGAATTTAATATTGTGCCAATAAAATGACAACTGAATGTTTTGTGTATGAGAAGCTGGTTCTAAAGTACGTTTGGAAAACAAAATATGCAAGAACGTAAAGGAATTTTTGGAAAAAGAGAGCATGTACACATGAGAGAGGAGAGCAGAGAAAAAAGAGGGAATTTGACTTACCAAATCCTAAGGATTACTATAATGTTAAAATTGTTAAAAGCATAATGCTATACTGGACCAAAAAAAGCAAACAGATGAAGTAATGGAGCACATTATTTTAAAAGTCTAGCAGTAAAGCCAAAAATATAAGAGAATATGATCATGATGCAAGAATGGATTATTTAGCAAATGGATTTCATAGAAAAAATGGATTATTTAACAAATGGTGTTAGGACTAATAGATATACCTCGATGGGAAAAGTTTTTACGGATTTTTCTCTAATTTCTTATGTAAAAAATAAATTTCAGGTGAAATTTATAAGCAAAGAGCATAAAATTATAATAGCAGTAAAGAGAACATTAAATATTCTTTTAAAAATTGGCATTGGGAGGTATTTTCTAAATATAACACAATAAATGTAAGTCATAAAAATAGTTAATATTGCAACACAATAAAATAAAACAAGAAATCAGTTTGGCAAAAGACAACAAAAGCAAAAAGCAAAAAGCAAAAAGCAACAACCACTACATTTAGAAAGCAAACAAAAGACAAAAATCTTAGAAAAAATACAAAACATTTAACAGTTAATACAGAAGTTCCTACAAATCAACAAGACTAAAAACAATAGAGAAACAGGCAGGACAGTTCATAGACAAGAAACAAAACTGTTTTTAAGCATATAATAAGCTGTTTACTTATTTTGGAAGGAAGGCAAAAATTAAAGCTACATTAAAATTCTAATGTTCACTTATGCAATTGTCAAAGAACAAAAAGTTCAATAACATAAGGAAACAAAGTCTTAGATACTATTAGTATGAGTTGGTATAGGTATTCAGGGAGGGAAATTCAACAATATATATCAAAAGTGAAAATACATGTTCTTTTTTTCCCAGAAATTTTACTTCTAGAAATTTATCTAGTGTATTCTTGCACATGTATGAAATTATACTGTCACAAAGATATTCAGCATTGTACTATAAGAGATTCATAACAATAAGTGGCTAGGAATAAGGGGCTAGTTTAATACATTATGCTATATTCACATGAAGAAACCTTATGCAGCTATTAAAAATAACAGAAAATTATATCTAACTCACATAAAACACAATATATAAGTAAATACCGATATACTCTTTTGCACTTTGGTATAATATATAACTATTTGAGTAAAGGAAAAAGAAGAGAGGAATACACATACACACACAAATACATATATAGTTGTGTATGGAGACTATCTCTGAAATTGGCAACAATGGCAGCTTCTAGAAAAGGAACATGTGGCCAGGTGGCTAGGATAAAAGAGAAGTCCATTTTTCCTGCTCTATCTTCTTTTGCACATTTTGCATTTGCTGTTATAGGAATGTGCTATTTTTTCAGGAATTTTTCTTTAATGTTTGAAAGAATGAAAATAAATTCTAAGGAGTTGAATTTGTGTCTTACTGCCAAATGTCATATATGAATATGGGGACAAGAACAGAGATTTTATGCAAAATTAACATTACATTTTGAAACTCATTTCTTCCTTGAGAAATAATGATTAAATAAGAGTCCAGATAGGTACTTATTATTTAAACAAGATATTTTTCCTGTGACTTTCTTATATTCCTCTCACAGTTGTTGTTTCTTTAGCAGCCTTTATAGATGGTAGTGGGAATGCCCAAGGGAAGTTCTAATGCACCTCATCTGAAGCTGGTTTTCTTTGGGCAAATAATCCTGCATGGGAGATTTGAGAGCCTGCAGCTGTTTTTAAGGTTGGGCATTTCAAAGGTAAAAGTGTCTCTTTGTAATTGAGAAAAATATGTAAACCCCAAGGGTCAACACAATTGACTATCTTTAAACTAAGCAACTACCAAGCCATATCAGGGATTAGAAATGCACCTTCATTCTTTCTTAGACTGTGGAATCGCCCTCCCTATTTATACGTGGAATTTCCACAGCTCTGATTTTCCTAGCGTCAAGTAAGAGTCTTCGAATTGAATTGCACAAGAGAAGAGGATAAAATTGAGTATGTGCAAATAAGCTATGTGCAAAATAAGCCAGGCTTGACTTATGTCCTATCCCCATTTTCTGGAGGCTTAATGCCTTTGAGCATCTGTGAAAGCTGGTGCCTCCCAGTTCTTTCTGGCAATGTCATAACCCAGTTCACTTTATTGGGAGGGTCTAATATTGGGAGGGTCTGAAATATAAATTAAATTAGAGCAGGTTCCAATTCTTCTCCTCAGTACACTAGTGGTATCTAAATTTAAGAACCTAGAAGCATGTAGACCATTGGGCATTCATACATACTATGGTCCCTTCAACCTAATAAGGATACTGTTTTCTGTTCCACACACTTTGTTATATCCAACTAGCATTCTTTGGGCCAAATATATGTATATGTGTTATAAATGTATATCACATGTATGATGTATGTGCATGTATGTATATGTATATATGTATGTGTGTCTATATATGTATATATATGTGTGTATATATAGACACACACATATGCAAACAAAGAATTTGTAATAGGTTGATCATCTATGGCTTCCGCTCCCTAAATTATTTGCCCCTAGGAAAAGAAAAAATGTCTCAACATAAATTTTTTTTCCCTGACGGACCAAGCTTAGGCAATAGCTTAAAGTAAGCTTATTGGCTTTCAGACCTTTTCATGTCTATTTTTGGACCTCAAACTATGTAACTCTCCTAAACCTGACCTTCAGACCCATGTATTGAATTTTTCCCAACTCTCTTCCTCTTTCTTCCTTTATGGTTCTGAAGAGTAGCACTTTGGTATAAGAATTATTTTGACTACTTGAGAAACAGCAGATATAGGAAGAATGCTCTGACCTCCAATTTTTGCCCTAAAAGCAGGAGAGAAAACTCTGATGTGAAAGATGGCCTCCCTATACCAGCAGGAAAGAAACATTCTTATCATCAGAGATAGAGACCCAAGACTGAGAGATTACTATACAAACAAACTTTGGTAAAATATTACCTTCCTTTAGCCTTCTCATAAATTTTAGTTACTTTTTCACAATTGTCTCTCTGTTCAACTTCGTATAAAAGCATTTAGATTTTGCCACTTTTGTGGTTCTTTATTTCCTTATGGGGCTTCCATATCTCATAAAACTTACATTTAAATAAAATCTGTGTGCTTTTCTCCCATCAATCTGTCTTTTAAAAAAAATTTTCAATTCAAGTTGACATAAAATATTATATTAATTTCAGATATACAACATAATGATTAGACATTCGTATGCCTTATAAAGCCTTCACGTCTATAAGTCTAGTATCACCACAACACACACTGTTATTACGATGTTATTGACTATATTCTCTATGCTGTACTTTACATCCCTGAGACTATTTTGATAACTGGCAATGTGTGCATCTTAACCCTTTCTACCTTTTTCATTCATCATCCCCCCACACACCACTTCCATCTGGCAATCACCAATTTGTTCTCTTTATCTATGAATTTGTTTCTTTCAATTTAATTCTCAAGCCCAGCAGGACACCCTAAGAGAGTAGAAGTTTTGCCTCTTCTAGTTTCTTCCCCTCTCTCATCAAAATGTAATGGCCTTATCACCCATTTCTTCAGTGTCAGATTTTTGAGAAAAAACCATGTACCCTAATGCATAGCTAAAATTCTAACATATGTGCTAATGTTATGCCTTCTTATTCAACATATTTGCATTTAAATAGAGTTGTCCTGAGATTCAAAGATTTAACCCAAAGGGATTAAAATGTCTCACATTTGTACAGCACTTGGTATTATTTCAGAGAGCTTTTCACAAACAAGATTTCTTATGAAACTCTAAGTCACCCTTAGACAGAGAGGGTAGGCATTTTAACTTACCTGCACATTGTTGATAACTTGAGGCTTTGAGAAGTTTAGTGGATGCCTTAGAATCACACAGTAAAAAAGAGAAGATATTAAAACTTTGGTCAAACAATGGAAGAAACTACTTGACTGGTTTGAAGAATATCACAATAATTTTCTTTGAATTTTAATAAAAATTATTGCACCAGAATTACCTAGGGATAGAGTTAGAGGTTCTGTTAAAAATGCAGATTTCTGGGCCATCGCTCCTATTTATTGAATCAAAAATAGAATCTCTGATGCACAAGACATTGTGAAAAATCTTAAATTATTCCTTCTTCCTGACTATGGATGTAGGTCATCTTCATCCTAAAATTCTCCAATGTTTACCATGGTCTCAGACAGGCTAACTTCTTTGGTATGACACTCAAAGCTCCCAGTCAGTATTACCCCATTTAGTTTCTTATTACTACTTTTCACTCTCATCCCTGTACCTATTCTGCAGTTTTCTCCCTCAGGGCTTTTCCAACCAAGAGTTGCCATTACTTTTATTGTCTAATGTAGTAAATATAATTTTTTTTGATCAATTAAGACTTCCTCCTTCCTCTAAACTCACAAAACCTTTTTCTTTATTTTTTAACAGCTTAACCATTTTTTACACAGTTCAGTGGTGTTAAGTGCATTCGCAGTGTGCAATCATCACCACCATCCATCTTCAGAAATCTTTTCATCTTGCAAAACAGAAACTATATCCATTAAATAATAACTCCCCACTCCCTACCTACTCCAGCTCCTGGTAACCACAATTCTGCTTTCTGTCTCTACAAGTTTGATCACTCTAGGTGCCTCATATAAGTGGAATCATATACTACTTGCCTTATTTCCCTGAGCATAACATCCTGAAGGTTAATTCATGCTATAGCATGGATAAGAATTCCCTGCCTTTTTTCTAAATTTATCTTTTTAATCACAATTGATATATAATATCATATTAGTTTTAGGTTTTAGACTTTTATATACCTTATAAAGTGCTCACCCCAGTAAGTCTAGTACCCATCTGACACCATACATAGTTATTAAAATATTATTGTGTATATTCCTTATACTGTACTTTATATCCCTGTGACTATTTTGATAACTAGCAATTTGTACAACTTAAACTCACATTTTTCACTCATCCTCCAACTCCCCTCTCATCTAGCAACTATCAATTTTTTCTTTGCATCTACGAATTTGTTTCTGTGTTGTTTGTTAGTTTATTTTGGTTTTTAAGATTCTAACATAAGTAAAATCATATACTTGTCTTTCTCTGTCTGAATTATTTCACTTAGCATAATATCCTCTAAGCCCATCCACATTGTCACAAATAGTAAGATTTAATTCTTTTTCATGGCTAATGGCTGAACAATATTCCATTATGTATATGTACCACCTCTTCTTTATCCATTTGTCTATCTATAGACACTTAGGTGGCTTCCATATCTTGGCTATTGTAAATAATGCTGCAATGAACATAGGGCTGTATATATCTTTTCAAATTAGTGTTTCGTATTCTTTCAGATAAATACCTAAAAGTGGAATTGCTGGGTCATATGGTAGTTCTATTTTTAATTTTTTGAGGAACCTCCATACTGTTTTCCATAGTGGCTGCACCAATTTGCCATCCCACCAACAGTGCACAGGGTTCCCTTTTCTCCACATCCTTGCCAACTCTTGTTGTTTGTTGATTTATTGATGATAGCCATTCTGACAGGTATGAGGTGATATCTCATTACGGTTTTAATCGTCACTTCCCTGATGATTATTGATGTTGAGCACCTTTTCATATACCTATTAGTCATCTATATGTTCTATTTGGAGAAATGTCTGTTCAGGTCCTTTGTTCATTTTTTAATCAGAGTGTTTTTTTGGTATTAAGTTGAATGAGTTCCTTATATATGTTAGATATTAACCTCTATTGAATGTAACATCGGCAAATATCTTCTCCCATTCAGTAGGCTTTTTGTTTTGTTGATGTAAAAACTGGATAGTTTGATTAGTCCCATTTGTTTATTTTTTTCTTTTGTTTCCCTTGTCTGAGGAGGAATATCAAAAAATATATCTCTATTACTAAGAGCGATGTCAAAGAGTTTACTGCCTGTTTTTTCTTCTTGGAATTTTATGGTTTTGGGTCTTATATTTAAGTCTTTAATCCATTTTTAGTTCATTTTTGTATATGGTGTAAGAAAGCAGCCTAGTTTCATTTTTTTTGGCATGTGTCTTTCCAGTTTTCCAACACCATTTACTGAAGAGACTGTCTTTATTGCAAATTCTTGCCTCCTTTGTCATAGATTAGTTGACTATGTAGGTACGGACTTATATTTGGGCTCTCTATTCTGTTCCATCCTTTTATGTCTATTTTTGTAGCAGTACCATGCTGTTTACTATAGCTTTGTAGTATAGTTTAATATCAGGTAGCATATACCTCCAACTTTGTTCTTTTTTCTCAATATTAGTTTGGCTATTTGGGTTCTTTTGTAGTTACATATAAATTTTAGAATTATTTGTTGTAATTCTGTAAAATGCTATTGGTATTTTGACAGAGATTGTATTGAATCTGTAGATTGCTTTGGGGAGTACGGACATTTTAACAACGTTAATTCTTCCTATTCATGAGCATGAAATAGCCTTTTATAACACCTTTTTCAATGTTAGTTCTGTGACTTCTGACAAATGCATACAGTCTTGTAATCACCACAATCAAGACATAGAAGTTTCATCCCTAGTAAATTCCCTTGATGCCTTTGTAGGAAACATTTCCTCCCTACACCCAGAAACTGGCTCACCAATTTTCTGTCCCTATGGTTTTGCTTACTCAGAATGCCATATAAATGGAATCATACAGTATGCAGTCTCAAGTCTGGCATCAAACACTTAACATAATGCATCTGATATACATCCGTATTATATATATTGTGAGGCACTAGTTTATTTATTTATTTTTTTGCTTGCTGAGTATTATTTCATTGTGTGGATGTACAATTTATTAACAGAGTGACCAGTTGAAGGGCATTTGATTATTTCCACTTTTTGGATATTATTGAATATAGCCACTCTAACCATTCACATACAGGTTTTTGTGTAAACCTAAGTTTTTATATCTCTTGGATAAATTCCATGTGTAAGATTTATAAGGTACAGTTAAGTGTAAGTTTTAATTTTATGAAAAACTGCTGAACTAGTTTTCAAACTGTTGCATTCTTACTGTGTTTGAGAGTTTCAGTTGCTCTATATCTTTGTCATCATTTGGTATTGTCTGTTTGTTGTTGTTGTTAAAATTGTTGTTGTTAGGTATCCTAATAGTTGTATATCAGTATCTCATTGTGGCTTTAACTTGCATTTCTTTAATGACTAATGATGCTAAGTATTCTCTTCATGTGCCTATTTTTCGTCCTTATATCTTCTTTGGTGTCATTTTTGTTCACATCTTTGTGCACATTTTTTCTTGGGTGGTGTATTTTCTTATTATTGAGTTTTGAGAGTACTTTAAATATTTTGTATACGTGTCTTTTATTAGATAACACATTTTGCATGTAGTTAGCCAAGCCTGTGGCTTATATTTTCCTTTTAACAGTTTCTTTCAAAGATGTTTTTAAATTTCCATAAAGTTCAATTTATCCATTTTTTTTAATGGACTGTGCTTTTGATGTCATATCTAAGGAACCTTTGCTGAACCCAAGGCCTTAAATATTTTCTTCTTTGTTTTCTTCTAGAAGTTTTATAGTTTTTAGTTGTACATTCTGGTCTATGATTCATATTGAGTTGATTTTATGCATGAGTCAAGGTTCCTTTGGTTAGAAATACTGGCCTTTAGTCATTAAATTGTCTTTGCAACTTTGTTGAAAGTCAATTGAACATATATGTGTGGTTTTATTTCTGTACTATATGTTTTGTTCCATTAATTTATATGATAACTAATTTTTTTATAACTCTTTATGGCTTTGTAAAAAATCACTTCTACCTTGCACTAAAGTTAATTAATATGCCCATCTTTGCTCTTTTATTAAAATATGAACTAAGAGAAAGCTCTAGGTCTGCTACATTTTTGTATCTTCTTGGCTTTTTTACTAAATTGTGAGCTAAGGGAGGCTCTAGATCTGAAACATCTTCGCATCTTCAGAATTGCTTAACCCAAAGGTTACACAGAGAAGATAATCAAGATATGTTGAAAACATGGTTTCGAATCACATTTTTGTCTGTATAGCTACCATCATAGTTTTGTTTGCTGGACAACAAACTTAAGTTGTTAGGTTAGATAGAAGGAAGATTATAATTCCCTTTCCTTTCATTCCTAGAAGGATATATAAACCCTTACATGAAAGATAATCCAACTTATTCAGAGCCACCAGATTCACATAGCATCTCTTTTGCTGAAGGACTTACTAGAAGAAATTCATGGAGATTATTTAAAATATGAAATGTTTTCAAGTGAAAGTTAACCCACTCTGGAAGTAGGGAGAAAAAATGTATAGACATGTTACATATGTAAAAGTTGTTGATTCACATATGTATGTATGGAGTACTACTAATAATAGTTGTTATATAGTAGTGGTAAACGTTTGGGGCTTTCAAGTTCTGAAATAATTTATTTAGAAGATGAGACAAATAGTGCTTTCACTGTCAGTACCATGAGAGTAGAAGGCCTTAGCTTAGAGTATTGTTATCTGCTGAAAGATAGTTTAATCACGGATAGCAGGTTAAAGAACAAGTGGCCTTTTCAGGATTGTGGGGAGCACTAACTATATCAAATGAGCTGTGCCTTTTGTCTGACAGGACAGATGTTAGGCTGTGTTGACATTTGTACAAATGCACAAATAATGTCAACTATGGTTGTTAATTTATAGAAGAATTCCTTATTACTCAGTGCCTCAATATGATAAATCTTATTACTATTCTTGTCCTCATATACTTTTGTCAACATTCGCTGAGACACATGCAGAAATATTTTGTTCTGGGAAAGGTCACCTCATGCTGACTGATTAGTGTACTGGCATTGTAAAAATGATTTAGAGTGTCCAGACATTGCCATCTCTCTGTCAGTTTCAGGCAAGGTAGTTACATACGTCTACAACTTATAATCAAGGACAAAAAAGGGGGTAGTTTTTCAGAAATCTTTGGATATGATGTAATATGGACATTATAATATCTCATAGATATTTCATGTCTTCAATTTCTTTCAAATCCAGGTTATCATTTCCTCTGTCATTTTGAAGTCTTTTTCTCTCTTGTACCCAAGAATAACACCAATGGGGCCCTCATAACAACATAGGAAAACAATTACAAAAATTAAAATAACATTTTATTACAAAATATATATATAACTCTTTTATAATGGAAACTTTTAAAACTTATAAGTATAAGAATGAAGCCTCATGCTTCACAATTATACAACTTTTCAAAATCATCTATTTCTCACCTCTTGCTATTTTTCTTTTCTTTTACTGCTAGAGTATTTTTAATCAAATTCTAGACATATTATTTCTTTCATAAATACTTTAATAAGTCTCTCTAACAGATAGTACTTTGTAAAAATATAATTACAGTACCATTATTATATCTAACAAAATTAGCAATATTTTATATCAGCCAATATCCAGTCCATATTCAAACCTTCCCAGTAGTCTCAAAATATCTTTTTATAGTTGATTTACTTGAATCTGAATCCAAACAAGTCCCACACTTACATTTAAATGATTACTCTCTTAAATTTCTTTTAATCCATACACTTTTTCTCTTTCCTCTCTCTTTATTGTTATACATTCCCTCCAAGTTCATTTTTTTTTTAAACCAGGTCATTCCTCCTATAGGATTTCTCACTTTATATTTGACTAATTGATATTTTTGTAGATTTAATTTAGCATATTTGTCTAGATTTATTTTCTATATATAATGGTTGGATCTATAACCTTGATTAGATTCAGATATTCAGGCTTTATTTCATTTATTTTATTTGGCAAAAACACATAAGAGGTTCCATGTGATATTTATTGTTTCATATCAGGAGACATAGAATATCTGATTTTCCTACTTTTAGTTATATTAAAATTGATCAAAAGGTTTGGCTTCATCCATAATAAAATTGCCATCAACTATTTACCTAGGGGTTTAACAGCCATTGATGATTGCTATCAAGATAAGTTATTGTATTAGGATTTACAAAATGAATATTTTTTTAATTATAGTATTCCTTATCTATTATTAGTTAGATTTATTCTATACATTTCTGTTAACATGGCCAATATATAACACTTATTTTCCCAAGCATTTTTTTATGATAATTTTACCTTGTCAGAAAACAAAAGACTGTGATTCTAAATAATGGGAATAATTTTATAGTAGGAAAAAAGAAAGAGACAAGCAGATTTTCAGTTGTCCTGTACTGGAAAACAGCAACAACATGCACTTGATTCAATTACCCAGAGCACATAACTATACTGTCAAAAAGAAAAATAACTGCTTAGGACACAAGTATATAAATGTGTAACATTAGCAAATTAATGAGAATATAATCATATAATGCAATATTAGGTATGTAAACAAAAAATTGTCTGTTAAAATTCTGATTAATTGACATGAACCCTTACTGGAATTAATTATATGAAGAGAGGAATTTTTGTCTATTTTGTTCAGCACTGACCTAGAAAGGTACTTGGCATATCATAGACTTGGTAAATATTTATTGAATCAATATTGAATTAATAAGTGAGGTAATTTCAAGAAGTAAGTAGTTGATAGTGATTACACCAAAGGAGGAGAGAATTAAGAGGAAAATCCACTGTGGTTATTTGTAGCAATTATTCACATCTGTGAGTTAATAATTCACACTAGGAATGTGTGTGCCACAATATGTAAAGTTTAATGGCTTTAAATTAATTACTTACTTCCCTTGCTGATAAAGCACAAAAATCTCTGGGTCAAAGAATCAATGGTATAATTTTTCTTTCTCCCGTTAATAGCCTCTAGTCTTTTTTCTCCAGTTAGAAACAATTTCAAATTAAGTGTCCTCTATGCTTAACAAATATTTGTTGAATGGATGAATAAAAAGTTTATTAGATTTCTGAGGTTCCTGATAAAATATGTTCCCAAGTTTTCTCTATAAAAAAGTAGTGTTTTAAGATTTCTGATCTATAGTTATTATCTTGTTTTTAAATTAATTATACTATTACTTAGGATGGGAGTAAATATATTCAAAAATCCCTTCCGAAATTAAAGAAAATCTAAAGCACAACCTAAAATAATCTTGTGATGCCCATATATTTTTTAAAGATAGAAAAATGCACTTGATATAGCGATGCTGGTCTGAAAATTCTCCTCCAATGCTAACAACTCCTACTCTCTTCTTATATGTTTCCCCTTCTTTTCATCTCTTACATGTAAGGGATATTATTCATTGCTTCTCCTTTAATGAGTTAATCGACTCTTACAATATAACAAAAAGTTACTTAAATTTGTCTCTCTCTCTCTCATTCTCTCTCTCTCTCTCACACACACACACACACATATACACACACACAAACACATACTCTCACACAAACGATATCACCAGTTCTGACCTTTTGTCTATGTCTGGGTTTGCATTTTCAGTCATAGAATACCTCAAACATGTCTAAAGCCAAGTTCCAAACTGAATTACAAAACAGTTCCATCATATCCTATAGAATTTATTATTTATTCAAATGATATAATTTCCTTAGTCTCTCAAGCTTAAAACCATATTATCATCTTTACCTCCTTGATTCGTTTTGCCATCCTCCTGCAATTAATCACTAAATTTCATTAATTTGACTTCCCTAATCTCATGAATTTCTGTTCCATTCTCATGATCTCGTCTTTCATTACTTCTCAGCTGAACTATCATAATAGCTTCTTAATCGGTCTTCAGTATTTCTCTACTCTAATTTTGTCTCTTGTTACAGATTAATCTTCCTAATGCACAACTCTAAGTATATCACCTTTGTAGTCACAAAACCCAGTAGCTCCCCATGACTTAGAGGATCAAATATAAACTATTTTGTTTGGCATTTATGACCTCTATCTGAATCTTCTATCAAATGTACTAATTTCCAGCCAAAGTGAGCTAATTTCTCATTTCCCAAATAAACTCCAATTTTCTTCCTCTATTTCTTTGATTATGTTTCTCTTCATGTCAAATGTCCCTTTCCCATAGCCCTTTCCCCATCCTTGTCTCATCTCTCAAGATATCGCACAAATGCCATAGCCTTCCAGGAGACTTTCTTACTCATGCTTTCATCATATCGCAGCCTCTCTCTTTTCTGAACATTTACAGCATTTTGTCAATACTTCACACAGAACAATTATTACATGTGAGTTTATATAGTGACCATTTGTATACTTACGGGATCTCCTCTTTAGGAAAGAAGCCAAGTGTTTAATTCTATTCACATTTTTTTCATTCCTCATTAACGAAACATGGCATAGTATTTCGCACACTGTAAAGCTTCAAAAATATATGTTCAATTAACTTTAAGGGCTCTTTGCAGTAATTCTGAAAAGTCAGCTACACTGTTCACCTTCTATGTTCACTGAAACATGTAACATGGTACTGTGCTGACATCAGTTAGGTGCTATCTTCTCTTCTAATGGCTCAGAAAGGCCATTAGAGTCACGATTATGGCAATGTTGACCACGAAAACTTAAAAGATAGAAACCATGCTTTCTACTTCCTTTATGCCCATCTCATAAAAGCTAATAGAATGCAGATCATGCTTTGATTAATACATTCCTGCTACATGAATGGTTTATATAATCTACAATATTTATATCCAAAATTCCTCCAGTAATAACAAAGAATTCGTTAGTTTGAAATCAGCTGATCAAAGTTTTCATATACCCAGACTCGTTTTCAATCTTCTAAGGAGAAACAATGAAAATCATAACAAAAACTAATTTCAGAAACTAAATTCTTGTAAATAACTTCTGGGTAGTAAGTATACACAAGCCTAAATCTCTGACTTTGCTTGGTCTATTATTCCTTATGTTATCCTGCTGTATGTGAGAACTCTTGTTCATAATGATAGTCCAAGGATAGTGCCAGATCTTTCAGCAAAGTCTGATCTGTGCTCTGTTTACTTTGTTTCATAAAACAAATAAGTACTTTAGAGATTTTAGATTTTTAAAAGCAGAAGTTCACACTAAAAGCATTTTTGAATAATCGAGTTAAAAAGATATCACATCTTATAGTCCCTTTGAAATGAAGTTACAATGACTCACTAAATAATTCAAACTATAGATGGCTCTGATTCAGAGTTTCCCACAATTCTCTACTCCATATGATGGAGATGGGATAGTAGGATACCTTAAAAATTCTAAAAATCTCTACAGTTGTCTGGTGCCACCACATAAAGAAAAGTTATTGGATAAACCATCTCAGTTATTTGTGATGGCTATAGGAATGGATAGTTATATGAATATTCCTGATGTGCTTAAGAATGACATACCTCTATTATAGAGCTGTGGTAGGTAAAACTGCAGGTCTGTGGTGAGAAGGTTGAGCTCTCTCTTCTCCATGGGATATCTTGGAAAAGAAGGGATAAATGAATTAAATGAACATTAATGAAGTATAACACAGAAGAATAGAGCAGGAAGAAGTCTATTGTCTCAGGAAAATTAATTTTCCTTTCTAGCTTCACCCCTAACTAATAGAATGTACACTGGAAAAATACTTAGCTTCTGTGGGCCCCAATTTCTTCTTAAACAATAGAAGGAAGTTAAACTACATGGTCATTATGGGCCTTTCCTGCTTTGTTTCTCTTAGGGAAAAACAGATAGTGAACTTATAAATTAGTAATATAATTTCAGATAATGATAAGTGTTATGTAGAAAATAAAGCTAAAAGAGTGACTAGGAATGTGACATTTAAGCTGAAACTAGGCATATGAAAATGTGGGGAAGAGTGTACTAGGCAGAGAACAGAAATTGCAAAAGCTTCAAGGCAGAAAAAAGGCCCCTATGAGGCATTGGGGTGGTGATAAAAATGACATTGGGGAAAGTGAATCTATGGTAGAGTTTATGTCCACTGATAAAGGAAAGCCATTGAAGAGTGTGATGCTGAAAAGTGAAATGATCTGATTTAAAATTTAAGACAACTACCTGCAGTGCTATGTGGCATAAAGACTGTAGGGAAGCAATAGTAGAAGTAGGAAAGGCAGAAGAGCTAGGATAGTGATATGGATTGGTCTTTAGCAGTAAGACAATGGCGAGAAACATTAGACTTAAAAAATATGTTTAGGAGAGAGAAAAAAAAAGGCTTGATAATGGATTGGAGGTGAGAAGTGAGAGAGGAAAGAGGGCTAAGGATGTCCACTAATTGATCTTATCAAATACATGATTTTATCTATCGAGATAGCTTAATATATGTTTATAATATAATATATGGTCTTGGCTTTCGATAATTTGCAACAAGATTTCAGTGGAAATGTCAAGGTTGCAAATGGAGATTTGGGAGACCTCAGTTTATACGTGGTACTTAAAATCATGAGACTGGATAAAATCTTATATGCTCTCACATTCACCTTTTTATTATCTAGCTGCAGAAAATTGGATCAGGTACATTGAGTAATTCTTATTAAATTACTTGCCATGATATTTTGAAGTTCTTTGTGGTGATTTAATGAAGTAATACAGATAGGGAGAGGAGCTATGAAATGGGTCACTAAAAATATACAGTTTTAGTTATAGCTTAATTTAAGTCTTCACTGTTGTACTTTATAACTATGCAATATTTTCTAGGCATATCACTTAATGTTGTTCTTTATCAGATTGAAAGTTAAGACACAAGCTGTCATCATCTAAATTTCCTTTGAGTATGTCCCATTACTATTTATTTCTGATCTATCCGAAGCCAATTGATTTCCTAGTAAGAGCAAAATTTTCTTTACTTTTAAAACCGTTTAATTAATTGCTTTAATCTCAAACCTAATATTTTCAAACCAAAAGCGTGGTTTAAGTTTTATTCTTAACTAAAAAAATCCTGAAAATTGCAGAAACTAGAAACACAAGTTATTTTTGTTAACAATAAGTTATTTCTCTTTTATAATAGAATCTAGTATTTCACTCTTAATTCCACCTTTTCATTAGGATTCCATGATAAACACTTAAGTCTGCTTTACATAAATGGTATGAAAGACAAAAGGTTTATTTCCTTAACAGAAAAAAGTCCTTATCAATCAATAAGTAAATAAATAATAATGTATGTCTCAAAAAAAAAAAAAAGGGGAGGCAAAGGATAGCATCAGGCAGTTCACATAACAAAAGATGCTTAGCTTTAATTCACACACACTGTATCTAAATTTTTCCAAGTGTTTCTTATTTTAGAATAATAAATTCTAATTTTGAGAATTATGCCAAATAATTCTGTAAACCGCTGACCCTTTATTACACTTTCCTTAGATTCCTAAACTATTTTTGTGAGTCTGTTTTGTTCTAATTTAACTCTGGTTTTAATCCTTATCAGAAGAACCTCTTCATATCTAAGCAGAAGGAAAGTGGGGAAATGAAAGTAAGAAATAATGCTGGTCCTAATTATCAACCACCAATTCTGAGCACTCTCCCCCTCTTGACTTTTTTTGATATATTTTCTAAATCCTCTTTTTCATAACTCTTCCCAATTTCTAATTGATTTATTTTTAAATTTTTTTTCTGTATTTATTCTTATAGGCCCTTCTGCATCTCTCTGCATATCAAGATGTCTCTTTTCTGGAAACTACCTAAGGTAATACCTAATTAAGATTACCATTGAACATTAATTAATATGAAAGCATTCCTTAAAAGGTGGAATAGAAAAGTTTTTGAGAATTCATACCAAGGAAAAGACTTTAAAAATGACATTTTAGAAATTAAAACAGGGAGTTGAATTTATATAGATGTTGCTTCTAGCAGGTAACAAAAAAATTGCTCTTAGATTAAAAACAAATCTTTCAAGAGTGCCTTAAATTGCTCTCAAATAGCAAGAAGATAGGCTTTACAAGCTCCAGAGTTAAGAACTATATTATTTTTACCTCAGAAGGAAAAAAAAAAATTGATCAGAGTAAGCCTGACAGTCAGATGGAAGTCTGGTTTGAAGAAGAAGCTAAGGCAGTTTCTTGGTAGAGGTTAAGGAGTTAAATGAAGCAATTCTTCCTCCCTCTTCACAAAGGTACTTAATTTTTTTTCTTTTTGAGTTAAATTCTCCTTTGATACACCTCTACTCTTATTTATCATAGTATCAGGTCCCGTTTTGTCTATTTCTAACTTTGTACCTATGTGGTGATTAGTATATTTTATTATTGACTTACCAACAGGATTCAACATCCTAGGAGAGATGGAGCAGCCTGTGGATAGAGATACATGGTACTGACAAAAGCCTTTACTAATAGCTGCTGCAATAGCAGGTCCAAGGATGGTCCTCCTATGAACAGTAATAGGAAAATATGTTGATCCACGTATTGTTCTTCTTTTATAACAGAGTAACAAACATCTAACACAGCTGATTTACCAGTACATGGCACCTCACTTGCTGACCTTGGTGCAGCTCTGACTGGAGTCATAATCCTGACCTGAACACTCGCATGTGCAGTACGGGCAGCTGGATACCACAGTCCTTAGGTAAGTGCTACACATTTGAAACAGAAGCTACCTTTCCATCAACCTAATTGACAAATCCAGACATTGGCAGCTAGTCTGCAACTCTTGAAGATGCTGTTTTCCTAAAATGAGACAGACATAGTTTGACTGTAAAAGAACTACCCATGTCTCTTCTGAAACTCAGAGTACAGACTCAGTGCTGAATTGGGTTCCCTGCTTGACAGCAAACTTTATTCCATTAAACTGCCAATCTTTTGTCCCTTAGTCTTTATGTTTTTTTTTCTTTCTTTTTCCTCTCATGGTCATAAAGAAATGAGTGACAGAATTAGCTAGATTGATAATTATTGGTAAAATAAAAATTGACTGAAATATGAATATAACAAAGTAACAAAAACAATACTTTCTTTTAGTTTGAAAAGAAATTATTTTTGAAGTTAAAAAATTATAATAAATTAAATCTCTACTAACACACTCTCAGATAATAACCCATCAGAAAAACAACTTTATAAAAAATAAAAAAGAATGTTGATGGATTATGTGGGCTGAGAAGCCTTGGGTAGAACACAAAATGTATCCATTCGATGAAAAATAGAAATTACTATTAATTTGAGCTATTTTTTAAAATCAAAAGCCATTCTTCCGTCAAAGTACATTCTATTGCAACAAAACAAAAATGGATTTCTTTGAAATACTTGAGAAATTAAAGAAGTAACCTGGACTTAACTGAGGCATGAATTTTTTTTATTATAACTTGTATGGATATTATATACTTCTATACCCTAAATTTTATATTTTTAAAAAGATATCTTAAAAATTGCCCCACATTTACACACTGACACACACACACTGACACACACACACTGAGACACACACACACACACACACACACTAGAATACAGACAACTTATGTACTCAAATTGAAAGACAGTGCCTAAGAGACATCACTTGAAAACTGAGTACAAAACTCTGAATTTTCAGATAATCAATAATGATAAGGGATTCAATCTTTGTAGCAGTAAAATCTACAGAATCCCATAAAATGCCCCAGATCCTAGAATTTTAGCAGTTGTTCATTTGCCCACCCCAATTTTTTCAATCACAGTACTGTTTGTACAAAATTTTCCCAAAATTTAGTGGATTAAAATAACAATAATTGTTTATCTCACAATTTTTGTGGGTCAGATTTTGGAAGAAACTCAGCTGTGCAATTTTGGGTCAGTCTCTTGAGAAGTTGCAGTCAGATGGCTGTGACTGGGTCACCTCCCAGGTTTTTTTAGCCACATGCCATGCATCTTTTCTGAGAAGACTCAAACAAGTGGGCACTGAAACAGCTGTGCTCCTTGGGCATCTTTCTTCATCTCTATTCTGTCCACATGATCCCTTCAGCATGGCAGCTTCAGGGTAGCCAGGTTTCTTACATATTCACTCAGGACTCCTAAGGTGCATGTGCTGAGAAAGAGAGAGCCAGACAGAATCAGCATCAACTTTTATGACTTTGCCTTCAACCATCTTTATTGATAGAATCAGTTTAAAAATTCTACTCAGATTCAAGGAGAAAGAAACATAGATGTCACTACTTGATGGAGGAGGATCAACATCATATTATAAGAATGTGATGTGAATTATATATTGATGTGTCCAACTTCAGATAATATGATCTGCCAAATCAACAAAGGTCTGGCTGAGTCCCACACTCAGATTTTTTCCTATACTATGGTATTTTAGGAATACAGTAATGAGAATAGTTAAAAAATGGCAAATAAGAAACTACTACCACCATGGAAGAAAGATTCTTCTGTTTAATAGAAAACAGCCTCACATGACAGTTATCCATATTTAATTGTATCCATCTCATTTATACCTTGAGTTCCTATATTCTTTAATTTTTTTTTTTTTTGGTTCAACAGATATTTACTCAATACCTACGCTGTACTAAGCAGTATATAAAGTGGTGAGAATGAAGTTATAGACACAAAGACATAACGCTTGCCCTCACTGAACATATGTACACACTCAGAATTTGATTTTAATAGTTTGTGTGTGAGGCAAATGTTCAACACAAGTAGCATATTTAAATTTTAAAATAAGAACTGATTAAGAGCTAAGTATTACATGACTCTAATAAGAAAACTAGAACTCCTTATTTCAAGAAAAGAAGTTATAATTATATGACAACTAAAACCTCAGCTAATTATTATTAAAATTATTTTATTTTAAATCTGAGGTCCAAGGTATCTTTTAGGTTTGACATTCTGACATATAATCTGCACAAAACAAAGTCATAAAATCTCAGTGTTTATAGGGACTTTACAAATCATCTAGTCCCCAAACTTCTCCCATGTTGATTTATTCCATAAAATATCTCACCAGTCTTGTTTAGTTTCCACTTAAATACCAGTGAAAGGGCAAAGCGTGGCTACCTATATCCAGCGATGTAGTGCTTATTTCATTTTTAGTGTCTTTGCAAATACAGTCAATTCTCATTTTTGTGGATTCTGTATTTTAAAATTTGCTTAGTTACGAAAAATTTATTAGTAACCCCCAAAATCAACACTCATAGCATTTTCACAATCTTTTATGGACATGCACAAAGAGGCAAAATTTTTTAAATTGCAAGATGTGCATGTTCCCAGCTGAGGAACAAGGTGGCATCCTGCCTTTTTGTTACAAATCTCATACTGTAAACAAGTGTCCTTTTGAGGGGTCTATTTAGTACCATGTTTTTGTATATTTGGGGAGGGTGGTTTGTTGGTGATTTTGTTTAAAATAGCTCCAAGCTTAATGCTAAAGTGCTGTCTAGTGTTCCTGAGCATAGGACAGCTGTGCTGTACCTTACAGAAGAAAATACATTTTAGTTAAGCTTTGTTTAGGCATGAGTTCATAGTGCTCTTGGCCATGAGTTCAGTGTTAATGAGTCAATGATATATATTAAATAACGTATCTTTAAACAGAAAGATACATAAAACATTGGTTGACAAAAAGTTATTAAAAGGTGCTTGCAGAAACCTAACCCTATATTTTCTGTAGGAGCAAAGACTCTATTTACTAATTCAGTTTTCATGACAATATCATAGAACTTGCTGAGAATAATAAGAATTGGCTGCACAAAAAAGTGTGCTACAAATATCCAGTGTAACAGAGAATACCGAGCTTTCTTTTCCTTTGTGTGTCTTAGTAGTTGCAAATGAAAAATTTAAACTTCTGATTCTTTCTCACCGTAGAAATAATGCATTTCATGGTGTCATTTCTAATGCAGTATGAAAAAAAAAATTAATTACAAATCATATCTATGGTTGTTATGCCTATCAACCAGACTTCAGTTGTACTATTCCTCTGTCAAGAATTATTTTTGCAAAAATAGCCATAAATTATACCCCATTAGAGTCAGTGAACTCTCATAGAAATGAGAGAGAAAATCATATTCACCCTGGCTAGAGAACGAGCAGAAACATGACAGAGAAATATGATAGGAATAAAACTTTTAAACCATCCTTGAAATTCATGATCCCTAATGTTTCCCTAGCATTAGGATTCAATGGCAGTCCTTCAGAAACAGCCTCAGCAACTGACAAATATTCAAATGTGTGACAGGGAATGAAAAGTTTGTCATATGTTAAAATGTTGATGGTAGAGAAGCTGGAGAGTTGCATCAAGGGGAGAACTAAAGTTCTTAAGTTATCCTTCATTTAGATTAATACTCTAAATTTTTTCACCCGGAGGCTGTGTAATGATCAGAACAGAAGCCAATATATAGTGGAGATGTTTAGCATGTATTAAATTTTCACATTTTCTTCAATATTTCCCAGCCTCCTTTTTGTTAAACAGGACCATATAATTACTTCTGGCCAATAATGTTTGAACAGAAGTGACATACTCTTCTGGTAGAAGCATAAAAGCAGGTATTTTCAACCACCACTTCCCTGGCACTCTCTTCCTCAACACAATAAGCTCTATTATTGTAGTAAATTTTATCGGTGCCACAAGAGGACAGAATCTCTGTCATCCTGGGTCATTGAACAAGGAGCAGACTTCCACTGAACTTGATGAATAATCATCATGAGGATTAAACCTTTTATTTTGTTAAACCACTTTGACTTTGGGATTATTTTATTAAATTATTGTTAAATTCCAATTTTCCTCTTTATTCATTTTCTCCTGAATGCACACACAAGAATTTCTGAGTTAGAGAGAGGTATCTTAGTAAATTCCTCGCAGTGAATAATAATTGCTTCGGGCCCTGTTTCATTGTGCCCTTAGAGTGCCCTTAGAGTGGCACAATGAAAGACAAGTCACTTGTCCTATGTGAGTGGCCAAACATCCATAGTGAAGATGAGTAAAAACAATTTTTACCTGCTTATAAAAAGAAAGGAGGTAGATGTCTCCCTTCTCTTTTGTAAATAAAATCTCTCTAGGAGGAGCCAGATAGCCACTGCCTGTCTCAGCTTGTATGACCTACCTGCCTACATGAAAATCTCTATTGAGGAAGCCCTCCAGTCTTCCAGCTACCTTGGGGCTTAACCTAGGGACCTTTCAAATCAGAGGAATTAACTAGGCAAATGACTATAGAATTAATTTTCATGGTATGTGCAGATGCTTTTTACATTCTAAGAGAAGTGAAAACAAGCATTCTCTAACTTTATAGCATTAAAGTTTCTGTGGCCTAGGAGGCTAGATCAGGAGCATTGAGAAATCTCCTGATTCTCCACATTTACTATGATCTAGCCTCACCTGAATAATAAAAGAGTTAAGAGTCAGACTAATTTTGGTAAAGAAAAGTGTACTTAAATGAAAATAGAAGAGGTGTACCTGAGAAGGTAGCCTTCATAAACATTTTTGAGGACTAAGAGCATCAAGCCAAGGATTTGACATTGTATTCATCCAAAAGCATTACAATGACTTTGGAGGCCTCGTTATCCAAAGGTGTCTATATATCAATCTAAATATTTCTAACAAGTCTCTGCTATGTGAGGGAGGCTCAAAATAGTAGTAAGTCTGAAGTGAGGAAAAGAAACTTCCTTGGAATAAATTCTAGAAAAGCCTTATTCTCTAGAAGAGGCTAGGGACTATGACTCCTTGAAGTCTGACACAGTCTTAGTATAGTAATTTAAAGTAACTTAACTACATAGACCTGGCCCAGAATATGCCTTAGGGGAACAAATATCTCCCCTGGCTTGGCTTCTGCTGTCATCTTCACCACACTTTTCTCTAGAGATGACCTCCAGCAGCTGTCATTCGAACTGACTGTAAATTGAACTGGATACCTAAAAGACCAAGAGAAACTTCACATTTTTCTCTTGAAAGGCTAAAGTAAAGCTCCTAAAATGAAGTTATTACTTCACTAAGTGAAATTAAATGGAGCTCTAAATATCAGCTATGAAATCTTTGTAAACATAAATTCTAATCTAGATTTTAAGGAGGATCTGAGGTTCTCTTGAGGAACCGCAGCTTTATGAACATCAATCTTTGGTGTTATTATGTGCCAAAGATTCCTCTCTTCTGTAAATAGAAAGCCTAGCAGAATACAACATAAAATAACATGACCTTTATCCATGGCTTTAGCCTTTTCTTCTTGAATTTAGTTCATCAACACAGAATCACAAAGGTCTGCCTTTAAAGCTCTAACCTTCAGCCTTGAGATTAGACTTGCCAATGAAAATAATAAAAATAATATTTTTCTCCCATAAAATCCATATCTTCAAAAAATTGAGGTAAATAGTGACTATATTTGTTATAACAATTATCTATATCATTATGGTATTTCACATGATGTTTGATTTTTCCTCACCTGTAATTTAGTTTGACACCTGGGCATGAATATCTGAAGCATGTCTAGTTAAAATTTTCTAGCTCTTAGTAGTGTATAATTAAAGTATTTGTAAGCATTGTGAATTTAATTGACATGTAAATGATATGCTTGTGGATGATAAGCACACGCTAATTTCCATATCAAGAATTGAAAGTAAATAAGAAGATTTTTTTCCTTGTAAGTCTTTTGACAGAGCCTCTTTGAAAGGCTTAACTTATTTTTTTCTCATAATTATGTTATCAGAATAGGTTTGGCTCAAAATAAGAGTATTTATTTGAGCCTTGATAAAAATCCAAATGCTAAGTAATATATTGAAAACTGAATGGGCAGAAAACAAATTTAGAAGACAAAAACAGAGAAATGAGTGAGAGTTTGGGAGTGTATAGGCACAAAAATGAAAAATTATTTACAGAAGAAATACTTATTTTGACAGGGAAGGAATGAGTGATGCTACAGCATCCCTCTGCCACCTTCTTCACCCAATGTAGTGATTAAGAGCTAGACCTGAATTTAAATGTCAATATGTCATTTAATAGGTACATGTCCTTGGACATACTGGGTATTCTCTAAGCCAGTTTCTTGGTATGTTAAAAAGCACCTTCTTTCTTTCTCTCACCCATTAACAGCTTATTTGTAGGAAATACTTGTCAAGAAATCTTATTGGCTCTACCTTCAAAACATATTGTGTTGTTCCAAGAATCCATTATCCCTTGTCTGAATACTACAATATGCCTTCTTTGCCTATTTTGCTCCTTCTGTGTATTCTCAATGCTGAAGCCACAGTGAAGCTTTGAAAATTTAAGTCAGATTGTGTCACAACTTTCCTCTAAATCTTCCAGTGACTCCTGTTCTCGTTCAGAGTAATAGACAAGGTACTTAGAAAGGTTTACAAGGCTCTGCCTGCTCCAGCCTGCAGCAACCTCTTTCTAACTAGGCTCCCTCACTGCTGTGCTTTAGCCACTCTGATCTTCTTGATATTTCTTGAACCCAACAGGCAAACTTCTGCCTTAGGAACACACTTCCCCCAAATATCTCAAGTTTTCACTTAAATGTTAACTTCTCAGTGAGGCCTACATTGACAACCCTATTTAAAATTACACCTAATCCTTCCCTATCCTACCCACTATCCCTCTTCCCAGTTCTATTTTTTTCCTCAAAGTACTCCTGCTTCGAAGACACTATATAATTTGCTTATTATGCTTATTGTTTATTATCTGTCTTTACCCCTTTAGGATGTAAACTTAGCATAGGCAGGGATTTTGCTCAGTTTTGTTCACTGATGTATATCAAGCTCCTGGACCAGTACATTAGACCTGGTAGGTGCTCAATAAATATTTATTAAATGAATAAATAAATAAGTACCTATGCCACAGTCTTGTTTTGAAGATTAAATTCAATAGTTTAATAGTGCTACCACTATACTCTTGCCCAGACATTTCTAAACCTTCCTGTTTATAAAATGTCATCAGTCCCCCCTCCCCTTTATTCTCAATTATAAAAGGAAAAGAAAAAACATAAAAAGACACTATGTAACAATTATTTTTTAAAAATATTTTTTTAGCTTCATTAATATGCTTGTTTGCTTTGAGACGTAAGACCTTGGGCTGCCAACACATTCATAGTTTTATAAGATGCATTTTAACTAATCCTTTGCAATACCTACTGTTAACAGAACATCCTGAAGAGATTAAGCCTCTGTAGAAACACTAAACACAAACACACACAGGAAATCAGGAACAGAGGCCAGTTTTAAGATCAAGTAAGTAAAGGAGACTCAGCAAATACACTAAGAGGTGACAAAATACATTGAGATCTAAATAATGTTTCTACCTCAGTTAACGCATTAACAGCTTAGTTAACTGCATATGTACAAAGAAAAGAAATATTAATACCTCCTTGCACTGTGGTAAAACATTCATTATAGATAATTCAGCACTTATTACTCAGTAAACAGTTGATTTTGAATATTAAAACCAAGTATTCTGTACTTTATAGTTTGATATCGAAATTCTTCCATGTTTTAAAATTTTATTTTCTCTGTAACTATAAAAGCGTACTTTTTATATTAACTTAATCTCTCCAGCAGATTTTCCATTACACCAATATATTGTAATTCTTATTCATAACTCAGTCTTTGGTGATTTTGGTTAACCCGCACAAATAAAATGACATAATTGAATGCTTAAACCTGATGGACACATGCAGTCCTCAAATTTGTGTAGATCCCTCATGAAACACAGCCTGAAATGGTCCACTCATTTATCTCTACCATATCTTTAGTGTAAGTATAATCTTTTATTAAACTTCAGGTCATAGTCTCCCTTCTCTAGGAGACTTTCAATGTATTCATAAAGTCAAAAATCCATTCATTTTATTTACTTTCTTGAAATGATTATGATACATATGTGTGCATGAACACATACACACACACAAAGATTAAAAGCTTGAAAGGCTGAAGTATATGTCTTAATTATCCTTGAGGGCAACTCAAAGATATATGCAAATTTATATACATATTTATACATATATATTTTTAAATGTATGTTTTTATATACATATATTTCTATGACCATAGATGTTAAATGAGAAAAATTAACAAATGTGGCAGAAAATTATTTCTAAATCTACCAATCCTTGCTTTCATTCCTTTTGAAGAATCATTTTTGTTTCTTGTAGGTAACATTTCAACAGCTAAAGTTTAGTCTTTTTATGTTCTCATAACATGTTATTTTAGTTCGGTGCCTGGGAAGTTTTTCACATTTGCAGATTAATGATTGATTTGACTCCAGGGCACTAAGGTCCAAAGTTTTGTCTTAATGAAGACTCCTTCTAACAATGTGATATTTTGGAGTCTATCATCTTTACTTACAAACTATACAAAAGAGGTTGTCATAACAACCAGAGCTTAGTAGCTTAGTGTTCCAGATTTTCAGATTTAATTTTATACCTAAGTAATATCGTCTCTCTGCATTGCTTTAAGCCATCCGTAAAATAAATGAAATATTTACCTTAAGCATTAAAAAGGAATGCTTAAAGAATTTCCTGTAATTCAACATATATGTACAATTCATATATGTCTCTCTCTATATAAATATGTTTATGTGTTTTATCTATAATACATATGCAAATATGTGCTCTATTTCAGTATGGTCCAACCTGTTCCTCACATATATATGACCTTAAATTCTGCTCATCCCTCAAGACCCAAACTCCACAAAAATTGTCTCACGTACATTAGATTTCTAGCTCCCACATGCTCTGGAATCCCTCTTTGAGCCTATTTCCAGCACTTACCTTACTTTGTACTTAATTTATGTGTGTAAGCATCTATCTTAATCCCAGGTTACTGTGCTCCTGAAAGATGGGAAATATCATTTTACTTTTCTTAGTGTTTTTCTCAAAGACTACTACAGAGATGGTCCCCAACCTTTTTGGGACCATGGACCGGTGCTCCTATAGAATCTAATGCCTGATGATCTGAGGTGGAGCTGAGGCAGATGCTAGTGCTGTGAAGCGGCTGCAAATACAGAAGAAGCTTCATTCCCTGGGCAGGCACTCACCTCCTTCTGTGTGGCCTGGCTCCTATCAGGCCACAGACCAGTACCAGTCCTTGGACCGGGGTTGAGGACCCCTGTATTACATACGGTGCCTTAAAACAGAGGACTTAAATAGATATTGAGTAAAACAAATATATCTTTGTCAAGTAGCTCCTTGGGAAAGGCACATAGAATTCTGCTTTGATGGAATACTGACACACTATGTACATATACGAATGGAACTGCCTTCAACTTTAGAGTACAACATTCATCTTATTAAATATTAAAATGAGCTCTTTGTAGAGTACTGCCTCTTACTGTCATTTGATTAACTGCACTATAAAGTTATTTTATAATGCCAGAGAAAGTGTTAAGTATTCAAGACATTAAAAGACTTTATCACAGGCGTTAGAATGTAGAGGCCTTAAGGTTTTAAGACCAGAACTAAATTAACTATAGAGATAGAGAAGACATGATACTTTTCACATTGGCTGGACTTTTGAAAAATTTTCTATTCTTATTTCTTTTTGAAGTCACAATGTAAGATCCAATTTTTGCATTTTGCAAATGTACATGATATAATATAATTGCTAAAGAATCTAATAAAGTACACAAATACAATAAGCACATTACGGAAACAAGACAATTAGGGACAACGGGACGCGTTCTTTTCCTGCATTTCATTTTCAAATATCGCTTATACTGAATATTCCACCCTTCCACTTTTAATATTCTTACTTTGATTGAACCCTCATATTTCCATTCTCAAATCACCTCTTTCTGGTTATTCTTTCCCAAATTCTCTTCTTAACTAGGACATCCTGCAGGTGGTTGCAAATTAATATTGCTCTTGTCACCTATATACTCAGAATTGTAATGAGTTGTAGCCTACCATCAATCCTAAACTTTAAGTTATCCCATCAGTCCTCACTCCTTCCCCCAACCATCACCCCACAACAACCCTTCCCCTTTGCCATATATATCAATTGAGGCTCATCTTAGGACACTCAGGCCAAGGGCTTCTTCATAATTCATGAAGTTTATTCTCCTATCTTCAACTATGTTCTACTCTTCTCTATACTTGGAATGATCTTAGTTAAATTCACTTCCACAAACATTAAGTGAGTACTAACTGTTTATCAGAGACTTTGCTAGGTATCAGAGGGGAAAAAAAAAACAAACCATAAATATGCAACAGTTGCCTTTAAGGATACTTTATTCTTTAATCTTTCATTGTCAATTCTTTTTGTCTTTTCTCTACATGCTCCTTAAGATATCTCTGAGAAGAAACTTTTCTGATTCACCTCACCTGATGCGGCTCATTCTTTTTCTTCATATATTCCCTTACTCCATATTCCAGTTCTTTAACTGTACTATGTTATCTGTTAAGTTCTTAGGTCAGATTTTCTCTGGGAAATGCTTTGAAAATGCTGGAACTGATAGTAATATTTGTAATTCCTAAAATAACACTAATTGATAGGTACATCTAAGGCATCTTTATGCTTTGAAACTTTTATATATAAATTTAAAAAAAATTATATGCTCTATGAAGTTCTAGACACAGTTAATCTATGGAAAATAATTAGAAGAATTGTTGCTTCTGGGAGGTAGGGACAGGGGTTGATTGGGAAAGGGCATGAGGAAGCTTTCTAAAGTTAACATTCTGTATTTTAATACAAATTTTCATTATTCAGGTATATGTATTTCTCTAAATGCATCAAATAGTCATTAAAATTTTGTCCATTTCACTGCATGTAAATTTTACCTTTTTATCTTTCTTTTGTATTTATTTCTTATTCTTAGCTGTTTTTTAATGTTGTTCCTTCAGTTTTTTCATTAAATTTTAGGCAAAGCCATCCTTCCTCAGGCATCTTGTTAATTTCAAAGATTATTGTGTCTTTTTTTCCCCAATTTTTTCCAGTTTGATCAGCTATTGCTTCAAAACTCCCAGCACCAACGCCTGTTCTAAGTTTCTAAATTTTTAATTCAAGGTGTCTTTTTTTCCCTTCAATATTTTCAAATGTTAAAGATATCTTATTTCAGATTGAATTGTATTAAGATTTCTTCTGCTTCAAGGATGTTTTTTGAGGGGGACAGAATTTTCATCAACTGAAATAATATGCTATAAGTCAAAATTTCTGTTTTCTTACTTTGTGGGAATGCCATCTTGTCATATGCTATTCACTTTGAAATATTATTTTCCTATACTAGTAATATAATTATATGTATCCAGAGTGAGAATTTGAGAAAGCTAACTAGGTTTCTTAGTTCAAAAACATTCTCTTTCTTTTGATATGGTGAAATATTACTGGTTTTTTTTTTTTTTTAAACCAATGTTTTAAAGAGGGCTGGGTGTATTTTCTGATTTTGACTCTGTTTTTACAGAAACCGTAATTTCTCCCTCTTGCTTTTTTTTCTTCATTTACCAGAAGCCTCCAAGGGTGCATTTCCCTGACACTTGTATTTACTCAGAAGTGGTGCCATTCTGAACTTCTGCTTTGGGCTCTACTTATTTACAGTAGCAGTGCACCAATATACAAGATCTCAAGCTGATTCTCAATATATTCCCACTCTGACTACAACTAGTTTTTGAGTGATTTTTATCTGCATCTCAACATCTGTAGTCTCCCTACTTCCACCCCTCATTCATATCCTCTCTGCCCCCACTCCATCTCTGCTTAAGTCTCCTCTTGGGTATAGGCTCTAGACATGATTTTGCTGTTCTGAATGCTTATTTCCCTACTTACAGGTAACTTAAGATCTGTCTCTTAGTCATTAGGGTTCCTGAATCAAATTCTGATGTGTGTGTGGGCTTCGCAAACAAGTAATTCTGGGATACCAGCAGAGTGTCTGAGAATTCAACTCAATTCTGATGCTATCTATCTGGAGATAGCATCACATTCCATAGGTAAAGGGCTCATTTCCATAAGACTGCCCTCTATTTACCTGTGTTTCTGACCAAATGTCTATAGAGCAGAGGTAGCCATGAACCTCTCCTTGGATTTGATTAATTTTCTAGAATGGCTCACAGAACTCAAGAAACCTGTTTACTCACTAGATTGCTGTTATGGTTACCCAACCTGGAAGCTCTCTAAAACCCCTCCCTTTTGGGTTGAGAAGCTTTAATGATATAGGCATGATTTATTAACTCACTGTCCATTTGTGATTGATTTAACCTCTACCCCGTCTCCCCTCCCTGGAAATCAGAGAGTGGAACTAAAAGTTCCAATTCTCTATTTAAGGGTGATATCCCTGGAAACCATCCCCCATCTTTTGGCGCTTTCCAAAAGTCACCTTCATTAACATAAACCCAATTGTGGTGTAAAGGAACTTGTGAGGAATAATCAGACACTTATTTCACCTTTATGGCTCTAAAACCTTTTCAGGAACAGTGAGGACAAGAGACCAAATATTAAAACAAAAGATACTCTCATTACTATTATGGCTCAAAAAATTACAAAGATTTTGGGATCTGAGCCAGGAACTGTGGATAAAGACCAAATATATATGAGAAATATTTTTTGGTCATCTGAATGACTATATATTTTGTAAATCAATATCACACTTAGTTACATTAAAGGCATAGATTATGGGTAAATTTGCTTTTCCTACTAATCAGTAAGATTTTTTGCAGGACAATATTTTGGAGGGAAATTTAGATTTAGGAGGTATCTTAGTCTATTCAGGCTGCTATAACAATACCACAGACAGGGTGACTTATAAACAACAGGAATTTCTCACAGTTTGGAGGCTGGGAAATCCAAGATCAAGTTGCCAGCATATTTAGTGTCTGGTGAGGGAGCTCTCAAGTGTTTCTTTTATAGGGGTACTAATTCCATTCATGGGGGCTCCAATATTATGATCTAATCACTTTCCATAGGCTCCACCTGCAAATACAATTGGACTGGGGATTAGGTTTCAAAATATGAATTTTGGTGGGATACAAACTTTCAGTACATAGCAGGAAATTTTTTTTTTTCTGCAATTACTTGGAAATATTTAGAATTCCCTTTCTAAAATCCAGACAGTTTTTTTCTTTTCAGACAATTCATATTAAATCCCATAATGGCAAAGATTGCAAGCCAGTCTTGCTATAAATTCATCCTACTGTGTGAACCAGGAAGTATTTTTGGTACTGTAATCAATAGCAATGTCTCCCAAATCTCAGACTGTTGAGGAAAAAGCTGCATTTGAGAATTTTAGATTATCTTGTTCTTTAACTGGTAATAAAATAATGATACTAAAACTGTTTGGTTCTGCTACACTGAGTGTATACAACTCAATCAATTTATGATTGTGGGAAAACCCATGGCTTCTCAAGTATTTAAATATATGGAAGGAAGGAACTCCATGAGTAGTCTAATAGCTGAAAATAAAACTATAACCATTGAATCATCATCAGTTAATTGCTGTTTTCTAGGTCAAAACTGTGAAATATTTGTAATTTCATATGGTACAACTTAATATATACCCTGACTGAGAAAGTGTGGTTGATTTTGATAGCATGAGAGCTTAAGCATGATAGAGATTTCAGGATAGAATTTAAGGATAGAATAAAATTGCATTGAGAGAATGTCTCAGAATATAATACATTGGGAATTTTGTTGATAATATTAATTTGAGCAGATTAGGGTTAAAATGTAAGCCTGATAAATGTATTAATATATATTTAACTGGTCATCTGCTATTTCTAGGCATCTGGAGAGAATTTCCTAGACCGGCTTCTCATATACTTGTAAAGTGCTATTAAACCTAATTAGTATTCATCCTATCTCATTCTATCTAAATACATCGTTAAAAGCCTAATATTTATGAAGCATGGTACTAAGTTTTGGAATTCTGAAAAAAAAATATCATACACACAAAGCTTATTCTAAAGAATATAGAACCCTATTAAAGTACTGAATAATTATTCAATATCAATTATTGTGATACCTGCCTTTTTTCGGATCTGGAAGAAATGGGAAGGGCAACGAATTTTTGTAGGAATAATCTAAAAAATTCAAATTTGAGATGACCGTGCAGGAATACTACCTAGAGTTGTACTGTTTTCAAATGTTTAATGTAAAATGAAGGTTACTGGACAAGGGAGCAAGCGCGTTCTGGTTTAATGGGTTCACTTGGAAGAAACTGATTTTTCTAATTTTTACAAAGGTGTCCCACAGGATAAGTGGGGTCCATTAAAATGAGAGATAAGGTGGAAATACCTAGTAAGTAGTAACACAAAACTGCAGCTCAAAATCACTTGATCATTAACTCACTGCAGTGACAAAATCACCGCAGCTATGACCTTCATCATTCTGGCCCCTGTTCACACTTGGGAAGTGCTGAAAAGAGGTTTTTCCTCACTAACTTGAGTCAGGCTTTTGTGTGGTACCCATATTTGTAGCTATAGATACAATTCATTTTAAATTGGAAGAGTACTTAGAAGATCTTCAAGCTGACGCAGAATTCTACAATTGAAGAATCAGAGACTAGAGAAATTAAGTAATCCTTTTAAAGGTCATATGGAATACCTAAATTTTTCAATGAGGGTGGGCCAAGTTTTGCTGCATTAATAAACAATCCTCAAGCTCCAGGGGCTTAAAAAAAAGTTTCTTGCTCATTCTATGCATTTGACAAAGGGCTGTCCTCATGAGCCTCCCAGGGACCCAGGCAGATGGAGGTTATATCCCTGTAGCGAGAGGAAGGAAACTTGGTGGGTTGTACGCTCTTTCAAAACTTCCATGAAGAAGTAAAACACATTATTTCTGCTCATAGTTTCATTTGTCAAAGCAAAGGGAACAGTTCAATACTGCCATGCATATGGAAACTGGCACTTTGGTGAAAAGCCCTAATGACTACTATGCCACGTGAGAGGAGAGGACTCAAATAGCTTGTACTTATATTCAAATAAGTTCAAGAAGTCTCTCTAAAATCAACCATAAATTATAATTATACACTCACAAAATATCTTCACTGTATTAATGCAGTTATATAGAAAGTGGCAACCTTCCTTCTGGTCTATAAAATTTTGATAGCTATGAGAACAAAAAATATCATTTAATAATGGATAAAAATTTTTAAAAAGTATTGATGTGGGCAGAGTCTAAATCATGTGAAAGCTTTCATTACTTACTACAGAGGAATTCACTTTCTATTGAAAAGAAAACAGAAAAATATAACAATATTTCTCCTATAATCAGCTTATTCTGAAGTTCTGCTCTAAAGACCTGTGCTATGGTCTTTATTTATTGGATATACTAACATAAAGTCTTATTACATTTTGACATTTAAGTTTGTCTTTTCTGTATACTATTTGGAATAGTTGCAGCAAGTGCTGTCTTTTGCATACCCAAGAGCCACTTTCTTCTTTTCTGTTGGAATCCTGATTTGTTCCAGGGTCCATTCTTCCCACGAGAGACTTGGGATAAAATCCTAATTGCCCAAATCTAATCACTGTGGCTCTTGCTACTCTCCTTTCTTCTTAAAAATAACTTGAAACAGTAATTTCTCTTGCTGGATATTGTTGAGTCTGTAAGATATGCCTGGAACTGAAGCAGCCAGCTTATAACAGAGAAATAACTTAAGAACAATGGCTGAGTAAAAGAGGCCTTTAAACTCATTGAGATTTATCTTTTTTTAAAATGTAAAATAATACATCCCCTAATTTTTTAAGCCAGTGCTTCTCAAATGCCTGTCTGAAACATGATCGACAGCTACTATCAGAATGTATATCAGCACACATTTTCTTTCATCAAGGAAGGTTTTCTACAAAGAATATAGATCGACTAAATGGTGCAGCCAATGACAGTCGAGTTACATTTTGACAAAAGCTCCTAATCTGAGTCTGCAAGGTATCTTAGTCTATTCAGGCTGCTATAACAATACCACAGACAGGGTGACTTATAAACAACAGGAATTTCTCACAGTTTGGAGGCTGGGAAATCCAAGATCAAGTTGCCAGCATATTTAGTGTCTGGTGAGGGATCTCTCAAGTGTTTCTTTTATAGGGGTACTAATTCCATTCATGGGGGCTCCAATATTATGATCTAATCACTTTCCATAGGCTCCACTTGCAAATACAATTGGACTGGGGATTAGGTTTCAAAATATGAATTTTGGTGGGATACAAACTTTCAGTACATAGCAGGAAATTTTTTTTTTTCTGCAATTACTTGGAAATATTTAGAATTCCCTTTCTAAAATCCAGACAGTTTTTTTCTTTTCAGACAATTCATATTAAATCCCATAATGGCAAAGATTGCAAGCCAGTCTTGCTATAAATTCATCCTACTGTGTGAATCAGGAAGTATTTTTGGTACTGTAATCAATAGCAATGTCTCCCAAATCTCAGACTGTTGAGGAAAAAGCTGCATTTGAGAATTTTAGATTATCTTGTTCTTTAACTGGTAATAAAATAATGATACTAAAACTGTTTGGTTCTGCTACACTGAGTGTATACAACTCAATCAATTTATGATTGTGGGAAAACCCATGGCTTCTCAAGTATTTAAATATATGGAAGGAAGGAACTCCATGAATAGTCTAATAGCTGAAAACAAAACTATAACCATTGAATCATCATCAGTTAATTGCTGTCTTCTAGGTCAAAACTGTGAAATATTTGTAATTTCATATGGTACAACTTAATATATACCCTGAGAAAGTGTGGTTGATTTTGATAGCATGAGAGCTTAAGCATGATAGAGATTTCAGGATAGAATTTAAGGATAGAATAAAATTGCATTGAGAGAATGTCTCAGAATATAATACATTGGGAATTTTGTTGATAATATTAATTTGAGCCGATTAGGGTTAAAATGTAAGCCTGATAAATGTATTAATATATATTTAACTGGTCATCTGCTATTTCTAGGCATCTGGAGAGAATTTCCTAGACCGGCTTCTCATATACTTGTAAAGTGCTATTAAACCTAATTAGTATTCATCCTATCTCATTCTATATAAATACATCGTTAAAAGCCTAATATTTATGAAGCATGGTACTAAGTTTTGGAATTCTGAAAAAAAAATATCATACACACAAAGCTTATTCTAAAGAATATAGAACCCTATTAAAGTACTGAATAATTATTCAATATCAATTATTGTGATACCTGCCTTTTTTCGGATCTGGAAGAAATGGGAAGGGCAACGAATTTTTGTAGGAATAATCTAAAAAATTCAAATTTGAGATGACCGTGCAGGAATACTACCTAGAGTTGTACTGTTTTCAAATGTTTAATGTAAAATGAAGGTTACTGGACAAGGGAGCAAGCGCGTTCTGGTTTAATGGGTTCACTTGGAAGAAACTGATTTTTCTAATTTTTACAAAGGTGTCCCACAGGATAAGTGGGGTCCATTAAAATGAGAGATAAGGTGGAAATACCTAGTAAGTAGTAACACAAAACTGCAGCTCAAAATCACTTGATCATTAACTCACTGCAGTGACAAAATCACCGCAGCTATGACCTTCATCATTCTGGCCCCTGTTCACACTTGGGAAGTGCTGAAAAGAGGTTTTTCCTCACTAACTTGAGTCAGGCTTTTGTGTGGTACCCATATTTGTAGCTATAGATACAATTCATTTTAAATTGGAAGAGTACTTAGAAGATCTTCAAGCTGACGCAGAATTCTACAATTGAAGAATCAGAGACTAGAGAAATTAAGTAATCCTTTTAAAGGTCATATGGAATACCTAAATTTTTCAATGAGGGTGGGCCAAGTTTTGCTGCATTAATAAACAATCCTCAAGCTCCAGGGGCTTAAAAAAAAGTTTCTTGCTCATTCTATGCATTTGACAAAGGGCTGTCCTCATGAGCCTCCCAGGGACCCAGGCAGATGGAGGTTATATCCCTGTAGCGAGAGGAAGGAAACTTGGTGGGTTGTACGCTCTTTCAAAACTTCCATGAAGAAGTAAAACACATTATTTCTGCTCATAGTTTCATTTGTCAAAGCAAAGGGAACAGTTCAATACTGCCATGCATATGGAAACTGGCACTTTGGTGAAAAGCCCTAATGACTACTATGCCACGTGAGAGGAGAGGACTCAAATAGCTTGTACTTATATTCAAATAAGTTCAAGAAGTCTCTCTAAAATCAACCATAAATTATAATTATACACTCACAAAATATCTTCACTGTATTAATGCAATTATATAGAAAGTGGCAACCTTCCTTCTGGTCTATAAAATTTTGATAGCTATGAGAACAAAAAATATCATTTAATAATGGATAAAAATTTTTAAAAAGTATTGATGTGGGCAGAGTCTAAATCATGTGAAAGCTTTCATTACTTACTACAGAGGAATTCACTTTCTATTGAAAAGAAAACAGAAAAATATAACAATATTTCTCCTTCTATAATCAGCTTATTCTGAAGTTCTGCTCTAAAGACCTGTGCTATGGTCTTTATTTATTGGATATACTAACATAAAGTCTTATTACGTTTTGACATTTAAGTTTGTCTTTTCTGTATACTATTTGGAATAGTTACAGCAAGTGCTGTCTTTTGCATACCCAAGAGCCACTTTCTTCTTTTCTGTTGGAATCCTGATTTGTTCCAGGGTCCATTCTTCCCACGAGAGACTTGGGATAAAATCCTAATTGCCCAAATCTAATCACTGTGGCTCTTGCTACTCTCCTTTCTTCTTAAAAATAACTTGAAACAGTAATTTCTCTTGCTGGATATTGTTGAGTCTGTAAGATATGCCTGGAACTGAAGCAGCCAGCTTATAACAGAGAAATAACTTAAGAACAATGGCTGAGTAAAAGAGGCCTTTAAACTCATTGAGATTTATCTTTTTTTAAAATGTAAAATAATACATCCCCTAATTTTTTAAGCCAGTGCTTCTCAAATGCCTGTCTGAAACATGATCGACAGCTACTATCAGAATGTATATCAGCACACATTTTCTTTCATCAAGGAAGGTTTTCTACAAAGAATATAGATCGACTAAATGGTGCAGCCAATGACAGTCGAGTTACATTTTGACAAAAGCTCCTAATCTGAGTCTGCAGTAATTGGATTATTTTAATATACATTTGCTTGGAGAACCAAAGTCAGCAAGTTACCAAGGAAAAACTTATGTTCAGAAAACAATGAAATGTACCTCATTTTGGTGTACAGTCTAGGAGGCCTGGAGTTTGCTCTTTTAAGGTCATTTTATCATACTTGGCTTCAATTCAATAATCCATTCAATAAATGTCCATTGATCACTTACTATACATGCAGGATACATGAATAAATAAAAACTTCCTTGGTCTCAGAAAGATCACAAGCTGATATGGAAAATATATAAGAAATCAGTAATTACAGTACATGCTGAGGTAATTATAAAGCTATTTGTAGGGTGTTAGGGACTTATGAGTAGTGTTTGGGAAAATGGGGAGGAATCAGCAAGGACAAACTACAGAAAATGTGACACCTGACCTAAGTTAAGAAATGGAGCTGTGGCCAGAGTGACATGCTAAGGAACTGGCATCTTATTGAAAGTGACAACTTATTACATGATGACTTGCATTTTAGTACCATGACTCCAGGAATTTTTACACTGGTAATGTATCTGCTGGACAGCTGGTTAGAACTGTAGCTTAATTGAAACCACCTAAAACTGAATTATAACTTTGGGATCAACTTGAACAATTTCCAAAATGTCCACTTTAGTTCTTCTGTATTTTTCATTCAGCACGCCACAACATAAAGTTACCTAAAATTAGACATATTCCTATTTTTAATCACAACCACACTAAGATACTGACATATGAAAAACTGAGGCAGAGATCATCCATCTCTTGTTGAAGTGGTCAAGCCTGGCTTTGAATCCAAGCAAATCTTAATCCTGAGCCCATATTCTTCACCCATTTTTACTGCCTCTGCAGCAAAATGCAGGATATCTTTTTTAGGGCAACCAAACCTTAATTACGGAGGCAATAGTAGCTTCTCTTAAAAGCAAAATCTGGGTTTTGGGCTTCTGCCAAACTCCCTATTCCAGTATTCTGGAATCGGAAACACCTGCATAAGGTACATTTTACTTGGCCTACCAGTTTCATGTAAGTATGTATGGGTCTATCGTGTTATTTTTTCCAAAACCTGAATTTTTATGAAAATCTTGTGGTTGTGTTAGCTTGAATTAAAAAATGTACATGGTGGGAAGGGTGA
>NW_011888792.1:5942323-6030691 GCF_000151845.1 Pteropus vampyrus | reverse complement strand
GACTTATGAGTAGTGTTTGGGAAAATGGGGAGGAATCAGCAAGGACAAACTACAGAAAATGTGACACCTGACCTAAGTTAAGAAATGGAGCTGTGGCCAGAGTGACATGCTAAGGAACTGGCATCTTATTGAAAGTGACAACTTATTACATGATGACTTGCATTTTAGTACCATGACTCCAGGAATTTTTACACTGGTAATGTATCTGCTGGACAGCTGGTTAGAACTGTAGCTTAATTGAAACCATCTAAAACTGAATTATAACTTTGGGATCAACTTGAACAATTTCCAAAATGTCCACTTTAGTTCTTCTGTATTTTTCATTCAGCACGCCACAACATAAAGTTACCTAAAATTAGACATATTCCTATTTTTAATCACAACCACACTAAGATACTGACATATGAAAAACTGAGGCAGAGATCATCCATCTCTTGTTGAAGTGGTCAAGCCTGGCTTTGAATCCAAGCAAATCTTAATCCTGAGCCCATATTCTTCACCCATTTTTACTGCCTCTGCAGCAAAATGCAGGATATCTTTTTTAGGGCAACCAAACCTTAATTACGGAGGCAATAGTAGCTTCTCTTAAAAGCAAAATCTGGGTTTTGGGCTTCTGCCAAACTCCCTATTCCAGTATTCTGGAATCGGAAACACCTGCATAAGGTACATTTTACTTGGCCTACCAGTTTCATGTAAGTATGTATGGGTCTATCGTGTTATTTTTTCCAAAACCTGAATTTTTATGAAAATCTTGTGGTTGTGTTAGCTTGAATTAAAAAATGTACATGGTGGGAAGGGTGAGGTAGATGGGGTCAAAAATGTAAAATTGGAAGTTATATAAATTACACTGTGAATAAAAAATAAAAGTGTACATAGTGTGTATATACATACACACAAATTACAAAAATTAATATAGTGGTTTTTAAAAATTCAAGCCAACACAAAATTATACTGGAGTCATGTTTTTTATGAAACTGTGATGGCAAATTTTAAGTGTCAATTTGGCTGGGCCACGTCCAGATATTATTAGGTCAAACATTACTATGGCTATTTCTGTGAAGGTGCTTTGATGAAATTAAAGGTGACTATTCTTCATAACATGGGCGAGCTTCATTTAATCCGTTGAAGACATTAAAAGAAAAAGACAAAATTCCCAGGAAGAGGGAATTCTGCCAACAGATGCTTCAGACTGGCACTTTAACTCTTCTGTACTTAACCCCCATCAGATTTTGAACCTGACAAGCTTCAACAATCCCATGAGCCAATTCCTTCATCTCTCTGTATATACATCAGATTGGTTCTGTGTCTCCAGAGATCACCAATACAGAAACTAAACATTTGTCTGGTCTCATATCATTCAGTATACTCACACTGAAAGTCAGCCTATCGAACCCTTTTTACAGGAGTGGGACAATCCATGCCTCCTATCTCAGAAAAGGAAAAGCGTTTTATTTTTCACTTACAGCAGGTCCTTGGATGTCATTTTGTTGTAACACTAGTGAGAAAATAGTGAACTTGGCTAAGGCCACTGTCTGTGTGGTTTGCACATACTTTCTGCGTGGATCTTCTCTGGGTACACTGGTTTCCTTCCACATCCCAAAGCTGTTCAGGATAACAGACATGCCTAAATAGTCCCAGAGTGTGGGTGTGCATACAACCTAAGCTGCCAGAACAGGCTCTGGTCACCCTCGACCCTGAAAAAAATAAGTAGGTTGGAAAACAATTCATGTTTCTATTAAACTTTCTTAAATGTATGTATAGCTCACATTTATTTCAATGTTTAATGTTAGAAGTGTTTTAGGTGTTTATTTAGGTTGGTGATTTTTGCGGGGAGTGGGGGCAGAATCAGATATATGCTGTAGAAACTTAGCTCTTGTTTACACCAGTTAGTCTATGGTAGACTGGTTTCATTAAGTTGTTTTGCTTCAAGTCTCAGAACCTACTGGCAATGTTAGGTCAGGTCTTACTCTATGATCCTCAAACACTTTAACTTAGGAAGACAAATTTAACAAATGAGAGTTCTACCTGCACCCTGCTGTCTGGTACTGTTAACTTTTGATTCTTGATGCATTTTAAGTCATTAAAAAAAAAAAAAATCATTTAGGACTTGCCAGAAATTAAAATGTTTTTATATAGCACACTAATTCTCAAAATACAAGTTAAGGCTCTATCCCCATTACCTACATGAAAACCAAGACCATTCAATTTGTAATTTAAGGGCAAAAATTTGAACCAAGAATTCAGAATCATTTTATGAACTCTATAAACTTACCATTCTTAAAGGTAAGAAACCTTTATGTTCCATAGAAAAACACTAACATAAGATGACGTTTCAGGGATGGATAATCAAAAAATGATGACACGCAAGTATAGGGAATAGGTGGACAGAGTCATTTAGATTAAACTGCATCCATATTTAAGCAGTTGCCAGGTGGTTACTGAAGTCTAAAATAGGCCTTTTCACACAAACTAAGAAAAAAGAATTTAAGGTTCTAGTAAATCAGTAGTTTAATATTAGGGACAAACAGCAAATCTAATGTTGAGGAATGACCTAGGCAGCCATTTTGTTCCATGAAGGAATGTAGAACCACCCAGAGCAATTTGTTAAGAATCCAGAAATAGACTTTTATGTTGACTATTCTAGTATTAAATATTAATTTAAAAACAGTACAACAGCTCTCACCAAAAAGTTGAGGAAAAACAAGTCACCAGCGATATTCCAAAATTGACCAAACTGGCATTAAAATATTCAGTAGCCAATCACTTGATTTCCTTGCCCTAATATAAAACCCTAGAAATTAAGTTATTATACTTTAAGTGGCAAGCAGCATTTCACTACTCATGTAAATCTGATTTACTGATACAATGATTAATCAGAGGCATTTTCTAACCAATTTCTACTTATCAAGAGTTCCAAAATAAATGAGTAATATTTTCTATATTCTACTTTACATGCTATTACATTCTATTTCAAATGTGTTTTTATTCAGTCTAAGACAGACTAATATTGGTCAGTAGCACATTTATTCAGGCAAAAATCTGTTTTAGGGTATAGGTCTGGAAGAAAAAAAAAACAAAGCTTTCAACTGCAACCTGTACACACTATTGTTTTCCTCATGATTATCAGTCATGGAAAAAACCAACATCTTTAAGTAAAAAGGAAGACTAAATCTCTTCAGACCTCTAAATTGAAAAACAACAAATTATTACAGCACTACCAAAGTCAAGTTTGAATTCTTTGATAACGTAAATTACCAACAAAGTTGTGACCTAGGAACCAAAAATTAAATCTCAGAATTTAAGACCAAGAAACAAGCTAAATCACACACATTTTGATCAAGAAACAAATAGAGATATTACCCAAATAAAAAGTACACACATTTTCAATTATCACATTTTCTATTTCAGAGTAGAGGCATTAGGGATTCATGTCATAAGTTTATTTACAAACATATCTAATATGTTGAGTTCAACAGTTTGATCCATTTTTCAAGGGGACTGCACCTCTTAAAATGCTCTTCATCTGCAAATAAAAATACACACAAAAAATTAATGGTATTTTCAAAATTCCATTCAACAGAAATCATGTAGTTTCATTAATATATTGTCTGTCCATTAGTTTATGACTGGTACATCAGAAAGCGTTTACAGTATCATGACTTCACTCATACTGATTTGCTTCATCATATGCACCAAAATCTTTCCATGGCTTGAATAAATCATTTCCCTTCTAAACTATGACAAAGTCTTTACTTTCCAAAGTATATTTTGGAGTTTATTCTGATTATCCCACAGAGTTTCCTACAGTGCTGTTTTGAGGAAAATTCTGGTTACGATTAAGCTAAATTTCACACAGGGAATCTGCTAACCTTCCAGTACACAAGTAGGCACACACTAATATATTGCCCTCAAGATAGACTAACATTAATCAGTTTGCTAAAACTTTACCTGGTTAAGACTGTGAGCTCTGGAACAAGACTCCCTGGGTAAAAACCTTGTTCTACTGTCATTAGCAATGAAACACTGGAAAATTTAACTTTTTTTTTTTTTTGTCTTAGATCAGGTTAATATTATCCAATTCACAGGCTTGCCTGGGAGCCACATGAGATTATTAATGTAAAGTATGCCTCACAATCAGTTACCCTCAATAAACCCTGGTTTTCAGGTAAAGAAACACTTATTTCTAGGTTTATCAACATGTTTCCACCAATGTCACACATGCACTTAACTTCAGGAATCAGCCCTACCTGTAAAAATGTATTTGTAATTTTTTTTTGTTTGTTTCAGAAGGTAGGGTGGAGAAAGGAGGAAGAAATAAATAAAAGGGGAAAGCACTGCTTTGGGAAGATTAGAAATCTATTAATTACCTGTTTTATGGATTAACTAAAACATCCTCATTTCTTAAGGAGCTGGTGTCTTACTATAAAGAAAGGTGCAGCAAATCCAGATCCAAAATACAAAGTCATCATAGCTAGCAACCGCCATTTATTTTCCACTGAAAATGGCAAGTTCTGTTGGAGAAAAAAGAGAACAGCAACAAAAACAGAACTTCAAATTATCTGATTTTATAGATCAAAAATACACAGGGGATGCTAGTTTTTTATATTTTACGTAATCAGGTTATACATGCCAGATATCATAGCACCCTTTAATGATTATCTTTCAAATCCTATGACCTTCATCATACATAACAGTAAAAGGTAAAAACATATTTACTGAGAACCAGGAATTGGTCTGATGAACTCAAGTGTAAAACAGTGAGCAGCTTTCTATTTTAGAAAAATATTCTCCAAAAGTAATTTTAGAAATAGAATGCATTGCTCTAGTTTACTTATAAACTAGCCTCCAAAGCACATTTCAAGGTTAACTGCACTATGTAGTTTTACTTTTTCATAATCAAGCAGCCCTACCCTCAATATCTTTTCTCAGCCCTTTACCACTAGGGCTGAGAAGTAACAACCTCCTTCCTTGGAGGTTGTTACTGCTAACTTCCCGATTTAAGTATTTATACTTGAGGCTAAACCTGACCTTCACCTAGGAAAGTTAACACAATTTAGTCAACTCATTAGAAATGAGTGTTGACCCACAATCATAGGCCCTTATTATCTTTATTAGTTTCCAGTGACTTTCATTCCGAGTTCGGTGACCTCTAGCTCGGCTTTAAGACACAATAGCTGCCGCAAAGATCTCCACGACTCTCCAGATCTTGCAGCGGAAAGGGGGAGGGCTAGGGCGAGGTTGGGCCTTCAGTCCACCTTCTCATTCCTTTCCTCGAGTAAGGCATCCAGGGTCCTGAGTTTTCTACCTTGTCTCTGAGGTAAGTGGAATGCTAGTCGGCGTCCCAGACCAAATTCCTGGCTTACCATCTCCCTCTACATGACCCATAGGCGGCCTTGGGAGTTTCGCGAGTCGCAGCCAAGTGCCCCCTCCCTAAAGAACCCGAGGCCCTATACACACTAACCTTCCCTGGGCCCTCCTCATAGTGGCTCCTACGGACCACTGAAGTTGTGAACCTCCGGATGCTCTGTCCCAACATGGCGCTGTTGGAAGCCCTGCAGAAAGAGCAGGGACCCAAAATGAGGAAATGGCGGTAGCACACTAAGTCCTCCTTTTTTCACGACCTTGTTCCCTTGAGTGCAAGGACCGAAAGGGAAGATGGGAAATGGGGCGGAGCTCTCGGAAAACGCGACAAAGTGATGGGCTCAGAGCATTTTGGGAATTGTAGTTCGAAACGTCGAGTCGCCTAGTTGGCCCTGAGGGATTATGGAAAATGTAGTCTCGAGGATTATGGAAAATGTAGTCTCGAGTCAGGCTCATGGAGGATCAGAACTACGTTTATTACTAACAGTGACTCATTCAGACTCGAGTTCTTACCGAGTTCTTGACAGGATTCTTGGGGTCTGTTTCCCAGGACGATTTTACTGAATTTAGTGAAGCTGTTTCACCACGTGTGCTCTAGTTTGTGAAACAAAAATAAACCTTTCCCTTCTTTTTTTTCGTTACTATATACTAAGAGCCTGTGATTTACATTACTCTGCCAGCACTGAGAGATGTGTGCTTTGATCTTATCGGAGGAGGCAAAGCATAAATGCAAGTAAACCACCAATATGCGGTACAAAGGATGTCAGAGAAAAATGAGTTGAGTGCTATGAGGGTTCCTGAAGATAAAGGGAACAGAATACAACATAAATACGAACAGAAGGCAGAGAAAACTTAAAGCCAGTACGAGTATGTCATGTTCAGTGTGTGGATGAGAAAAGCAGCCTCTGTTATCCAGGGGCTAGCATGGACAAGGAATTGGTGTCCTCCTGCTGAATGTAAACAATTTCACAAACATCAGAATCAGACAGAATTACTCTGTGTCAGTCAGAGATCAAGAAAAGAATAAGATCATTGTATTACCATACCTGAACATAGACAAAACATAAACATTGTCACAAAAATGACCAAAATCACCATATCCAGTATAATATGATGAATTCTGCTTCATTACCAATTAACAACCTTAACCTTGGACTAGTTTTTCTTCTTCCTTAGTAATTTAGTAAGATAGCCAAAGTTATAGGAAAACAAGCCCAAATTCTATAAGTCCTTACACCTTACTGAGATGCCCACAATTCTTCATGATATTCAGTCTCTTTTACTGCAATGAGTAATAAACACAGTTTCTTCAATTTTAGGTGTGTTACTGGTGGGCACTGGGAAGAAACCAGGAATAAACGAGGCTGGGAAAGTGGTATGTTTGATTGTGAAGGGCCCTGGTAACCTAAGTTTTATGTTATTTATCTGTGGGAAAGTATATATAGCCTCATTCAGCACATTTATATAGATATAGTAAACAAAATTGAATAAGACTTAAGTTTTGCTTTGAAAATTGAGTATAAAAGGTATGTTTAATCTTTCTTTAGCTTTTGAAAAAAAAGCCACGTCCCCCCGCAAAAAAACTAAATAATTTTATTTTTACAAGTTACTTCTGATTGACTAGAGATGAATGTAATGCTTTATAACAGGTATTCTTCTGATAGATATATAATATTCGATTTTTTTAAAAAGTCCTATTTAACACCTTTTCATATTAAAGGATTTTTATTTGACCATAATTGGAAAACATTTTTCACATTTAGGACTTCTGGATTCTCCTTTTCAGTCGAATGTAAGCAATATACCCTGCATCTTTGGTTCATTGTTACTTCTAATTCACATTAATTAGAAGTAACAATCTGGCTTTCAGCTAACTCCAAAAGGAATTCCAGGAGAGATTCTAGCACATGTCTTCAGAATCGTCTTCTCCTAATGGGTCCTGTGGCAAATTAAAGATAGCTGCAAATTCTTTTTATCCAGAGATGGGCTCTATGCCTTCTCTTTCTGAATCTGGATGAACTCTGTGATTATTTTGACCAAGAGAATTTGGCATAAGTGTTGCTGTGCCAGTGTCCTGCACAGGCTTTATGATATTGCAGCTTTCTTTCCTGTATTTTAGAACACTTGCCTTTGGAACCCTTCATGTAAGAAGTTTGACTAGTCTGCCAGAAGGATCATAAGAATCCACCAAAAGGAGATGACTCAGGTGTCAGGCATGTGAGTGAGGCTATCTTGAACCCTCCAGTCCTATCCAGCTGCCAGCCTAATAGCATTGAATGACTCCAGTCAATGCTGTGTAGAGAAGAGTTGTCCAGTTTAGACCCCAAAATGCTGACCTACGGATTTGTGATTATTGTTCTTTCAAGCCATTAACTTTGGGGTAGTTTGTTATGCAATAACAAAATAACTGAAATAGACATCTAGAGGTAATGCTGCTTTTTTTAGAAATGTGCTTTATTTAGGAATGCTGCTTTATTTAGAAATCTGCCATGAGAAGAACACAGTTTCCAATCATCAACCTATACATTCAGGAATTTGGTTTTGTCATTTAAAATATCTTAAAAGGAATGTTTTTGTCAAGGGGCCAAAATGAGCATAAAGGTAAATTTTATGTTTCCATATTGTTTTTCTTAATTGCTAATTAGTAACCAGTTAATACATTAGCTAAATAACATGCTCTGAGTTTAGGGGTTTTATGCTAATTTCAATCTCTTAAATTCGCTATGGAAGAAAAAGGAAGTTTAAAGAAATCTGGTAATCTTCCATTTTTGAATAGATATTGTGGTAGATTAAAGATGGCTATATTTTCTTCCTAATTCTTCCAATTGAAAAGTGGGGTCTAACTCCCCTCCTCTTGATTTTAGTGACATTCTTGATCAATAGAATGCAGCAGATTGACATTCTGAGACTCCTGAGGCTAGTTTATAAAAAGTACTGCAGTTCCATTCGGACGACTTGGAGTTAGCCACCATGTAAGAAGTCTAACCTGAGACCACCAGGAATATGAGGAAGCCCAGGCTAACCATTTGGAGAAGCCTCATGGGTGGGGGAGGAGAGTGAAAAGGAAAGAAATATGCCACATGCCTGATCAACCACGGCTCTTTCTGCCATCCCCCACCTATGCATCAGATATATGAGTAAAGAAGCCTTCAGGTGATTGCAGCCGGTCGTAATTTGCCTACACCTATGTGAGGTATATTAAATAAGAACTGCCCAGCTAAACTCATCAACCTCCACAACTATAAGAGAAGACAATAAATTGTTGTTTTAAGCCGCTAAGTCTTGGGGTAGTCTGTTATACAGGAGTAGAATCCTGGAAAAGGATTTCTGATGTATATAGCCTAACAAGCTAAATTCAGTCATAATAATAGCTAGCAGGAAAAAAAAAAAAAACAAAAAAAAAAACAGTGACTTGTCCTAGAGAAACTTTGTTCAGTATGATACTCTTTTGCTAAAAAATGAATTTTAAGAGAAATGAGACATTTCACGAATTGGTACAAAATAGAAAACATCTTTAGGGATATGAGGTTTACTCCAAAGTTATATTTTAAAAATAAAATCCAATTATTGTAAGTGGTGTATAGGGCATATATCATAGAGTGAGCAATGTACTTTCTAGACCCACATGAGTCTTTGGAGACTGAAATTACATTGTATAGAACAGTATATCTGAAAATTAAAGTGCAGTATTTGTCATTTCTTTTAATAGTTGCTATATTAGAGTCTTAAGAACTAGGTTAGACTTTACTTAAAAAAAAAAAAAAAGATTGTTTAGTAAAGAAATTATGTATTTCTATCCTACATTGAAAACTCAAGTTAACAAGTTTCTTTGGGTCTTAAGTTTTTAGAATTTCCTACTACTATAGAGTTAAAGTCAGAACTCCATGTTAATTTTTATTTGAAATTTTATACTTGTAGGTAGATAAAAAATACCTTGTTTCAGAAAAAGAGAAAATGTGATTCCACTGAGGAAGTTAGGGTTGAAAAGTATTCTGTCAGCTTTCAGAATGATTTAGTGATGACCATTTGGAAGAAGGTTTTGCAAAAAATAAAAATGCTTACTTGATCAAGATGTATATTTTACTCTTCATCTTCTTTCATTAGTTTTGAATACCATTTTTCTCTTAAAATCATCTCATGTTTCTTATTTCGATTTTATTGCTTAATCTCAATGTAAGTTTAAGGATGAATCTCTTTTTTTAGATTAACTCTATTTGTCATCGAGAATTGCCAAGCATAGGTACATATATTTGTACAAGATGAATACAGAAAACTAACATTTCTCATTTTGAAAATCACTGATTCATGTTATATTTAATGTTCCATCTTCTTCTTGATTTAATTCGCAATGATACTTGTTATCATTGCTTTGAACAGGTTTCTTTAAATTAACTATAGCATTTCTTGATTGTTTCTGTAACCGGAATACTAAATGATTAAATAGTTTTATTTTAGGGAAACATATAGTTTAAATGAGGAAAGGGATTTTGAAAACAAATTTGATGCATCCTTCTAAAAATAAATCATCTTTTGTTAGAGTAGAAGAAAAATGGGAGATATTTGATAGTAGAATCATCTTTCTTGCATTGAATTTGGTGATTATAAAGAGTTATGCAAATACTGTAAGGACTATCTGGAAATCTTGATTTAACACCAGGCCCATTATTGCTGATCAATGAATGTAAAGCTGCTGCTGTATTTCTACCATTCAGATGAGACTACAGGAATCCAGTCAAAGGTACTCTATTCCTCTAGACAATGGTCTGGGAACTACAAGGTTAATATAGTCTGTCAAGACGTGTTTGTTTATTCTATAACAGTTTTTGTATTTGGCTTTTTCAGTTTCGACTTATAATTAGGGAAAATGGGATTTACAAGAATAACATTTATGCACTTTGAGTAAATTATTACTAAATTCATCAAACAGTTCTTTTAGACATTTCAACTAGTTATAAAATTATTACACAAAGGGATTTAGATTTAATTTCTAGTTCTCTTTATATTCCTCAATTAAGCTAGAGCCTCACTGAATAGCATTCTAAAACTGTATCATTATCCCGCGCTTGTCCTCAGTGTCTTCTTAGCACTTTGTATTAGGAGATTTTATAAATAACAGACATGAAACTGGGTTTACTGAGAAGACATTTTTTTCCATTTAAGGATGTGTTTCAATATATTTCAATGTATCATTTTTATGAGGACCCACAGGAGAAATTTCTCTTTGGTCTTAGAACTAGAATAAACATGTGCCTCCCAGATAGCTGATTTGCTTTCATCTTATAAGTACTGTGAATAACAAACTTCATTGTGATTTTCTCCTGATACTCGTTCTTAGAAAGCTTTGAGCCAAATGTGTGAGACACCTTTAGTGGAGAAGATGAATATATTTTATGTATTTTACTCCTGGCTCCATCTTTTTTTCTAAATTTATTTATCTTTGCTTCACTTTTCAATTTAAAATTTTTTTATTGTGTTATATAGTATGTCTTTGTTTTGTATCTTAAATGTTTTCTGGAACACTATTAGAATGTAAATAAACTAAGAAATCATATATTCTCCTGACATAAAAAGTTGTTGTAGTCTTACTTGTGTGTGTGATGCGTTGAGTCAGCTCAGACTCCTGGTGACTCTATCAATGAGTGATGTCCTCAATATCCTGTCCTCAGCCCTGCTCAGCTCCTATAGACTCATGCCTGTAGCCTCTCTTATGAAATCAAGTCATCTCATATTTGGTCTTCCTTTTTTCCTGCTGCCTTCTATTTTTCTCAGCATTATTGTCTTTTCCAAAGACCCTTGCCTTCTCATGATGTGCTCGAAGTAGGACAGCTTCAGTTTTGTCATTTTTGCTTCTAGTGATGTTTCAGACTTAATTTTCTCTAGGACCCACTTGTTCATCCTTCTGGTGTTCCAAGGTATCTGTAGAGTTCTCCTCTAACACTTTATCAGTTTTTCTCTTCCTTGCTTTATGGAGCCTGGGCAAGGTAAGTTAGTTAAAGCTAGCTAATAACACCAATGAGCCCCAAATGTTAATATTTTAACACAATAAAAATTTCTCACTATGTCATAATCTGAACCAGATGTTCAGCATGCAATCTTCCACATGGTAATTCAAATGCCATCATCTTGGACCTCCACTCAATCCTCCGGATTGACCCTGTCTGCCACCATGCTAAGAAAGAGAAAGTAGAGGCTCTTACAGTATTTTTCAGTGGCCAGGTCACTAGGTGGCATGCACTGCTTGTGCCTACATTATAATATCCAAACTAATCACATACCACCTAGATGCAAGTAGTCTGAAAACTGAAATTTGTGTATGTCTGAGAGGACATTGGAAATGGTTTAGTTGAACACGTAGCATTTCCTCAATGGAGACCTTACAGTTTCTTGTTGGAATCTTACAGAGTGCCTCTGCAAGAATTCAATATCCAATGTTTATATATAATCTTGAGACTTTGCTATAGTGGCTGCAAGTCTTAATAATTCTGTAATTTCTTGTCTCTGTATGTTTCCCCAGAGTTGCACACTCTAGGCAATGCACGACAACATGGAATCTGACTGACACGGGATCAAATTCAAGATCTGCCCTAACTACTTAGCTTTGGTCAAATTGCATGACTTTTCTTCATCTTTCCAATGGGGACAATAAATTTTCCTACTTTATAGGGTTGTTTAACTGAGATATTTGCTGCTTCAGAGTGTTCTATTACCAAATGTCCCTGCGACAACTCCCTCTTGGGATTCCTCCCACATGTCACTTTTTAAATAACTGTCTGTCTTTTATCAACAGATTGGCCATTGAAATATGTAAGTCTGAAATATATATAAAAAAAGGCTGATACAATGGTAGAATGTAAGCTCTCTGAAATCAGGGAGTTTTGTTTTTTTTCTGATCACATATATATCCATCCTAAGTATCTTCCATAAAGACAGTCAATGAATATTTACTGAAAATAATGAATAATGTAGCAGTTTGAATTTAAATACAAATATATACAATGTTTTGAGTGTGAAATTATCATTTAGTTTTTAAAATCCACTTTATTGAAGCACAAGTTACATTTAATAAAACATATCTATTTTGAGTGTACTAACAACTGTATACACTCATTAACCAATACCACTATTAAGATATAGAACGTTTCAATTACCCAGGATTTACTTTTAGCAATATACCTTAAAACGATAGATTTGTTAATTGCCTCTAAGCACCCTAACCCTTGATGACTGGATATTCTCAGTTAAAGCCAAAACTTCACGCAGTCCTATAAAATGAGGCCCTATGGCAAAGTTTCTCAACAGGGAACTATTTACATTATGGGCCAAATAATTCTTTATTGAGGGTGATGTGCATTATAAGATGCTTAGCTGCATCTCTACCATCTACCCAAGAGATGTCTGTAACTTCCCAAGTTGCGGCAGTCAGATATGTCTCCAAACATTACTAAAAGTCCCCTCTGCCGGCAAAAATCATTTTAGGCTGAAAACCACTGCTCTATGGCCATCTCTTCAGGGCAACGTGAGTCCACAGAACATATTGTTGGTCTGAGCCAGTGCTTCTGGACTTGCTGAGATCTCCTGGGAAAATTGCAGTGCCTCACCCTTCTCAGTGAGGTAAGGCTCAACTGCCTTAGGATCCTGCAGTCTGCTGGCATAGTGCCCACTCCCTTTTTTGCCATGAGTGTGTGCCATCTGCTGCCTGTAGTGCTGAACATTTATAAGCTATTGACCTTCTTTGTTCCACACTGAATCCAGGGTAGATGGGAAGTGGTATTAAAGCTTGATTTTGTTTTATTCCTACCTTATGAATCTGTGTTCTCTGAGACCCACTCATGTAGACGGTAATGGACCTATCTTTAGTTCTACCTTTAAAAATAATTAAATAAACACATGTACTTAGCATTATATCTGGCAAGTGGTAATGCTCAATGCATAGCAGCTATTATTATTACTTCTTTACCACTGTTTTCCTTTGCTGCTGCTATTTTTCCCTCTTTTCCTTATGTTGGGATCACTCTTACTTTCATTATACATGCCACACTTTCTCTGTTTATATCATCAGCTTTTGTTAAGGCCACACAATCTATGCTTACATGTCCCAAAGATACTTACTTCTCAAGTCATACAGTTTACCAAGGCACCTCTACCTCCTGGCCTCTTGGGTCACTGATCAACGTTTTTCAGCTTTTGATGTAAGAAATTTTTTTTTTTTAAATCAGCTCCTTAGGAAATCCCATTATTATCTGGGATGAACTGTTTTCCTGAGTAGTACTTCTAGAAAGAACACCCTCTGAAGGAAAAAAAAAACAGTTCTGTCTCTGATAGCTTCCTAGTTTTCTCACTGTCTTGCCTAGAAGAGCCTTAGAGCTCTGTACTTGTACCTTATACATGTTTTGAATAACAAAGGTAAACAGAAAATTTGATTGAAAACATCTACTACAGTTCATTAAAGATAAATAATTTAAAAACATGTAATCTTAAGATGTGAGAGAATGCTTCCATACTCACTGGATGAGGAAACCAGAATATCGTTCACTTATTGTAAGAAGGAGAACCCAAAATAGTCATGTGGATGTAAAGTACAGCAGAGGGAATATAATTAATATTGTAATAACTATATATGGTGCCAGATGGGTACTAGACTTATCGGAGTGATCATAAGGTGTGTATATATGTCTAATCATTATGTCGTACACCTGAAACTAATATAATACTATATGTCCACTATAACTTAAAAATAAATTTAGAAAAAGGTTTATTGTGCACACATCAAAAAGACAGTTTGCAAACAGGAAACACTGAAGCCAAAACATGGAATGAGTCTAAGGAGTATATTATTATAAAGCAGTGATTGTTTATTCTTTACAGCGATTTATTATAATATCAGCATTTTCAATGGTTATCTTATATCAACTGTGGAAAACAGTTTGTTTTGCTTATGATTTCCAGAGGCATAAACAAGAAATGACCCAGGTCAGGTTAGTTTCGCAAAATAAGCTAAATTAAACTTCATTTGTATGATTAAACTGGTTTTGTCTGCCTAGGGAATTTTCAAGGCTGGCTTCGATTTTTTTTTTTTTTTTAATTTTAACAGAAGTGTTGGCTATTATTATTATATTCTGTATTATAGAAGTATAAATTATCATAAACTTGGAAAAGTTTATTGTAGTAGTTGAAAAAGTCTTAATTTTGTATTCTTGTAGCATAGCCATCAACATGAACTTGGCTTTTTACACTCAATATCCAGGGATGTGAGGTCCAAAATCTCTATTGTTCAGCCTACTGTGTTACCCAATATTTTCCAAAGTCTTTTCAGAAACTCAAAAGCTGAGATTTTTTTTTCCCCTTTCTCTTTGCATTCCTGCTGTAGAAATACTATCCCAAAGAGAGGAAAGGGTGGGAGAGGGTAGTGCTAAAGGCAATTTATGGTTAATAAAAAAAAAAAGGATGGATTAAACATTATTTCCCAGGACATAGGTTTTTACTATCTGAAGTAAAATAACCGACTTGAGTTATAGTCATCTCTGAGAGCAGTAGACAAACCTGGGGAAGTAGACAAATCTGACATCAGGGGAACAATAAATCCTCAAATTTTTCCTATCATTTTCAAGAGGAAAATAAAACCTTTGATTCTAAAATTAGAGATAAAAGCTTAGATACATATTAAGAAGAGAAATAAGAATTTGACTTAAATCTATAATCCAAGAACTCTCTAGAAGGAAAGACTACCTAGGGAAGGTTGGGGATTGATACCTGGAAACAGCAAGGGACTAAGCAGAGAGTGGTTAGAGCAACATGCAGGAAGAAAAAAATACAATATTTGCAGAACTGCATAGTTTTGTTTAGGACAAGGTTTTTCACTTTCATTCTCTCTCCTTCGCTCTCTTTTCTCTCTCATCTTTCTCTCGTGAATCATGTATTATTTGCAGATGTGGAAGATATACAGTTAAATTCAAAGTTAGATCCAAATTTAAAAATCATTTTACAATTTTAAATAACCTGGAATTCCAGAAAAAAATATGACAGAAACAGGTGTTAAAGATTAAAAATGCCAAATTAAATAAATCAGGAAAATAATATGATAGATTCCGAAGTCCTCATCATAAAGATCAAAGAATTCTGACACAGCAATTTGATAGTGATAATAGGAGAAAAAGTTCTCATTCTTTTTACTTTTATATGTCAAATTGGCTGTCATCTTTTCAAAAGAAATGCTCTTGACCTTTTCTGTACATAACTTGACTTCTCTCATTGAAGCGTTTTAATGATAAGTTCTCCCATGAAGTAAGTGATAATGGCACCATAGACTCAGTCTGTGTAAAAGTGAATGTTTTACCTCACACTCCACAAATCTACTCTTCCTCCCAGTTTTCCTCTTCATTGGTGTCATTCCCACTGTTGGTCATCCGAGCCCAGAATCTTGAAATTGTTTTTGACTCCTTTTTTTCTCTTTTCAAGGGACTAGCCACTTAATAGAGTAGGATAGAAAGGAAAATCCAGATTGATAGAGGAAAAAACAGCGTAGAATGTTTTAAATAACTAGAAACAGGAGGGTTCTAGACACAAGGCTGGAATGTGTTTTGATTACTTGAAAATAAGATGGGCTGACAAGTGTTTCAGTACTGAAACAAACAAAAAACATTGAGTATAAAATTTTATTATCTTAGTCAGCCTAATATTTTGTTTATTTAAAACAAACATTTATTTCTTTGAGAATGAAGTAACTTTTTTTAAAGGAAGAAATGGATTATATAATTAAAGTATGAAAGGACTAAAGAAAAATCTCCCAAATTATATAACAACAAAAAAAATCTCATTATATTACTAAATGAGTACTGGTTTTAGAAAGCACAGTGAGATCAGAGAGGTAATTGCAGTGCTGCTTTTGAGCTACACTCTTTTGCAGCCAGAGGGTAGAAGGGAATGTTTTGGAAGATACTCAACATTTAATTACCTTAATTCTGATTTTTCCTAATGAAAGTCAATATTTTTAACCAATTAAATTCAAATGCTTATTTTATATTGTGTAGTACATGTAATATGTCAGAACTAATAAAAATGTAAATGAAAGAAGGAAAATGATAATATTTCCTTAGTGTTCCCTCTTCTACTAGCACATTAAAAAATGTGCAGCCCTCTATGTCTGAAAATAGCTTGCCTATATATGCATAAATAGTACCAGAAATCATAAAGAAAGATGGCTGTTTTCATTGGATTTTAATTACAATTGTGTGTAACTTTGAACTATAAAATAATTTAGCTGAAAATTAACCATAGTAAGAAAGCAGAATTTTTGTAGTAAGAACATGTTCTACCTGCTATCAATGAAGATTCGTTTTTCTTGCTAATCATTAAATTCTATTTTCTAAAGATAAAAGGAATATATATGCAGAGATACAAGCTCAAGCTAAAAAAGGATTTTCAAATTCATAAGACCACTGGTCCTCCCAGCCCTGTAGTCCGTCTCTGATAACAATACTCAGTTACTTTGTGGGAGCACATGAATATAATTCTTAAAGATTAGGGTTTGCACGTATTTTATAACTGAAACTTCATTCTGGAGTACATTTAACTTCCACAAGCATAATGTAATGGTTGTTTACACCACTAAATTTGGGGTTGTTTTTTATGCATCAATCAGTACATAACTAGAACACAATTTGGTATCTGAAAATAAGGAGCTGCCATTGTTTTGGGGATCAGAAAGTAGGCTGTCTTTCTGTTTGTGTCTTTGTTGTCACATAGCATTCTCTCTGTGTGTCTGTGCCCAAATTTTCTAGTTATATGGGTCTACCCTAATGGCCTCGTCTTAACTTGATTGCATCTGTAAAAGCCTTATTTCAAATGAGGTCTTATTTACAGATACCAGGAATTAGGACATCAACTTTTTTTGGGGTGGGAGGCAAAATTTTTACTTTTTGCCTTTTTCATAAAAGCGAAAATCCTCTTCAGATTTCTTTTGGTTAGCAAACATGGGTACTAATGTAGGTCTTTTGTAAAAGCCAAGTAGAGTAGTAAGAGGTACCTATATCCTACTAACAAGCCTCATCTATCTAATCCAGTGAGTTTTAACTCTAAATCTTATTCCTTTCCTTTTTCTCTACCCTTTTTCTTTTGAAAAAAGTTTTCCCTTTAGTTTTTCTTTAAAAAAAATTGTGTGTGTGTGTGTGTGTGTGTGTGTGTGTGTGTGTGTGTGTTATTAACAGGAATTTGTATTTGGTATAGCTTAACTGTATTTTACTTTATTTATTTTTATTTTTATTTTTATTTTTGTTTTTAACTCATGACTTTATTAATAAGAATGAGCAGAGTTTAAATCCAAATGTTAAAACATTATTATCACACAGTGAAGACATTTTTTTTCTTTTTTCAGTGAAGACTGAAGTTGCTGAAGATCCTTAACAGGTTTCAACTATTCATCTCTGACTAGGATTACCACTGGTTTTTATGTAGCTTGTTGGCTTAACTGTATTTTAAAAGGTTATTAGATTGCGAGACCGATTCCTTAAAATATTTTTGTGCTATTGTTTTTAAAAATAAGTTTAAAAAGTTGGTGTTAGTGAGTCCTAGCCACAGCAATCAGACAAGAAAGAAAAATAAAAGACATCCAAATTGGAAAAGAAGAAGTAAAACTGTGATTATTTTCAGATGACATGATATTATGTACAAAGAACCACAAAGATTCCACAAAAAAACTATTAGAACTGATAAATAAATTCAGTAAAGTAGCAGGATACAAAATTATTATTCAGAAACTGGTTGCATTTTTATGTACCAGTAACAAACTATTAGAAAGAGAAATTAAGACAATCTCATTTACAATTGCATCAAAAAAATAAATATCTAGGAGTAAACTTAACCAAGGAGGTAAAAGACCTGTACTCGGAAGATTATGACACTGAAGAAAGAAATTGAAGAAGCTACAAATAAATGACAGCATATGTAGTGCTCATGGATAGAAAGAATCAAAATGTCCATAGTAACCAAAACAATCTAAAAATTCAATGCAACCCTTATCAGAATACCAATGGTATGTTTTACAGAACTAGAAACAAATAATTTTAAAATTTATATGGAACCATAAAATACCCTGAATAAACCAGAACTATCTTGAGAAAGAAGAACGAAGTTGGAGGTATCACACTACCTGACATCAAACTATACTACAAGGCTGAAGTAATCAAAACAGCATGGTACTGACATAAAAACAGACACGTAGATCGACGGAACAGAATAGAGAGCCCAGAAATAAATCCATGCCTATATGGTCATTTAATCAGTGACAAAAGAGGCAAGAATATACAGTGAGGTAAAGATAGTCTATTCAATAAACGGTTTTGGAAAAACTGGAAAGATACATGCAACTCCCCCCCCCAAAAAAAAACAAAAAAAACTGAATCACCTTCTTACTCCATATACAAGAATAAGCTCAAAATAGATTCAAGACTTAAATGTAAGACCTGAAACTACAAAACTCCTAGAAGAAAACACAGGCAGTATAGTCTCTGGAATTGCTCTTAGTAATGTTTCTGATATATCTCATTGGATAAGGGAAACAAAATAAAAAATGAAGAAATGGGACTACATGAAACTAAAAAAAAAATTTTCACAGCAAGAAAAACTATCAACAAAATGAAAGGACAGCCTACTGAATGGGAGAAGATATTTTCCAATGATAGATGTGATAAAGGGTTAATATCCAACATATATAAGGAATTCATACACCTCGACAACACCCCCCCAAAAAAAATTCCCAAAGAGCAATCCAATTAAAAAATGGGCAGAAGACCTGAATATACATTTCTCAGAAGAGGACATGCAAATGGCCAATAAATATATGAAAAGATGCTCAACATCAGTAATTGTCAGAGAAATGCAAATTAAAACCACAGTGAGATATCACCTCATACCTGTCAGTGTGGTTATCATTAACAAATTAAAAAATAACAAGTATTGGTGAGGACGTGGAGAAAAGGGAACCCTTGTACAGTGTTGGTGGGATTGCAAACTGATGCAGCTGCTATGGAAAACAGTCTGGAGGTTTCTCGAAAAGTTAATAATGGATATACCTTTCACCTAACAATTGCACTTTTGGATATTTATCTAAAGAAAACCAAAACAATAATTCATAAAGATCTATGTACCCCAATATTCGTGGCGGCACAATTTACAATAGCCAAGATATGAATGCAACCTAAATGCCCATCAATATATGATTGGATAAGGAAGTTATGGTTCATATATACAATGGAATATTACTCAACTATTAAAAAAGTGAGATCCTACCATTTTCAATCACATGGATGGACCTAGAAGTTATGCTGAGTGAAATAAATCAGATAGAGAAAGATAAATATCATATGATTTCACTTATATGTGAACCTAAGGAACAAAAAGAACAAGCTAGTCAAAAACAGACTCACAAATATAGAGGACAATTTGGTGATGGACAGAGGAGAGGGGGTTTGAAGGGCTGGGAGAATGGGGTGAAGGGTTAAAGAAGTACAAATTAATAGTTGATAGATGGTCACGGGGATAGGGAGCATGGCGTAGGGAATGCAATTATCATTGATATATTGGCTAGGTGGAAAATCAGAGGAGAGAAGGAGTAATTAGGGGTATCGTTCTATAAACTATATAAATGTCTAACCAATGTACTATATACTTGAAGCTAATGAAAAAAATGAAAAAAGAATGGCTATCAAGTAAGTCTAGGTGTATATGAAGTGACGAGGTAATAACTCTTAGAGTGTTCTTTTTATTCTTTATCCCATGTGATACATTTTCTTTCAGATTATGATGAGACAATGTGGTTGAAGGCATACAAGCAAAAGATTTTGTCAAACCTGTCACTCTACTTTTAATAATACGTTTCAGCAATAGGAAAGTCTTGCATGATGTATAAAGTTAATATTCAGTATAATAATGCTGTTTTTGATTATGCTGATGAAGTTTGATATAAATATCTTTTTATTTTAAAAGAAAAGTTTTGCTACAGCTACAAAATTAATCTAGTGCTTTGCTGTTGTCTGGAATAACATCTGCTTTTTTACTTAGCTCCTTTTGCAATGTTTTAGCTTTAATGGTTAAGGTTGCAGTAAATAATATTTTTTTTGTACCCTAAGCAAATAGAATTTTAAAGATTGCCTGAGTAAACATGTAAATCTAAGATGAAAAACTAAATAACAATATGTATACCATACTTGCATTGGGAAATGGAATATGTGCATATGGAAAGTATGCTAGCTTTAATATACTTATAATGCAATCAGAAAATAAAAAATATTCATTTGTCACAAAAGGTATATACATTGGTATGTTCTTAATAATATAATAGTAATAATTTATGTTGATTATTAATCTGGATAACGTCTTTTGGAATATTATTTTTGTACATAGAGAAAAAGGTGTGTAAAAAAAGCAAGTAAACAAGAAGCATCTTACTAACTTTAAATGTAGGGCATTACTTACTTATCTTGAAATTATTCTTTTGCCTGGTATCATTTTTTACTAATATACATTAATCACTTTTGAGAAAAAAAAAGAGAAAAGCTATCAAATTAATTCATCTTTGATATTTAAGTAGGGAGAAGAAAAGTGTTACTGTTGGTTCTTTGACGCTAGTTTATATTTTCAAAGCATATTTGATAACCAGATTTTCCAATTTAGCTTTTGGAGAAAATGATAAATTACAAAGTAATCGATGACGAAAGACCTTTAGTTTGGAATTCATTGTAATTAAATGAAATTTCTATATTATACATGTATTTCATTTATGGTAGGTACACTCTAGAATAAAGAACTTTCTTGGAGATCTAAAATTACATTGAGAAATCTGTTTTTCAAAAATATTACCAGAAATTCATTTATTGCATATTGTAAATAAATCTATATCAAGCTGAAATCAATTTATTCAACATGAGTACATTTCAAAACATCTGAAACATCCTAGATTTCCTATTATTATTAATAAAACATTTGTACAAACCAATTTTATGTTTTATGAAAACATACAATACAAACATTATTCTTTTCCTAAAAGATGTCAAACAATGCTAACTTTTTCATGTTTTCTCCTTCTAAAGTCTTAATCTTCTAAGATTATTTCTTGAATGGATAATACTCAAACCAAAACTATCACACTGAAACATCTGTTACTGCAAGCAGAGAAATTATCACTCTATGGCCCTCATATCATTCTGAACTGGATCTCCCCCATCCCCATCCTAGGAAAATACTTAGGGCCTGGATAGTTCAGGGATTATTTTGTTGACATGTGTTCCTGAGGATAATTTTGCCACTGAACACACCAAATCTTTATTTTCTGGGCATGCTTTCTTCCTGGAAATATACATATACATACTGCTACAGAAAATATGTATTCATCTTAGGTATGTTACTAGACTAAAACTCAAATTGATTAAGTTTGTTGAATGGTATGTTTCTTTCCTTCTTGGTTTGATCTGAGATTTATTTTCTTATTAATATTGAGCTCTGAGAGATATCTGGTTATAATAGAAAGTAACTTTGACACCTTAGTAGAAGATTTGCTTCCTTTCAGGTCGGAACTAGACGAACAGTAATTTACTTGAATTGAGGCAGAAATCATGGCATTGTTCCTCAAAAATGACTACCTGACAAAAGAAATCCCTGGACTAAACTTTGTATAACCTGGCTAGATTGCAGTTTTGTTTACCTCTATAAATTGTACCCCAATAACACCCTAAGTATTCCTGTGCTACTCATTTCTCATCACCCACTCCACAGTCCACATATGTAACTTATGCAAAAAATTAAATAAAGTGTCCTTATTTCATTTTGTGGTATTTTTAACTAGTCAGAAAGCAGAAGATCCTGATTTCTATAACAGAAGTTTAGAAAATACTGACTTTTAGTATTTCAAAGAATTTCTGATTGAAATCGTTTTTATCCTGAAATCTGAATATTTTATAAAATTGAAATGACAAACTCACATAGTAACTATATGGACAAATCAAATCTATCTGTCCAGTTTTCCATTTTTAACAGGAGAAATGCATAATTTTATCATTGAAATATTCCAAATATAGAAGAAACAGAGAATGTAGCATAATGAATAGTGGTAGATTAATGATGTCTACTAGCATCTTTTCCTTCTCTAGGAATTTCCTTCATCTTTTGCACATTTTTCTAATTGTTTGTTTGCTTTTTCTTATTGATATTTATATTCTTTATAAGTTCCATGTAACAGCTCTTTGTCACTCATATTAATAGCTAACATTTTCTCCTAGTTTGTGGCTTTTTTACAGTTTATTTTGAAATAATTGTAATTTTATTGGAAGTTGCAAAAATAATATAGAGAGGTCCCACGTACCCTTTACCTAGTTTTCCCCAAACATAGTACAATATCAAAACTAGGAAACTGACATTGATACAATGTGTAGGGTGTATGTGTGTGTGTGTGATTTTATGTCATTTATCAGATGTGTCAATTTGTGTAACCATACCACGATCGAAAGAAAGAACTATTCTATTAACACAGACATCTCCATCATGCTATCCCTTTATAGTCACATCTACCTCCCTCCTTCTCCATGACCCATAATCCCTGGCAATTACTAATCTGTTATTCATCCCTATAATTTGGTCATTTTGAGAAATTTATATAAATGGAATCAAACAGCTCGTGACCTTTTGGCATTAGCTTTTGTCAGTATAATATTCTACATAGACCATCATGTCTTCTGCAAAAAAGGCAGATTTATTTCTCCCTTTCCTATCTATATGCCTTGTTCTCTTTTCTTGCTTTTTGGCACTGGCTTAAACTTCTAATATTATGTTTAATAGGAGAAGTGAGAGTGGATATCACGCCTTTTCTGATCTTAGGGGATAAGTATTAAGTTTTTCATTATTATTATTACTTTTAGCTGTAGGTTTTGCAAATTTTTTAAAATCAAATTGAAGTTCCCCTTTAATTCTATGAATGCGTGTTTTAATTTTGTCAAATGTGTTTTCTGCATCAATTGATACAATCATGTGATTTTCTTCTTAAGCTTGTTAGTATGGTGGATTACATTGTTTGATTTTCAAATATTGAGCCAGTTTTGCACCCTTGGAATATACTCCATTTTGTCATGGTACATAATTCTTTTCATATATTTCTGAATTCTATTTGCTAATATTTTATTAAGGCTTTTTACATCTATATTCATAAGAAATAATGATCTATAGTTTTCTTTCTTTCTTTCTTTCTTTCTTTCTTTCTTTCTTTCTTTCTTTCTTTCTTTCTTTCTTTCTTTCTTTCTTTCTTTCTTTCTTTCTTGGTTTGTCTTTGGATTTAGTATCAGGGGAATATTAACTTCATAAAAGAAAAGGTGGAATGTAGATTATTAACTTGAAAATTTTTATTTTTTCTAATGTAAATATTTAGAGGTATACAATTCTCTCCCAGCTCCGCTTTAGCTGTGTACCACAAATTTTGATTTTTAGTACAAAAATTAAAGATAATAGTTAATTAAATTTATCAACATATTTTTATCAACTTCTGTATTCTCATTAGATTATTATATTACATGCCTCTACCTGGACTTTCTTTTCTTCTTCTTGAAGTACATATTTAAATGTTAGTGTCATATTTACTTGAATGCTTACTATCTTGTAGATATAGGCAGGAAGTAATTTGGGAATGTAAGCAAATGGAAAATATAAAAAAAGCAACCCATAAATCTATTTAGTTTGATAGTGAATAATTTCACATGAAGGATTAGATAACAGTCTTTTCCTTTTTTACCTACATGTGATTACTTTTTAACTATCTTTAATGTCTTCATAGTGCATAATTTAAGAAATACATCATTTTACATAATTACAGTCTTGCCACACTATCACTTCAGATAAAAAAAGCTGGGAATCATTGTCTCTGGAAAAATGTGCATCACTGACACTCAAAATGTAAGTAAACATTCATTAGATTTAGTTGGTCTTGTTCCTACTGAACTATATTGTCAAACCTGCACATAGATGATCTCAGCTTAAAAATCAGAAAAAAATAAAAACTGAGTTAAAAAAATAAATATAAAAGGAATGATGTTTTCAGAGTTAGTCCAACTCCTCCCTCACTCAGAGAAGCAATTTACGTTTATGTTCACAAACAGCAGGGCTTGTATTGCTTTTGTTCTCCAAAATAAATAAGTACTATATTTTCATCTTTGCTAGTTTTTATTGTGCTGTGTTCATGCTAAAACTAGGTAGGGAGCAAATAGTTCATTTAGTATAAATTACATTTACGTTTTTTTAAAAAACTCAATTTGTGTGTTTCGATGTCACATCAGTTTTTTTCAACTAAATTCAGCAAATATTTGCGTACTTATTGTGTATAAAAAATTCTGGAAAATACCAACTGGGATTTAAAGACTCAGTACTACCCTTAAGCCCTTTTTGGTCATCTGTAATAATTCCAGATGTGCAGGTAAAAAGAAAGTAAACCTGGTTTACTTTGGTTGCCAAATACAATTTAAGTATTGGCAAGAAGTTACTTTGATTCTGAAAGGGGAAAACCAAGATTCTATAGCTTTTTTCTAAATGGAAATCAGCCTACTTTCTAACAAAATGATATTTTTTCCTACTCAGCTACTCAGTGAGAATAAAACAACAATGGCTTCTCAAATGATTGTTCACAAGAGAATGGTTCTTATATTGTTTTGATAGGCAATAACTGTAAACAGATGGTGCTCTGTGCAGGCAGATTGTTTCTTACAAATCGCAATTGAGTCTTAAGGCTCCCTCTATGCTTTCCCATGTATGAAGCCAACTCTTACATAACATAAAGGAGATGCCTTTCATGCTTCAGAATGCTGACTAATCAGTAAATACATGTATTTTAGAATATCTTGTAATGATTATATATATAATCACTTGGCTCAAGCAGTGTAAGAGTGTTTATATAGATTTGCTATATGAGTCTATAACAACAACAATAAACCATTACCCTTCAGAGTGGGTATCTTTCATTTTGTTTATTGAATCCTACCTCTGTTGGAGTAAGACAAAGCTGTAAAACAATGCCAGTTCTAAAATACATTACTTATGGCAGTAAGGAAATAGAGAAGGTTTAAGAAATTAGGATTTTTTACACCACAGCACTGAGTATGAAATATAATGTGAAGCTTGGTTTTTCATCTGAAATAAGAATATCTTTTAAAAAAGACTCATTACAGATCATTTAAAAACCAGAATGCTGCAAACCCTAGTTCACATATGAGAGTTTCTATTTTTGTATGACATAATATCTTTATCTCTACGTGGAATACTTTTTTTATTGTCATGACGACTCTTAAAATGCACATACTCATGTGCGTTCACACACTCACACATTCATAAAAATACAGTGCCCTTGACAATTTAGTTGTCTTAATGTGTGTGTGTGTGTGTGTGTGTGTGTGTGTGTGATTTCCTTCTTCTCCCCTCTCAATATTGAGAGTATTTGTATTTTATGTAGTTATATTCATAGTCTACATTGCTATCTGTGGAGTCGTTAATGTAACAACAATAATATGTATATCAATTGACTTTCTTTCCCTGATAGCTATGCCAGAGTGACTCCAAAAAAACAAGAAGAATAAAAATAAGAATGAGAGCAGAAAATAATTAAAATTTCCTCTAAAAAGCATGACAATTGCCCATTCTTTTGGCAATTTTTTACAAACTAAAATAACTTATATGTAATTACATAAAGTATACATTTATAATTGGTAAAAATGCTTAAATAGTGTTTTTTCCAATATAGTGTTTTTGTAAACTTAAATTGCTTTTACTCAGGGGAAATAAATATTCAAACCCTCCTCGTTCATGCTCATTTATGGCAATTCATTGTTGAGTAGCACAAATATAAGTACGCATTAGCATCAGTATATATATTTATGTATACATGTAGTATTCGTAAACATATAAGTATATACTACTCATAATTGTTATATAAAAGAGCCAATGATGGCCATTGTGTAGTGGCCCCTAGACTGTTTATTTCTTCACTACAGGTTGAGACAAGTTGGCTCAAAAGCCCACTGGTACTGAAGTCAAATTTTTCACACATCAAATTATTTTTAAAGTAGCCCAAACAGATGTTTAGCTATTTAAAGCCTGCCTGCTTTGTACACCCTGAGAAACCTTACCCCACTTCTGCTGGCCATTTATAAGAAAGAGCCATGGGGTTATAAGACCCCAAGCAGTAATGGCCCTTGGTAGTCCTCTGACCTAGAAACGTCCAGACATGCTGTTGAACAGCATCACCTAGACATGTTAGCCTCCTTTGTTATCCCTCTCTCCCCCAAGACTTCCCTTGTCCTCCTTGCCATATGCTTCTGGATAATCTCATGCTGCGATGGACTTTCCTCTTTTGCAAGTCTGTCTAAGTGCAGTCCAGTAAAGCTTGTGTGTTACATCATATATTTTCCCTAGGTCAGCTCTCCAAATCCTTCCATCCGTTACAATAATTATAACTATAATATATATAAAGGTTATATAGCCTACTCAGTCATCCTGGTAACTTTAATGAAAAGTGGTAATTTTAATGAAAAATAGGGTTAAAAACCCTGTTATTAAAACAAATATATAAATAACTTTTTAAAAATAAAATGATTTATAGTTAACTTTGTACTATTTTTTAAATAAATACAAGAGAATCTTTCCTATATGACACAATTATGATTCGTAATTGCTGAGTAGCCCAAAAAGTTGATTCTTCAGTTAAAATTACACACACATTATTAAACATTTTAACTTAAAACATATAAATATACTTTATTCACTTTTGTTTAGATATAGGGTTGAAACACATTCTGAGTACATTTCTCCTAATTGCAGTTCTACTTTTTCTTACATATGCTGCATTCTTAAAATGGCATCAATAATTTTCAGTTTCTGTTTTGTTCAAGTGGAGTGAGAACTTAGACTCTTATGAGGTAATTTGTAGGTAGAAACCTTGAATGTTTTAAGTTTTACTCTCATTCTTTTCTAATTGTCTCAGCTACAACTAATTAATTCAAAAACAATTTTGTTATATGCTTTCCTTTTACTGAGTCTTTCCAAATATTATAAATGGTCTTGGACACATAAACTTTAGATTTTTCAAACTCCTGGTTGATTAGTCTATATATTATTTAGATAAATTATTCGATTAGCAATTATAACTGGCATATAAAAATATTTGGAAATTATCATAGTGGGCTCTTAGTTGGTGATTTTACAACTTAAATTGTGAAAGCAAACTTAGAGGTAGCTTGCTGCTCTAGGGGGTAAACTTTACCAATAAACATTAAGTTACTATTTCATAGAGTGAACTGAGGGTAGCCTGCTAGTTTGGATACTATTATGAAATGAAATGTGTCTCCCTCAAGTTCATATATCGAAGTCCTAACCCTCAATGTGACTGTATTTGGAGATAGAAATGTTTAAGGATATAATTAAAGTTAAATGAGATAAAGATGGAGGCCTAATCAAATAGGACTGATATCTTTATAAGAAGAGGAAGAGACACCAAGAGTGGAGGTTCATAGAGAAAAGGCCAGGTGAGGACACAGTGAGAAGGAAGCCATCTAAAAACCAAGAGAGTCCTCATCAGAAACCAAACTCTGTTGGAACCTTGATCTTGGATGTCCAGCCTCCAGAATTGTGAGAAAATAAATTTCTGTTATTTAAGGCATTCAGTCTGTGGTATTTTGTTATGGCTGCCTTAGAAGATTAATACAAACACAAAGAATCAGTATGGTTTACATGGGAACGAAAGTACCTGTTAATTTAGTTGAGTTCAATTAGGAGAGTTTCTATTACATTAGTATCTCGATAGGGTTAACTAGTTTTCAGTGGCTCACTGCCACTCCTTTCCAGTCATGAAATCCTTCCTGGATTTTTATTCTTGTCCTTCAGTGTCTTTGATTCACATGGTCAGGAAATATATCTTGGAAATGTTTCCTGTACTCTTGCACATCCAGTATCTTTCTGCTGCCTTCACACTTGAATTGACAGTTTTCCTGGAAAGAGAATTCATGGATAACTTTTTCAAAGTTTAATAAATATTGCCTCACTATCCCCTGGCATTTAGTGTTGCAGAACAATCAGGGCCAATTGTATTTTATTTCTTTGTACATTATTTTTTCTGTAAATGGCTGTAGGATTTTTTTCTTTAGTATAAACTGTGATGATTCCACTAGATATGTCTTGACATTGTTTTCTTTTACTGATTTCCTGAAATATAGCACTTGCTCTCAGATTTGAGGATAAGGTTTTGTCAGATGAAGAAAGTTTCCCGTTAATCATTTGATTACTCAATCTACTCCATCTATTATATACTTCAATTAAACTTCGGCAATCGTTTTCCACATGGCTTATTTTATTTCTTTTCATTTAACTCTTTTATTCCTTCTTTATGTGTTTAAAAAGAATTTCTCATGTTTCCTTCCACATCATTAATTTGATCTTCTGTAGCATCTAATATGCTTTTCACTTTATTTATCTATCTATAAAATTAAGAAACTATAACTTAGAAATAAAATATGTTCAATCATTCCTTAACTTTCCATTTTACTATTTACAGCAATTTATTCTAGATTCATATGTGTAGTGCTCTGCGTGAACATAAAGGAAACAGTAAACTTTTCTTTTTGTTCTTGTAGTCTATTTCAAAGAAGAGCAACTCATAATCTTTACAGAAGTGAACACTGCATTCTTTAAATTCAGAATTTCTTCATGTCCTGTGATGTTTCTGTTTTTACTCTTTCTTATTCCAACTCTGCCATTCACTACCTGAGTGATCTTTGACAAATTATTTCAACTCTTTGTACCTAAATGCCTTTATATGTAAAATTAGGATATAATAACAGTGTTCATCTCACAGAATTATTTTGAATATTAGGTTTATCAATACAGTTTTCTTCACCATCTTAGCTAAGAAGAGTACCTGGCATGTGGTGGAAATTCAATAATCATTACATTGAAATGAAAGAACAAGGTAGGTTGATTTCTAGGAGGGGGAAAAAAACTTTATTCTTTCTATCCACTGCTCATTCTAACTTGTTTTGTAGGGGTAACTGTTTTCCGCTAGTGCAGGTCTCATGACTTTTCTGGTCACTCTATGATAGTTAAAATAATTCTGTGGCCATTTTAATCACAGAATCTTATTTTAAGAACTGAAATGTTTACAAATTCATTTAGAGTTAAAGTTTCTCCTTTCCCTCAGTTTGGGCCTACTTCAGGCTCAAAGTCCATAGTGGTATTGTCAGTCTCTTTCATATTTCCTAAGCTTTGTGGTTTTCCTTTTCCCTTCTTGCTCACTGGCCCAGTTTCTGATCCATCCAAGATTGGAGCTTGAAAATATAGAGGACGAGTGAGGAGAACTAACATGCAGAAAAGGTCTTAACTAGTTGATTCTAACATGACCTGCTATTGGAGCTTTCTGGGCATACAGATGTTCAAAGATGACTTGATTTCTTGGCAAGTATTTTTGAATTCACAGGGACTTCTGCACTGTACATTTCACCAGCGTGGATGTGGAACTTTACTCTAAAACTCTTTTGATCTCTCACCCCTTCTCAGAGCCAGGAGCTTGCTAGGTTCCTCTCACTGTGTCAGGTCAGAACCACTTTGGGTCAGCAGATCTTTAAGACAACTTGAGCTGGGTGAAACATCCAGGAAACTACCCATCCTTATCTTGCTAAAAAAAAGTGGAAAGAGAGGAGGTTTCAGGGTCTATACTGAGGGCATTATAACAATCTGCCTTTACCTTCTAGCTCTTATCCTGTCTGAGTTCCTGAAAAGAGAGAGGGCTTTAATTAACTTACAGATCCATGATAGGCAGCAACGGTTTGGGACTCCTATAACAGGCCATGACACCAAGAAGGAAGAGAGTGGTTCTCTTCCTCTTTCCCAGGGTCATCATGCAGATTTTGCACCACATTCTCTCCAGCGCTTCAGAGGCAGTGCCTTACTGGAGAATGTGTTGTCTGGAAAAATAAGGTAAAGATTCTGGTTCTAGATCCTGAAGGAAGCAGCCCTTAACAGACAGGAAATAAACAGCAGTGCTGCCTGGCAAAATGTGCAGGGCTGAAGCAATAGTGCCCAGTTGTTGTGATCATCGAAGCAGAAATGACATATGAAAAATGCAGGAGCTATGACATCATGGGGAAGAGGCTACAATGCCCAACAAAGACAGAGTATTAAATAGACACTACCCTAGTTCTGAGAATAGTTTAAGTACCCTCAGGGACTTTGACGTTTATTTTGGAAGAATGTGAAATAGCTATATATTCAAATTTGTACAGCTGAGACAGAAAGACCTAGTCCTCAAGTGAAGTCATTAATATTACTATTATTTATTTTGTTCCATGTAGCTGATAAGGCTCTTCAGAAACATGAGTTATATGTAGATTTCAACAACCTTTGAATAATATACTAGTCTAAAATAAAATGCTAAAAAGTCAAATCCAACCTCAATGCAAGTTGAGTCAGCTAATTATAGCTAATTTCAAGTTAAATATTTTAGGAAGTTGTGTTAAGTTTCAGAACATCAAGCTACTGCTTAATAATTTTGGTGTTACTGAAAAAGATGAAGTGTTACTATAATTTCCAGATTTTCCCAATTTTCAAAATGTTATAGCTTATGCAATTGCTTAGTGATTGCTAAAATTTTAAATTCTAAACACAGAAACAAAAATTTCTCTGCGTTTCTTAACAAGAAGCATAACATTATTTAATAAAACTGACAACTAGAACACATTTGTATTCTTCTAAACTGTTTTAGGACTTGAAAATTATACATTGTATTGTTACAAAAAGAAACTTTTTTTTCAAAATCATGCCAACCATAAAACCAGACTCGTATTTTCTCCCCTGAGAAATTTCTCTTGACCATAGTAACTAGAAATATATTCTGCTTCAAAATTCTAATAATAATTGTGTTATACATTTTATTTCATAGTATTTGTTATGGACTGTTTGGTAGTACAGATGCTTCCATACCTATTTTAGCTCCATTACCAAGTTTGAGAATGTTATATCTCTCACAGGAGCATTCTACCACTGGGCATTGCAAATAGCTGGTGTTTAGCAACACTACTGGATACATAATTTTTGATCTGCTTATGCACAACTTGACTAAATATTAAAAATCTGCAATTAAAATTTTAGATTTTTTATTTATTAGAAGAAATATAACATGATAGAAAAATAGGCAAAGGATGGAAATAAGAATTTCATAAAAGAGCAAATCCAAATGGCCATTAAGTGAATATGAAAGGAACCTAAACACATTGAAAGTTTTGGGCAATGAGAATGAGTATCACGATGTGAGATTACTTCCTATGCATCAGACTGGCAAAACAGAAAAAGAGTGATAGTATGACTTCTGGTAGTGAAGTAGGCAAAATGGTACTTTCTAACCTTGCCGTGGGAGAGGGAAGCATGAATGTTTTCTTAGAAAGCCATATGCAACATATTAACATAAACAAAACTAAACAAAACATATACTTTCTGACCCAGGGATTCCACTTCTGAGAATGTATCCTATAGAAATACAGAGATCGACTATTATAGCATTTCTGTAGGGGAAAAACTGGAAATAGGTATGTTCATTAATAAGAAATGGCTAATACATTTTAATATATCACTTGAAATTATCCTGCCATTAAAATTTAGTTCTATGACATTTGGCTTACAAAATAATGTTCAAAATTCCATGAAGAAAGTCTCCCTAAGGTCGGATGAGGCTAAGAGTAAAGATTATCCCTAGCCCTAAGCTCTCACCATCCTTAACCTCTCTAGTATTTGTACTATCTAGAGTTTGCCTTATATCTCTAGCTAGCTATTTTAACATATACATCCTGTCTCCTTAGTCCCTTGACATTTTATGTTTTTCTCTTCACAATGTTAAGGCTTACTCTTTGTGCATAGTAGGCAGACAGAATTTGATTGATCAGTTGTTTTCCTGAGTGGAACTTGTTGATAGATGACAGGCCCCTAGACCTTGATATTTGTCAGTAAAACCATTTCCTGTTCTTGTCCATTGTACACTTGGGGATATAGTTCCTCTCTTCAATTATTCAGTCATTTTGCTGAAAACTTGGAGTCTATTTGTTATACAACATAATAAAAATGTAAAGCCATTGCCATTAATAAATAACAGAACGTATGTGTCAGTTTTCCAGCAGCAAGCAGAGTTTAAGTGAGTATTCATGTTGTTCAAGTTTAGGTAAATCACCACAGACAAGGAAAATTATACCATAGTTTATGTGATCAGATCAAAACAACAGTCATTTTCTCCATGAATGAGTCCTATTAAATGAATTGTATGCTAACAGTTTCCAATAATGATTGACTTTAATAAATTATGTACTCTTTATAACATTTTAATGTACATCCTTCCAAGACTGGCCCGTTCCCAGAAGGGAATTTATCAAACAGCCTCTGCACATCAGAAATAAAAGCAAAATGATTGAAATTGGAGTGGCTGAAGCATAACTAGTGGTAATGGAATTGGTCTTGGTTCACTTTTTCTGTCACGTACCAGATGTGAGAAATCTCCCATGAATGGCTCACATTATCTTTTTTCCTGAGTTTTTGTTTTTCCCATAAGTATTAGATATTGGCTACAGACAACAATAAGATAGTCTGTGAGGCTGATCTGTGTACTGCTCTATTGCACCAAAAACTTTTATTTCTAAAATATGGTATATAAAATGAAGCCACTGAAAATATCCAAACACATGCACATTCAGAACCCTAAAGCTATATATGAGAGACTATAGGCAATTTATTTTAATCTTTAATCTTGATCTTATAACAAGGAAGCATTAAAGGAGAAACAATCAAAAGCAATAGAGATACTTTTTTAGGTTTTGACAAACCATAGAGAAAAAGCAGATTCCACTTGCTAGGATTTGCTTAAATAAACACAACATTCACTTTTGCATTCTAAATCAATTAAAGTCACTGTTTCTTATTATTCAGTTTATTAAGTATTCAGTCTGATTGAACTTCTTTCCATTCAAAAATAAACTTTATCTTTGGGAAGATACCATATAATAAATCTCATCTACTTTGCATCACTTCCCAGTGTATAGAGAAACTATTCCTAATTTTATTGGAGTAGGTAAAGGATTCTATATGGACTATATATAAATAGCAAATTTATCTTTCAAAACATAACACTATTAAGGTAGAGCATTTTTCAGTGGAGTAGGTGGCACAGCAGGTGATTTTTGCAGTTATTACCCCACATGATTAAGTCAACACTTTGCATATATATGTAGATTCAGTTTACTAAGTATATGTATATATGTATATATATATCTACATATATATGTAAAGTGTTACCGTATCAGTATTGTTAAAGCAAAATTAGAGACAAACTATGTGTCTGCCAAATAATTTTTTTCTTCCTCCTTGCACATAGTTTGATTGCATCCCTAACTGATTAGGTGGGGTTATACAACAAAGGTCCAGGTATTGGAATGGGGCTCTTTCTTTCTTCACGACCCCTTTCTTTCCATGTTCTTCCTTTTCCCATTACCTGGTTGCATATAAAGAAGGTAGAATCACACTGGAAGAAGCTTGGCTGTGGATGGCTGCATGGAGCAGAGATCTCTGCTGGCTCAAATCCAACTACAAGGTGATCAAGGAATGAATTTCTACTGAGGTCTTTGATGTTTATTATAGCAGCTAGCTTTTCTGACTAATATATTATGTACTAAGAAGGATGCTTTCAGACATAACACAATGGCCAACTTATAATGTCCTAAGCAGTAAGGACATCTACAGACTCACATAACAAGAAGTCTAGAGTTTGTTAAATTTTAGTGTTGATAAATTTAATGACTTGGTAAAGTCATAAAGGATCCAGATTTTTCCATCTTTCCACTTTGCATCTTCTTAGGCTGGCTCACTTCCTGGTCACAAAACATCTTCTGCAGTTCCATATATCACATAGAGATGATAATGGTCAGAGGAAGTAAAATGACATTTCTTGTCTTTTTTTTTTTTTAAAGAGCAAAGAAAACTCACCCAGAAGCCACCCTTCAGACTTTCTTTTATGTCTTACTTCCCAGAATTGGGTCACGTGCCTTTTTCTAAACTAATCACTTGAAAGGGCAGTGGTGTAGACTAATCGCTATGTAGCCCTTATGTACTTAAGTCTTTTCTGAAATACATGATCAGTAATATCTGAATAAAAACAGGATTCTTTTAGCAAAGAAGGAAGATGGCTTTCAGGCAACCAAAAGCATATCCTTAGATCATTTAAGGTTTATTAAAGTCAAAAATTACAGATATTCTCGGTCCCTTCTGGTTATATAACAAAACAATGTACTAGTTTAAGGGAGGTGTGTGAGTAATAAAAAAATAGAATTGACCATCTGTGCAATTTGCATATCCAAAGTGAGGTGGTATTCAGTTTCTATAGTATTAAAGATACATATTTAATCTTATAAGAGGGTGCTACTGGTGTGGGTACTATTGTTAGCAACTTTGACATTTGTATAAAGACATGGTAGCTAAGCATTTTAAAAAATTGTAGATAGGCATAGAAAACATAAAGACTATGTTTGTTCAAGTTTTCTCAAATAAAAGCAAGAAAGAGGAATATATCTACTCAGTTTATGCTATGACTGCATAAATGACAATAGTATATTTTGATCATAGGTATGAAATGATCCCAGAGGTCAATAAGGCAATTTAGAACTATTGAGCCCAATTCTGCCTATCTCAAGCAAGTAAACTGAATTCTGCCATGAAGTGATTTGTATCAGGTCATACAAAAAGTCAGTCTTTGGCAAGGCAGAAACCTACAATAGGGTTTTAACTACCTTTAGTCTAGTTCTCTATAAAATTGTATAGCACTCTTAATGTGTAAGCATTAGGAAAATGGCAAAGTAAAAGAGGAATACATTACACATGTGCAAAGCAGCATGCTATTCAATCTTTAAAATAATGATGATAGTTAAAATGTATTGAGCTTTCCCTGGGCACTATACTAAACTTTCTACATTGTATTAGTTCACTTGTTACAACTCTATGATGTAGGTCTTATTAATGCCCCCAGTTTTTATGCAATAAGAGACTAGCTTACAGAGAGGATAAATCTATTTTATAATCCAGGATCCATCTCTCATTTTCTGTAGTTGTGGACCTTTGAAGTAACTACTAGGATAATTTAAAATGAGACAAAGACTAATTAGGCAGAAGTCATCTGACTATTTTTATCTTTGTGCAGAATAGGAGTCAAAGAGAGACAGGCCATCCAGCTCCTCAAACTGATCTTAATAACACATATTTCTGACAGATTCACAAGAAACACCTTTTCCCAACACAAAATTACATCTTTTAATATACTCTTTTTCAACCCTGTATCTGCCATATGAGCCAACTAGAGGAAACATTTTTAGGAAATTCAAGACTAATCAGTTTGGTCTTGTAATCGTTGATATTTGTCTTGGAAGGTCTCCTTTCATTGTTTCTCTTTGAACTCTAGGATTTTTTAATCATCAATATCTACTCAATGCTAAACAATCTGAGATTAAGTTTCACCTGTCATGTTCAGTATCAATATTAATCAGCAGGAAAACATCTACTTAGTACATGTCCAGCAAGGCCAAGATTATGTGCAATCTGAGGCAATACAATAGGAAGAGAGTCCACCTACTAGGTGGCTTATTGTGAGAAACAAGACCAATGTCTGCTAGTCAGTGAAGCTATACTTAATACAATAATCATTAACTTTAATCACATCTACTTTCATTGTGCACTGATCAAAGGGTTTGCTTAAGATTCTTAATGAATGAACATTGCTTTCTTCTCCCTTCTGGTCTTTTGTGACTGATAATAAAGGACATATCAAACTTTCTGTCCTGCATGTTCTATCTCTCTTCTACCTGTGAGAAGAGTTAGATAAATGGCCTAATGGAATTTTGGAGTTGTTTAATTTTCCCAGATGATCCAGAATATATGTCTCAATGGAAATATAAACAACCTCAAATTTTTCCCATGCTGGTGCAATAAATATAGCTTAATTTCTATTTATATGGAAAAATCTCTCTCTTTTTTTAATAAAATGGCCTTGAACCTGACCCATTCCAAAAAAAAGTCTATATTGCTCTAGGGGTAACAATTTTATTTTTCTACAAGAATAAGTTGTATCCTAACATCTTTACAGGATGTCTCTTGGAAAGATGCCTCTTGGCATCTCAGCCTGCCCTAGCATGTATGATAGATAATAGCATTATGGCTTTAGACATTACATTTCAGCAAATAAAATCCAATATTTATTTGTCCATAAAATGTAGGTATGTATAACTATGTTTGCAAAAGTATGGATGTGTGATAAACCTGTTCGGTTTAATTATTTGTATGTTCATGGCTATAGAAAATGATAGTTAATGAATGTTAAGGGAGAAAAAACTTTAGGAAAAGTTAGAATACTGTGATATACACTAAAACTTACTGAATGGCACAAATGGAGTCTCTGAAAATCTTAGCAAGAGGGCAATGATGTTTCTAGATGGATGAGGAATAGAAAATGTCTTGTCCCTATACCTGACAGCGGTGTAGGTGTTTATATTGTTGGTCTCCTGAGTCACTGGTCTGTGGCTATCAAAATACTAACAACAATAACAAAGTCCTCAGTATTATGTTTCTGATGACAATGATAGTGCTTTATTTCCATTTGTCATAAAATTCTTAATTGAAAATGAGAGATATTGGAATTAACATGACTTTTTCATGTACTAGTTCATATTTTTACCGTGTTTCTTTTTACTTGACTTAGATGACCAAAATTTAATTGGATTTTTGTTGATTTATGTGCATCAAATATTTTGACTTGTGGCTATTTAAATTTGTGTGTGCATGTGCAAAAATAATTATTTTTACAAACATATATAGACTCTGCCTGGTATGGTGAAAAAATTAAATTACAAGAATCAGAATCAGAGTTTAGAAAATTCATATTGAATTATTGATTCTTCATTAATAAAAGGCTTTTAAAAACTACACTGTTGATTCTGTCTCCATATCACCTAAGACTGATGATTTATATTTTAAGATTTCTAGAAAAGAGTGGGATCCATAAACTTCTCAGATAACCTTTTCTTGTGCTAAACAACTTTGGAAACAAGGTGTTTTATTCCTTATTTGACTTAATTTCTATGAGTTACAGTTAAAATGTTGGCTTCCTTTTCTGATTTCACTAGAGATTAAGAATGTGGTCACAAAACACTGTTCAAATATAGGACCACATTTGTCTTGTTTATCACTGTTTCACCTGTCATAGTAACTGGCATATAGTAGGTGCTTGAAAAATATTTGTCAAAAATATAAATTAAAAAATAAAGCCCACATTTAATTATTTTTCAATATTTTTCTTTTTAGATAAATAATCCTAATTCTAGACTACCTCCACAATATCATATCTGCAATTTGGAAGTTCCAAAATCTCTTACAACTGAAAATTGTGAATTTAAAAATAACACATTTAGTGGTAAATCTTAACTTCACATGAACTCTTTTTTTTTTGATGGCAAATGTGGATCTGAACTGCCATAAGAATATTTATAGCCTTTATTGTATTTGGTATGCGTAGTCCTATATTTTGTTGTAGAAATATTAATGTAATGCTGCCTCATTAATATAAGGTATACATGCTGTGTTCCCTCCATGCACATCTTTCTGAAATTCTCTGCACATTGACATCTAGCCTCAAAGGCTTTGAGAAAATGTTGAAATTCAATTACTATTATCTTATCTTTTAAATTATTTTAGACATCTGTTTGCATATTTATCTTATAATGCTCTGACAAGATGCCAAACAATCAATACTCACAGATCAACATCAATGTTCCTTGTTTTTCTTATAATAAAGGTACAGAACAAACTTTTTCTAGGGTTTCCACATTTCTGCTCTTCAACCCAGAGGAACCACTTATAAGAAGGAGCAATTCTGCTTCTATGAACCTCCAGTTTTGACCTCTCTGTTGTGATAGCAAAGTTTTATAATTTTGACAGGGTATTATTTTTAAAGAAATGGATTTTCTTACCTACTCATTTCACATAGAATTTTGACGAGGACGCTGTACGGTAATTATTTTGTATTCGCCTCTAATCTAGATAAACCAAGCTAATAATCTTAAACTAAGAAATCTGTAAATTCTGTGTTTGATGCCATGATTTATTGTTATTAGTCACCAAATACTTTTTAAATGCTAATATATCTCTCTAACATGTATTTATTATTATAATACTTGGAAAAACATATAGCAGATAGATGCAACTAAAACAAAACTACTTTAATTCTGGATAGAATGGTAAGACCAGAGGCTATATTGAAGATATACAATAAAATTAGAGTAGAAAAAAAGTGTTGCAATTGTAAATTTGGTGAGTTTCTTTGTACTAAATTGTGCTAGCCTTACATGTAGACAAATTTTTTTTAATGGCATGACTTTTTAAAAATAGACATATTTTACACACATAACTATTCAATGAGAGGGAATATAATAATAATGATAATAGTTACTTGGCTCTTCACTGTACTTACAATTATTACTAAAAAAAAAACAACTTCTAGGAGGGTAATTTTGGACTACTAAGTTATTTACTCTTCAGCCTACATCTCTGATTCCTTGAATATAAGTTTGAAGAGGACAGTCTGAATTGAAGCACACTGTGTGTCTGAGACGAAAATCAGAAGTATAGACTATTTCAGGTGGGAAAAAGAAGAAACCACGCAGCAGGTAGGCACTCTAAAGAAAAACTTACCCACTAAATGTTATGAACTTTAGCTATGCTGTTACTGCCGCGTAAGAAGGTTATTAATGCTAAAATTGCGATTATTTTCTTATTTTTATTACTAATAAATTTCATAAATTATATTTGCTAACATTTGAATATTCACAGCCTTAAAGTATAATTGATATCTTTTCTGAAAATTATTTGACCCATAAAACTTGTTTGGTTTATTATTAACACTGGTCTGCTCAATTGTGTGTTAGAATAAAAGAAAGCAAACATTTACCTAAATAATGATTTCCTCATAAACAAATTTTCATTATATTTATCTTGCCCAAATCATAAACATGGTATATATCAGTTTTTAAGCCAATCGTCCTATTATTTTTGTACATAGCTCCTTTAAAAAAATCATCTATGTAACATATATACATGACACTAAATATATTTTAAGATATAAAGAGTAATACATTTTAGCAAAGTTCTGAAAATTGAAATTAGGAGTTGAAATTACTACTGAAAATACTGCAAAGGCGAAAAAATTTTCATTACATTCTGTCAATCTTTGGGAACACTAATTAGGGTTGAGATGCTGGATCTTCAATTTTAAACACACACATACACACATACACACACACATCTTTAGCTGCTTTGCTTTTCTGATCATGGAACAGTAGCATTCTTTTGGGCAAAACTATCAAACATTTGAGAGATGTCAATTCTTGAACAAATGAAGCAGCTAAAGTTATATGCATAATGGTAGAACAGGCTTTACTGCAAAATAGACTTGATTATGAGCCTTGGCTCATTTCTTACTAACTTAGACACATTACTTAACTGTGTTAAGATTTAGTGCTATTATCTCTAAAATGGGGACAATAATCTTGCATCAGAGAGTTATAAAAATTAAATCAATCAACACTGTCATATCTAAAGTTCTTAGCATAAATTAAGAAATACTTACATTTTAGCTTAAATCTTGAATAGTCAGATGGCTAACAAATGCAGAATAAAAATTATAAGAAGGTACAATAAGAAACACTCAGAACCTAGCAAAGACATGAGACTAGGAAGCAATGGGACAGAGCTCCATCAAGAGGGTTTTAAGGAATATCAAAATCCTGAGCACTTCAAGGTAGTTGAATTTCTGTCCCCTAGTGGGCAATGGTGGTATATCTGACCATGTTGAGAAACACACAAATCCAGGAAGTTGGCCATAGTCCTCAATGATTTAGTCCAGGTCCACCATCTTTCTATCTTTTCTGATCTATATCATTGGCTCAAGTCATTTCAGTCTCCATACTGAAGACATCAGGATGATTTCTACATATTCATTCCTATCTCCCTTCCCTCAACCTCATGCTCAACTATTTCCTTATAACCCATTATTCTAATTTTTTCAATCTATATAATAGATTCTGAAATGCTCTTCTCTCACTGCAGGAAAAATAAAAACAAACAAAAAACCCCCCAAGCTTTTACAAAATGTTGATATTTGGGTTGATTTTTGTAGAACAAGTAGGAATTAAATATTCAAGAATTTCCAGGCTAAAGAATAGGAGTCTTTTCCTTTTGTGAGTCCTAGAATGCTTTGCTGAAAATTTTCAGTAACTGTATATATGTGGTTGCTATTCCTAAGGAAAGGAAACAATGAGGATAAGCTACAGCCCTAATTCTAAATGTCTAGGCGGCCACTTACAGTAATGGTCACCATCTGACCCAGGGCTTCAGTTCCAGACACAGTGAGAAGCAGTGGATAGTAGTTTTGATCTTTGTCCCTGAATACAGTTTATGGCTCCAGAAGGAGTGCTTCCCTGGATGTCACATTAACAAAAATGACATTGAGTAGAGTCATTAACGTGTTATTTTGCTTTGGGATGGAATATACTGGACATTTTAATTAGTGTAAAGTACAGCATTATGGTTAACTGTCTATCCCTCAATATTTAGGAGAACCATTTGGCACATTTTGTATTTTCGATGCCAATTATCAATTTCTTTTTTGTTTTTTGTTTGTCTCTGGTAAATATATCATCATGCATTCACACTGTTAAGTTGATGAGCACTCTCTTGTCACCATGGATCCAAAGTTTTGTCCTTTGAAATTATTTTTTATAAACTAAAACTTTGCCACAGTGATTAGGAAAATGTCAGTGATTAAGAGAGGTGTGTGTGATTTTTAAATTCACAGATATGCTCTTTCTTTCTGAGCAGTGCTTTCTGACAGCCAATGGTAAACAAAATTTCTCTTCAATTAGACACTCATTACAGAAGACTAAAACAGTCCACATTTGACAATAATGGGTAGATGCTAAAAGTAACAATGACCAACTTGGTGCTTTAAAGTCATATAACATGCAGTTAACCGGAGACTATTTCTGCCAAAGTGAACATCTGCTTAAGTGTGAGTCAGAATAACAACTCAATGTAACTTTCAAAATTAGAATGCCACAACTCTGGGATTATTATCTATACCAGAGTAAATTGAATTAATAATATACAGAAAATGCATAAGAACTGTTAGTGAATTGGGAGTCTTCTAAAGTATACTAAATGCTAGTTTAGAAGGCTTAAATGTGGCTTAATTTTTTCACAGATTATGCAATACTTTCCATCTTTTGACGTAAATATAAATTACTTTTATTTCCTCTCTCATATTAATTATACACATAAATTATCTTATTAATATGCAGACTTTCAGTGATTTTTGTACTCTAAGAGAGGTGGCGATTACTTTTAAATGAGTGTATTTTCTCTGTACTAATCTATACAAGTTTTTAAAAATTCCTCAAATTAAAAATATTTTATAGATCAGCTTAAATATGAATTGTGGTAATACCTTTTGGCTAACAAACCCTAACTAAAAATGATACAAATTCCTATTGGAATATCTAAAAATAAACAAAGAAAATAAGATGGAAATATACACTAACATTAAATTCTGTGACTCACAGACAATATTGCTAGGCTCTGGGAAGAGTACTCACTAATATGAGATCCATGGAACAAGATTTAGAAAAATAAAAATAAAATGGGAACATGTCAGTAATTATTTCCTTATAGAGCAGAAAAGCATGGCACATCTGACAATGAGTGGTTCATTGGTTTAGATAAGGAAATAGTTCATCTCAGAGCAGCAGTGTCTTGATAAATAAAAATATAATTAACACACTAGAAATTGATTAAAATTATGTATATCAAGTCACTGACTGTCGATTTAAGATGGAGTTTCAAGTAGCCTCCCAAAAGACAAATAAGTAGGGTAAAGGTCTAGCCTTGTTTACTGTGTTTTGTCAAATGTCATATTTTGCTAGATGTCTCATAAGGCCTATGAGGAAATTACCACAGGTTAAAAGAAAGAGGAAATTATTCTGAAGACTCAGAGGAAATATAAATCTCTAAAATGATTTATTATGGACAGTAGAAAAATATTTTAGAAAAAGGATATAACTATTACAACAGAGAGGTTAAAGCTATAGAGAGCAGGTCAATATGACAACAATCAGGCACGTTTTAAGAACTTTTAGTTAAGCTTAAAAGTGATGTGGTTAAGTTTTATAAGTAATATCAGGGCATTTGATTTTTTAATTATAGAATTAAAGTGTATCCTGGTTTAAACAAAGAGCAAAAACAATGTCAAAATCTAATCAGTGGTGGCAAAGGTGAACTTTCCTAGAATGTAAAATATAAGAACAAAAGTGACAAGGTGTTGATAAATACAGAGGAAAGAGAATGAAGAGATAGCCTAGGATGGAGAAGTGACACTAAGAAAGAAAATATCTTGAAGCCAGTACCTATCCAATCTTTTATAATGTTTTCGAGTTATTCTCATCAACCTACTTACCAAGGATATGATTACGAGGACCCCCTGTCCGGAAGAACTGACATGAAAATGTGACATAAAGGAGCTATGTCAGGGTAGAATATAGGGTTAATTCAAACATAGCCCCATCACCCCTCAGAAGACAAAGAAGGCTGCTTGGTCAGCAGTCCCAAGGAGGACAATGAACAAAGGACTTTCTGGGCACTACCTGCTCCCAAGGACATTTTCTGCTGTTCCTATAGGCACTGTATGCTCCTTCGGCCATTCCCATGGACATTATCTGTCTGCTCTGCTCAAGAAGGTGCGGCGGGGAGGGTCCGTAGTTCTCAAAAAATGCTATGTGCTCTTGTAACTAAGCAGCACATTTTGCTCTCACTTGCTTGGGAAGGCAGTTATACCCCTGATGAGCTAGTTTTTCCAAGGATCAAGGTCATGGGATAATGCAACGACTGATTTCAGGACTGGACACCCAGTTCCTCTTGCCTCCTCACCAGATGGCCTAGGAAACAAACCTCAGCTAAAAAGACAAGATAGATGGCCTTGGCCACCCCCACTCCCTTAGTTTCTATGATTACTTATTTCCCTATGTAATCGGTGCTCCCGAGACACTCAGAGAACCAGGCTTTTGGAGCAATAGCCCACCTGTATCTCTGGGAGTTGCAACCCTCTAATAACCTGTTATTCTATTTACCCCAACTCCTATGTCAGTCTTTGGCTGGCGCAGGTAGCATGAGCCCTGGATTCAGTTTCCCTCCGGTTTCACTACTACTCTCTGCTTAACCCACTCAGCATAGGCCTCCTTCACTATTATTCCTCAGAATCTATTAGGAGTAAGACTATGTCTATCTCTTTAGACTAAACTCAGTGGTCCCTTTGTAGTCTTCATTTAAGTCTACTGAGCATCATTTGACAGTTTACTACTCCTTCTTTCTTGAAATATTTCTTTCTCTTGACTTCCATGACACAACATTTCTGTATATTCTACTTTTCTGGCTGCTTTTTCTCAGTCTTTTTTTACATCTCCTTCTTGTTCAGTCATTAAATACTGAAATACACAGTGTACTCCTGGGCCTTTCTCATTTTAATAAATGTTACCACAAACCTCCCAATTACTCAATTTAAGAAACCTAGAATATTTTTGTTCTTTTTCTGGCCTCCTTCCCCTACTCAACCAAATCATCACTCCCATCCTAGTCTAAATCACTATCTTCTTTTTGTGACTTCTCAAATATTTTCCTGTTTCCTATTGTTCTTCACTGATAATTCATTTGCTAACCAGGAGCCAGAGTGATCTTGTAAAAATATAAATCAGATCATGTCACTCCCTTACCTAAAATCTTTCAATTCTTTTCCATTGCACTAAGAATAATATCCAGTCAGAATGACACAGAAATATTAACAATAAAATAAAGGGCAAACAAGTCAAAAGATACCAGAGCGGAAATATTAATTCAAGCAAAATAAAAATCAAGAAAATCAAATCAGTAACCATAGGTTAATTTGAAATTGATGGAATGAAATATACAATGAAAGTTATAAAATTGGACCTGATTTCGTTTCCTTTTTTAGGGAGTAAATGGATTAAATAAGTTAAAGGAATCACTTTTAGACAAAATACATCAGGGGCTATGTATCCATTCCAAGAAATAAATTGTATATTTTAGTGAAAGTAGTCTCCTTTAGAGAAAGGAGACATAGTTTCTGAAAATCTTTTCTTGAGCATTTTTGTTTGATAATTATGTTTCTAAAAGTTCTTTGTTAAGTGTCCTTTATTGGAGAATTATGCCAACTCATTGTGTATATATATGTATATATGTAAGATTATACATACATATACAAATATGCATAATACATAAATAGGTATATCTATCTAAATCTATAAAACACTTGTTATATATAGAATGTTAGGATGTTTTAATTTGCTTTATCATATTAGCACAAATTAACAACATAAAGTGACATACATGCAGATTTGTTGTTTCAGAAATAAACTGATTCTTCTGTTTTCTACATTTTCTTTCATATAATTGTACAATATATAAACAACTGTGGATTCTATATATTTTTCTGCTCTTCTAAAAAAATATTGAAAATTCAATCTCATTTTCTTCTAAATTAGAAATTCTTGACAGTTATTAAGATGTGACATTTTCTTTTTCTACCCATTCTTTACATCATATTCCTGTCAATATTAATGTACGCAATTATTAATCTGTAGTAGAAGATCCCTTAATCAACCTCTTCTTAATAAAGTTAACTGTTGAACTAAGTTTTCCATATAACATGTGCTGTCTAATGCCCCGGGTATGCTGAAAGTTATCGCTCATAGGATATGCTCTATTTGTCTTGACAAGAAATATTTACTCCTACCAGTTGAATTGAAGAATTGCTCTAACAGGTTTATGGCAAGACTACCTGTTAATGGAAATCATAAGAGTTTAAATAAATATAAACTGATGAAATATGTTTGGAAAAAGACAGTTATTGCAACGAAATCTAGATTGAATCCTTTGGAAAGACTTGATATACGTAAATGGCTAAAAATTGCTCTAAGATCTGCTTTTACTTTAAAGAAACCCAAGCCGGAAGTGGAGATGATGCATTAGAGATGGTTTATACAATAAAGATTTGTAAATATTACAGTTCATTTATGGCCAATATTAAACTGGTGAATCGATGTTCATGTTTTAAGTAAAATTATAATGTACAGTGCTTTTCATCTATTTATTACATTTACGTGTCCACATCCTATATTTTTAAGATTTGCTACTGAAATGAACTCTTTTTTTTGAAATGAACTCTTTCGATTAACTAACACAGCATGACTCCAACTCTTGTACAATAAGAGGGATTATAATGTATCTGATAATCTATTTGTAAGTTTTTTCCACATAGAATTGAAGATCCATGATCAAAGTCATTATCAAGATATGCTCTATAATTATACCACATATTATAATAACATATTCAGTTTATTATATAATTCTTTTAAGTATAACTATACAAATAACCAATTCCAAATAATAATCACTAAATTTTGATTGTAGAATTTCTATTCTTTATTATGATAGAAGTGGAAATACTCTTAACCAGACGTGGAAAAATGAAAAGTTTGTCCTTCACCCTTGTAATCAAGTTCTAAGGATTCATTTCTTGTTTCTCTTGCTATGACAACTGGGCTGTTTAGACATTGTAACAGTAAAAGACGCTAAGCTTCCTTGTCTATTATTAACAATTTAGATTTTAAATTTGAATCTAAATTTTTAGGGCATTTGCTTCTTTCCAAATTGCCAAAAATATCAATTTATTACTACATGGACTTTCTAGCTTTGTCTTGGGGCTACCATTTATCTCAGTTTCTGCCCTTCCTTCTCTGCATTTCCGCATCTAGGCAAAAGGCTATTGTAGCTCTGTCTTGAGTTGCCTCCTTCTAATCTGTCTACACATTGTTTGATCAATTGCTTCTGTTGTCCTAAATTAGTCAGAAATTTTTCATTTCACTCACTTCGTGGGTAGAAAATGATTTCCATTAGACAGAGGTATAAAATGATTCTATCAGACCAAGTCATAGAAAGGTATGTCCTGCATTATAGAATTAAACATGCCCTGTGGCTGTAGGGTTGTGGAGTTTTACTGTTTAATCTTTTCATGCTCACTGTTGTGTAGACCATAAGAACACTCCCACATTTTTACTCTCAGTGGCTGGTAAGTTTAGATGGTTAGAAATTTAAATGGCATTTTATCTATCTATATACCTATCTATCTTTTATATTTATAATTATTATTGCTTTTTTATAAATATACATATATGTTTATATATGCATATATGTGTATACTTATATATACATGTATGTGTATATATGTGTGTCTATGTATTTCTTATATGCAGCATGTAAGGGATATGACTAATTGGCCACTTGTCACAGAAAGCAAAATTAGTGGTTTGATAAATAAAGGGTAATAATGTGTATTTTTCTTCTAAACATGATCTAAATTTGTTATTTATTTTATAGAGACATCAAAATGAGCAACAACTCCTGAATGTTCTGTGTATGTACAAATGATAGTTTATCATAATAGAGAGATATTTCTGTAGTTCATCAAATTGTGGTGGCAGTTTTCAGCCTGTCTTCCTTTGCTACTGGTTTTATAGTATTTTTCTGGAGACAGAAGCAGATACATAAATCCTCAGAATGAAGAAGATCTCTCTTCTATTAAGCTCAAACAAAATCACACAATTGGGAGTCTCAACACAATCCCAGATTAAACCTAGGGATTTACTTTAAAGAGAATTACTTTTAAAAATACTCTACTAAAATTCTAAAAAAAACCTATTAAAAAAAGATAAAGCTATTTTCTATTGTTTAAAATTTTTTCTACTTTTCAATTTTTTTAAAAAGTCTTTTTTATATCTGATAACATTTGCATTATCTTCTTTATATCTGACATGATTCTGTTGTACAGCTTTCTCATCTATGAAATTAAATCTCTGAAGCTAGGGCATAAAAATCTGCATTAAAAAAAATTCAAGGTGATTGATTTTATATATCTTAAAGTTTGAGAATCAATAATCAATATTTATAATGAAGTTTAATGGAATTGTCCAAAGTAGACTTTAGTGATCTTTGTGTAAACAGCCCTACATTATTTAAAGTATAGTTTGGTCCAAAACGAATAGGAGTAGCTTTATCTGAAGAATAGTAGGAAACATTATGCAACAGGGTGCTATCTCTTAATCCCAAAGGCTCTCCCAGTGACCATATCGTTGGACTTGGAAATCTTTTATTATCAACCTTTTAGGCTTAATAAAATTGAGATTTGGTTAAAATTAAAATGCCTATTTAAGAAAAGAATAATTTATAGCTTTAACAATTTAGCATGAACTTTTTTTTTATCAGACTAATTTTAGAAAAATAGCAGGACCTGAATGACTGAAACAGAAACAGTTGAGTTTTATTTGTGGAAAGAGTTCAGAGCACAAGGAAACTAGGCTAAGCACAGTTTGAGTAATTAATCAATCAATCAATTCAATTCATAAATGATTCTTTGTAATTGTGTTAGATGTTATAGGACTTAAAATACATAAAAGAGGTAAGATATGAATAAAGATATTTCACCATATTAATTAAAAACTGCCCAAAGAAATGTATGTAGAGTATAAAAGAGGCAATAATTCATAAGGTGAGGAAACACAGCTCACAAAGTTCCTTGGAGGACTTAAAGTTCAATCTTGACCTTTAAAGAAGAAAGAATTTGGATAAACAAACTTCAGAGGAGAACCTGGTACCACTGGACATGAATATTAGAGGAGCTGAGTGTCCACTAAGGGAGAATAAAGGCCTAGAATAAGAAATAAAATAAACTCTGCTACCGGAATACACATTTTTTTCTTCATAATAAGGTTTATATTTGAATTTTTTTAAAAATGAGGCCTTTAAAAAATTTTATCAATAAGATAATAGAATCTATAGTTCCAATCTAGCCAAAAGCTCCACCATAGAGTAGTTGAACTCAGGCACCCATTAGCACAGTAGGCAAGCATATGTTTTGAGGTATTGAAAGGTTGGTATTATCTCTTACTTGTTGCACATCTTGAAATGTTATTATTTTTGCTTCTTTACTAAAATAATGACCTTACTAGAGCCTGACCTCTCTAGGTATGAAAGAAAATTGGAACCTGGCACTTATGCCAGAAAGGATATTCGATTTGCTGAAGACAATATAACAAGCACAGGGGCATTTCCAAAAAAATTTCCATCCTGTTCATGAATGCCAATGACAAAGGAGAAGATGAAAAATTCCAGCTTTTAACTCTACCTTTACGAAATGGTAGCATGCTGAGGTCATGAGTAATAACATCTCTGAACTATCAGCAAATGCAGTTTTTAAGAATTTTCTCCAGATTAGAATAATCAATAAAATCTGAGTAAAAGATAAAATTGAAATCTAATCTATTTTTTTTTTTAAAATTAGTTTTTATTTTCTTGTATAAAAAGAAACAAAGTTGACTTTCTATAGAGTTGGGATTGGAAATCTACATGTTTATGGATAGAATTCAGAAAAAACTTAAAAGTAACAAAGCGTAGAAAAAAAGTAATTGACAGTAATTTTCCCTTCTCTGAGAAATCATATATTTAGTAATTTTAACTTAAAATATATTACTTACATAGGTTGTTTATACTTGCAAAATTTATTTATATAGTTATATGAAAAAATCAGATAAACAGGCATTGTGAAAAAGCAATCATTAACCGACATTTGAAATATAAACATATTCAAAGACTGACTTAGTAGACAATATAATCTAAAGAAGGAAATTGAAAATCTATCACATGACTTGGACAAAATGCAAGAGATAGTAGCTTATGATAACGGGAATGCCAAAAAAAAAAAAATGGAAAGAAAAAAGAAAAAGAAAAAGTAAACAGCATCAACATTGGGGTAAATACACTAATTTTGAGGCATATGAAGAGGGTAACAAAACGGTTCTACCTGGTCATTGAATCAAAAATGGACTTTAATTGGAAACAGACAGATGGCATAAACACGATTAGCATAGAGAAAGCTGTTGTGTAGACATAGAGATCTAGGATATTGACTTTGGTAAGACTGTCTTTAGTTTGCATTGCCAATGTTATTCAAATTGAAAGAAATATCAGGGAAGGTTGACTTTCATGCTTAAGATTCCTCCAGTCTCATTCTTGCTCTTTTAAATAAACAATTACATGCTCTCATGTAATTTAACAAATAGGCGAGGTTAATCTATTTCAGATATTATAACACATACATATGCATAATGGAAGAAAAAATATTTTCATATTGATGGTTTGTTTTCTTTTGGCAACATTAGTTCAAAATGAGAATTTTTCTAAGTATGTTTATTACAAGAAGGCTAAAATTTTTTTAGCATTCTAAGAGTTAAAAATAAGGATTTGGGAATAATTATCTAAATCATTTTTTAGAGTGCGTATCAAAACAAAATAAGAACATCAAACAGTGAGATAACCCAGAGATAGAAATTTTTTCATCTATCTTTGCTTTTATCAGATAAGATTTAAAGAGTTGGTTAGATATTTAATCACTACATTCACCTGGTCATTTTTCAAGCTTAATCTATAAATCCATTTTAAATAGGCTTTGTCACAAAGCATTTAGTAAAAAATGCTTGTAGATAAAGGTTTTTAATAGAACACTTTTTAGAAGTATCTTATTTTGTGAACTAGCTTTTGTCTTCTAGCTTTTTTGGACATTGAAGAGAATATTATTTAAATCACTGACTCAGACTCCAATTTTTTGATTTGTTTGAGAAACTTATAAAAATGAAGGACATTCCTCCTTAAAAAATGCCCATGCACATGAAAATTTTTATATACTTTCAAAAAGTTTATCCTTTGAAGCCCTATACTAGGGGTCCATGGATCTCAGGTAGAGAACTTCTAATTTCAAGTAAATTTATAGGTAATGTTAGCAATCTTTTATTTAACATGAATAAATATGATAGAAGCTGGATACAATGGTAGAGCTCACTTTTCTAATTGCCTACTTAAATTATTGCTCATGTGTTTAAAAATTCCTAATAGTTGATTATCTCTCTTTTCTGTTTTAGCTGTCTGAAAGTTCTACTTTATAACGTAATAGAGTTTGCGTCTCCGTAACTTAATTGCTCCTAATTCTGTTCTCCAGCATACTCTAGAATGACTCTCTTCCTTATTTTAGCAGATCTTTAAGTTTTCTTACTCTTAGAACATTAAACATAGAGAAGGGACCTTACAAATCATTTTAGTTTAAATCTTTTAGTTTACAAATGATAAAACTGAGGACATAAATAATGACATGTATTACTTCTCTCAACAGTATTTTACCAGAATGCTTTATGTGCCACTAACATTATTTTAAAGCATGTTCTCCAGATGATTCCTTATCCACCCCTCCTCCAACTGCTTTTCTCAGGGTTCCTCATTAGTGTGGCACCAGGAATGTGTCACAAGGCTCTATTTGGGGCTTGAGCAGTAGATAGTAGAATTTGTGCTAGCTTTGAAATGGCCAATTTTATTCAACAAAATGTTTATTTAATCTTTTAAGTGGCTGTAATTTGAGGATTTTTATATGAACGCTTGTCAATTGATCAGTTTGCAAGTTTAACTTTCTCTTTAATGGAATTTTTAAAATGTCAGACACATCTAAAAAAAATTGAGTAAGAAAAATTAGTAAAATAGAACCACTTAATAGTTGGTCACATTTAGGGAACAGTCACAGTGTGTCAGTAACAGAATTGAGTAATTAAATGAACTACTATCTCATGTAATCTTCCCAAAGGTTTCATGCAGTAGATACTATTTGATATTACTATTAATGTCATTTTATAGATGAGGAAACTGAGGTCCAGTCATAGGATGGCCACATAATTTGAAGTGCTAGAACTAAGACTTAATTTCAGAAAACTCTCCAAGGCTCATATTCAATTGATAATAATAACAAATATGTCAGTTCTTTAATATTTTATTATAAATTAAATTTAAAAATTTTTAGTAAGAAGTGTACATAGCAAAAATGATCTCCACCTTCCAGATAGTGTTAACTAAAATTAACTTAGTTATGTTTTTCTAGGCCATTTTCCTAGATAAAATTAATTCTAAATTTTGGGTGGTATCAGAAATTGGTAATAGTGTTAAAAGCTGAAGTTCAAAGATAACTGCCAGACATCACTTCTGCTATTAAGAAAAATATCTTCCTTCTGTAAAATATTTTAGCAGAGTAGGTAATGTATAACCAGATTAACAACTGTATTTTCACTGTTTATATAAGGCTATAAAATTGATTAGCCAACACAATTTTATAAAGCTTCATAATCAACACATCTTCTAATATTTTTTAACTTTGAATACATCATTATGTTACATGAGCCACAAACTATAAAGGCTGAACATACTGCAAAATGTTTTTTATAGCTTTGATAAAATAAAATGTACATAAATTAATCTAGCATCTATTTAATGATATGCATAATTGCTGTTGTGCTACATGGCAATTAAGCCTGAATGGACAACAGATGATTATAATTTTATATAGCCAAGCTAAAAATCTATAGCTCTTCTCTTTTCTTCTCTTTTCTTGTTATTCCTTCACTATTTTCATGACCAGTAGTGCTGATACCATGTAAAACTTAATCTTCATTAGTCCCACATATACATTCTACTGTCATAGCTATTCTCTCCACCACCAAGGTCTGAATCTGACCTCTCTCCTGTTAGAGTTCTATTAATATAAATCTCTCCTTTCTTCCTGTCTCTGCAGCTGCACACCAGGATTAAGACCTGTTTTCATTTTTGTGAAATCTTTCCTCACCTAAGATTTAAATAGAATGTAATTTTGAAAAGAATGGCTGTGAGGAAAGGCAGAGCTGTCTTTGAGTTTAATCTGTGCTTAATTCCTAGTTGAGTAGAATTGAACAATAAATCTAAGCTCTAGAACCTCAGTGTTTTCATCTGTAAAACAGGTAATTGATACCTGCTTGATAACTGATACCTACTTGTTGGCTGTGACTTACACAGCCAACAGATGTAAAGATTTTGGCCCAGGCTCTGACACATAGTTATTGTTCACTAATTTGTAACCAATAGTATTATCTTTGCCTCAGACTAATTCCCTTATTTTAAGCTATCTCAGGTCTGGAGAGCTAGAGGCTCTGTGGATCTGATGCTGTGGTAGCTGGCTTGCCTGGCTGAGCAGACAGGATTGTGGCTATCCAGAGTCTCTCAGAATGTGGCCTGAGTGCCTGGACCTGAGACTGAGAGAAGTTATGTGGGAGCAAAGATAACTGTTTACATAAGGGGAAGGAAGGCTGATGAAGGAAGAATGGTAGTTCTAAAGGGTGATATTACAATTTACAAAAAAGTTTGGCAAGAGTAGATTAAATTATAAAGGTCCAGAAACTGTAGGCACACATGTGAGTGACTACATATACATTTTCTAGTTCCCCAAAATTTCTGGAAATAATACTATGGTAACTTCAGCCAGGCAATTTCCAGAATCCTTATTTGTACTAGCAAGATGCTCCTCTAAAATAAATTAGGTTTAGATTTCAAATAAACCATAGAAGTGGTCATAATATCTGAAGAACAAGAAAAACATACTACTACTTGGTTCTTTGAAAAAGAGATAATGTTCATCCTGCAATACTTTTATGTCTAGGTACACAATGCAAATAACCAGGATTGATGATACAGTGAAACTCATTCACACTTAATTTAATAAATCAGCAGACACGAGTGGACTCAAGCCATTTCTCACTTTCACCAGTGGAAAAGGATTAGAAAGTAGAACAGCTCTGTAGATGTCCTGACTTGGGTGCAGGGTGTGGGGGATAAATATTATAAAAGAGAGGGGAACAGGTGCAAAAACAGAATAATGACACCGAAAACTGACTTTGATGGTGTTGAAATTGTTCCAGGATGTGCTTCTTATCTTAAAGGCAAACAATTAATGAGTTATGTTTTACTGTTCATGATGTAGGTTGGGAAAATGTTATTCATAATTATGCCATAGTGGAGAAATTATATAGAGAGTTGGAGGTGGTAATGATAGTGATAATATTTACCTAGATTTTACAGTGCTCTAGGTACAGGGAAACTGACTCATGATTAGCAGAAATAAATAAGCAGACAATGCAAGAAGCTTTTATAGCTCTACTTGTTTTCCCACTAGTCAGTAAGAAACAATAAACCAAAGTACATTTTAATTATCAAGACATGATAGACTGTAACTAACTTCTGTATTAAAAAGTTGCTGGTGATAAATCAATATAATTGAAACCATACGTGTGCTAATTCCTAATTTATGATCGAATGAATTGGGTGTCAGAGTAACACAAGCAGAATAATTACATGTCACTTTAGCTCTCAAGAAATTAAGAGCCCATGTCAAGAGAGAGAACTCTAATTCAGGGATTTTGCAAGTTCTATGATCAAATTCTAAGAGCACAATTGGGAACATATTCTAGATGAATATGGGTTTTCTTATTCATTCTAACTAGAAAGTAACAGCCTGTATTTAATCAATTGGAGATAGTTCATTTCATTGGAAATATAGCCTTTATTGTGATATCAAACTGTTCTATCTTGGATGATCTTGATACATTAGATTTCTTTCATTTCATAGGATAACATTAATTGAATATAAATAAATGATTTTATTTTATTCAAATATATTTACTTACAAAATCTAGAATAATAGAAAAATATAGCATCTACTATAAGTGTACAAAATGCCATTATGATAACATACTTCAGCTACAGTTTGGCATGAAGAATGTGCTTGACAGAAAAATATTGGATCAAGAAATTTGTTATTAAAATTATTACCGAAATCACAGTTCATTACTTCATTTCAAAAGAAATTATTGGCTGTATTCCAGGCTTATTTTAGGTAGGAGTAATATCAAGTTACATAAAATGTGGAATCCATTCTTAAGGAACTCATAGTTTAGACAGTGAAATGGATGTGCAAATACTCACTTTGAAATATAAATGCATCATTATATGTATATGTAAGGTATAATAATGGATAAGGAGAGTTAATAATAAATTATTCAGAAGAGAGTTTTGGTAGGTAAGGGAATCTTCAGCACAGAGTGGCATGAACATTTTAGGCATGAAAAAAAGCTCCTAATGGAGAACCCATCACATATGCATTTAGTGCATCCTAGTGAAATGTAAGAGTGACTACAAGTAATAACAATGAGATGAGAGGGCAGACTGGATGGAAAATACCGAAGGAGATGCATCTAGGGAAGTAAGCAGTGTACATATCAAGGTATGTACTAATTTCAAAATTATTTTTAAAAGACTACTATGGAAGTAGATGTTGACATTTTCCTTTCCTGGGAATTGTACAGGCTAGCAATAACTTGTTAATGGTCAATAGCTAAAAGTAGGGTCCCTAATGTTGTATGGTCGATGTTACCTAAGTTGGCACAAAATAGGTAAAGCTGGTGAGCTTTAGATTATTCATGTTCCACGAAGAATTGGAAGAAGCACTATTTTGTTATTAAACTTACAGACTTTCTAATTCTTTTAGAATATGTGCACATCTCTTCTTATAATTCTATTCCAATTTTGACCCCAACAGCTACCGGCCTATTGTCTCTTTACAGCCAAAATTCTCTAAGTCCCAGCTAAAACCACAGATTCTAAGATTTCACCCTCCATTTACTACTTAATGTTTAGCAATCTGACTTACATCTCCACCGATCCATTGAAATCATTCTTGGTGAGGGCATCTTGTTCTATGTAATTAATTGATAATTTTTAGCCCTCTCACTGGAGCACTCAATAACATTTGAAAACCCAAAATTATACCTTGATACTGGTGTCATTCCTCTCTCTTGGCTCCCCTCGTCACTCTAGATCTTATTCTCCTTGCTGAATCATCTTCTACTCACTTCTTCAATGCTGGGTTTCTTTAAGATACTTTCTTTGACTTATCTCCTAAGATCGATACTCTTATAATCAATACTTTATTAAATGTCAAACTTTTTCTGAAATCATTATTTATAATTGATAACAGATTTCAGTGTAGAAGCATGCCTTTATCATGGCAGTTGTAATACTTGATGAGACTCATTTATTTTTGTCTACTTCTTCATATTATAATAAACTTTTAAGGGCAGGGATCCTATACAATTAATCTCCCTTCATTTTATATCCAATGCTTGCTATAGAACCAATATTTATTATATATCAGGCATTATTCCAAATGTTTTATTTGATGATATTATTTTATCATTACTGCTACCCTGAAACATAAATATTATTCCCATTTTATGTATTAAAGATGCTATTTTAGGAGTTAGATAAAATTTTCAAGATCACATAGTTTTTAAATAGCAGAACAGAGTGACCAAGACATCAGTTTTGATTCTAAAACCTAATGCTAAATGCTTTACATACATTATAAGCTGTAAAACCAAAGGTGACAAATTGGTTGCATCTCTTGTGCCTACTTAATTGACCAGTGAAGACCATGGGGAGTTCTGTGTAGATGATTTTGAGGCTGAACTGGTACTCACTGGGAAAGAATACTATATCTGCTCAACATCATCTATGAAGAATATCCAACAGGTAATGACAATATGTTTGCAATCATCACATGATTCTATACAGTCTTCCTACCGATGAAAGAATGATTGAATAATAAATACATTTTATATTTTCTTGAACTTGTAGATCTTAAAGCATTTTGTAGCAGATCTATAAGTAGGATACTATGATTCCCTCTCTCTGTTTATGGTATTCCTAGTTGGCTGAGAAAAATAAATAAAAGTGTCTTTCCTTATTGATTCTTTCCTCTGCCTCCCTTCTCCTGCCCTTTGCTCGATTCCTTCTTTCTCTTCTCTCTCTCTCTTTCTCCCCTCTCCTTCCTTTGCCCTTCCTTCCCTTGCACCACAATTTTCTACAAATCTCAGTTAAATTTCTAGGCTTCAAGAAAATAAGCATTATTTCCAAAAGGTTGGTGACATCTTGCTTTAATTATCCTGACACATTTTCAAATCAGAACAATACTACTTAAGAAAATTATCAACTTTTGATCATTATTTTTAAAATATGTAACAAGATTAAAGACAATGCCTTAACTATACATTAAGTCTAAAATTAGAAATAGAAAAATACATCAAATTGGTTTATATTTCCAAAATCAAAATTTAATATATTTTGCAACTTGTCTAACAATAACAGAAAAGAAGAATTTAATAGTTTATATTTTGATTAATAATATAGTCAAGTTTTGGAGATGCTACTTATAAATTTTACATTGGAAATGAAAGACACATTCAGGAAGTATAAAGTATTTAGTTACTGACTGCAAAATTCTATATTGCTTTTTAAATAGATTTATTTTGAAATAATTTCAAACATATAAAAGTTGCAAGAATAAAACAAAGAATCCTGTAGATTTTCTAATTGTTAACTTTTGCCACATTAATTTTATTATTCAATCTCTCTCCTCTTTCTCAATGCATGCATATGGGTTTATATATATATATGTGTGTATTTTTTATTACATAGCATATGTATTCTATGTATATGTATTTGCATTTTATATTATGTACTTGAAATATATTCATTTGTTTTTTGAATCATATGATAGAGACAGCATGCCATATCACTTTGGGGTATATTTTCTAAAAGTGTATTCTCTTACAATTATCAAAATCAGAAAATTTAACAGGAATGCAATATTATTCTGCTATATAGTTCATATTTGAATTTTGAAGTTATCTTAATAATTTCCCTTATGATTTTTTTTTATCGAGCATCCAATCCAGGATCACAGTTTACTATCATGCCTCTTTGATCTCCTTTATTCTAGGATAGTTCCCTAGCTTCTCTTTTTTTTTCAAAGAATTGATTTTATATTTAGTGTATAGGCTAGTTCTTTCATAGAATATCCCTCAGTTTGGGCTTGTCTGATATTTACTCTCGATTAGATCAGGTTATACATTTTTGGCAGGAATACTACAGAAGTGATGTATCCTCCATGAACCATAACAGAAGCCACATGATATTAATTGTTCCATTATTGATAATGTTTATTTTAATCACTTTATCAAGGTGGTATCTGCTAGACTTCTCTCCTGTAAAGTTAGTATTTTATACTTTAGTATCAGCAAGTAATTTGTGAGGACATACTTTGTACCTAATTCCTTAGAGAGGTAGTGTAGACATCAACAATCGTATTTTTAAGTAATTAGGCAGGAGTGATAGAAGCAAAGGCCCAGTTCTGTAACCATAGAAACTTTCCTTGAAGACCTCCCTTAAGGACGTCCCAGAAACACCGCCCTTTTAAGGTTATAAATTACCCCAAATCCTAAAGCACAAAAACCATAAAAGCTGCTGGCTAAACCAGCTACAACTGCATGCACAGAAAGTACTGCCCATAACATCAGCCTCGTTATACCATCATTATAATATCATGCCCGGAAGTTCATGAATCTACTTATAAAAGACTGAATTCTGGGTAGGTACATGCGCAGTAGGCAAAGGGTTATGTAGCAGCCAAGTATCAATCAAAATGACCTCATGAGCCAATCACCTAGGAATGCCTTTGGAACCACCCATCAGAGCCCAAATATAAACAGACTTTCCCACTTCTGTGTGGTTACAGCTCTCTTTTCTGAAAACCCACTCCTCCCTTGGGGTGTACTGTCTTTTCTCTTCACCTCCAAAATTCCACAGGGCTGCAACTTTCCCCAGTGTGACCTATCTTCTTCTAAAATGTACTTTCAATAAATCTTACTTTTTCTAAATCTCGCCAACCTGTAATTCTTTGCTGAGTTGATGGGAAAGAACTCAGGGACAACACACAACACCACTGTCCTCCACCCCCATGCCTCTGGGGCAACACCGGAATTCACATCACTCCAGAGGTAATAATATTAATGTAAAACAAAATAAAAAGTAAAAAAAAAAAAAAAAAAGATCATTCTCCTTTAACTCTTGTAATTCTAGTAAAACTACTTCCCCGAACTCTTTGTATCCTTCTTTGTCTCTCATTCCCTAAAATTTCTTTACAAAATATAGGTAAGATATGATTCCCTCACTGAAAAATATGTGATAGTCTTCCATCAACATCAAGATATCTGTTATATGGAATATAGTAAAGATTTCTTAAAGTGTCTCTCAAGATTCACAAATTAACCTCAACTTCCTTTTAGTGTTACCTTCCACTACCTACAATATCGCATCTTACAATATCAACAGACCCTTGGTTGCTGCTGCTTCTCTTCATTTACATATAGTGTTTCTTGAGTGAAATACCCTTTACTCTTTCTCTATTTGGGAAATTTCTGCCCTTTAAAAAGAAGTGTACATGATATATTTTCTATGATTACTATGAACGAGTAATCATTCCCCATTGCACCTCTTATTTGAATGCTTTTATAAGTATTTCATTCAGATTCTTAATTATACTTATTGAAGCATCTTGCATTTATTTATATGTGTTTTTGTCACTTGCTCTTGATTGTGAATTCCTTGAGAAAGAGCAAAAATCATATCATTCATTTTTATTTTATTTATTTATTTTTTTGTTATGGTTGTATTTTGGCCTCCAAAAATTCATGTTAAAGTCCTAAAACTCTTGTACCTCAGAATGTGACCATATTTGGAAATAGGGTCATTACAGATGTATTTAGTTAAGAGGAGGTTATACTGGAGTAGGGTGAGCCCCTACTTCAATAGGATTGGTGTTTTTATAGAAAGAAGAAATGCCCCTTCACCACACACACACACAGAGCACCAGGTGAAGGTAAAACAAGAAAACAAAAGACATCTGGGTGATGCTGAAAAAGAAAAGGAATGCCAAGGATTGCAAATCATCAGAGCTAGAAAGTGTCAGGGCAGTTACAGATACTGACATCCATGTCTCTATGTAGGTATTTTAATCTGCGCACCATCGTGTAATAAGATGAGCCTTTCCCCAGGCGGACCTGGGTTTAAATTCCAGGTTTAATTTCTTAGCTATCAAGTTCTTCAGCAAATTACATGCTCTCTTTTCCCTCATCTGTGAGAGAACAAATTCTCCCTCCTAGCCTTCAAAAGGTGACAAATTGGCAGACACCCTGAGTTTGTACTTCTAGACTCTAGAATTTGAGAAAATAAGTTTCTGATGTTAAGCCACCTAGGCTGTAGTATTTTGTTATGGAAGCCTTAGCAAACTAATACACTGTGTTTAACTACCTAGTAGATACTCATAAAATATGGAGGAATAAAATATTTTATATTCCTGATCAACAATTTCTGGATATGTATGTTAAAGATCATCACTGGTGTTTTACATGCATTCTGTTTTTTTTTTTTTTTTCCTGATTTCTTAACTAGATTGTTGTTCTGGGAATACAGATTATATTTTCCACTACCTTTGTGATGTTTTGTAGTTTGTAATATATTTTAACCTTTAAATTGTTTTAAAAAGTCAGTTGCTTTATCGGATACAACAATTATGCCACCATTAAGAAAAATATTTTTCCAATCAGAGATTTTCGTTCAGATACCAAAAATGCCAACTTTTTGTTTAGTTATTTTATATATTGCAGAAGAAGTATACTACCGAAGATATATATTGACAAATGGGATAGCTATGAAGGACTGATTCTGTTCAAAGACAATGTAAAGCACAGGAGAAATCTGCTAGGAGAAATTTGAGGAGAAGATTCAGGGCCCAGGGCTCTGCTTACAGGCACCTCATTCTGGTGATGCTAAGGACTGTTGAGTAATAGCCCTCAGGAAATCTTAGGAAAGGTAATTTAAATAAAAATGAGGAGAGTGCACAAGAGACAGTATAGTGTGAATCACAATTTTGTTTAGGTTTGGCCCTATAAATCTACATCAGATCCAATGAAGCACATAACAGTTACATAAACTTAAAAAAATAGAAAAGGATTTCCTTTTCCTAAAAGGAGGATAAAGTATTCTCAAAGAAGGTAGATAAATTTTTATTTTGTAGTGTATCATAAAGAGGTGAGGATTTCCACATTGTCCAGTTCAAGATTAATCAATCTTTACACTGAAATTTATTATTTTGAAGCTTCCCTCAATATAAAAACACTTTCTAATTCACAATATGGGACATTTTCATTATTTCTGAGCATATATTCATTTTCTAATGCATTAAAATTTATCACAGACTTAATGTCTTAAACAATTATGTATTGTGTCAGAAGTGGCTAAATTCTCTACTAAGATTGAAATCAAGGTTTGGCCTTGCTATGTCCCTTTTTGGAGACTCTGGGTAAGAATTAACTTCCAAGCTCATTCAGGTTGTTGGCCCACTTCAGTTCCTTGTGGTTTGAGGGCTGTGATTATAGGATATTTCTTTCGGCTGTAGCTAGAGGCTGCTTTCAGGTTTTAAAGTCACCCACATTCATTGCCACATGGCCCTCTCAATCTCCATGTCCAGGAATGGAGACTCTGGCATCAAATCCCTCACAATCTGAATCTCTTTATTAAGGAATAGCCCAGTCTCTTTCAAGGGCACAAATGATTAGTCAGCTCCGTTAGGTCTAGGAGGGCCCTATCCCTACCCCGCATTGTGTGTAGACTCTTCCCTTACCTTTGTATGGGAACCAGACCTTGCAACGTCAGGGTCGGCAACACTACATGCTCAATTCCCCTTTCACTGGACTTTACTCCCTTCCCCGCCAATTTGCCCCCTGAAATATTGCCATCAAAAAAGCCAGCATCAAGCCCCATATAAATTTCAGGTCCCCTTGCATTCGGGGCTGACATCATCTTCAGCTCAGCCTTGCTGTCACTTTGCTACAATAAACCTTGCTTAACCCTTTTGGCTTTGCGCTGTTCCTCCTTCAGTGAACCTAATAAGGTTCACCAAAGAATAACCTCTTATTCTTAAAGTCAACTGTACCATACACAATAACCTAATCATAAGAGAGATGATCCCATCATTTTGTCAAATCCTGGGGATTATACAGAGCTTGTACACCAGAGAGCAGGAATCTTGGGGGCCATCTTTGAGTCCTGCCTACAAAAGAGACCTAATTAACAATAATTAAATTGTGTTATTGATTGTGACATATGGTGAGAACTACATTCTCTTCAGTTTTCTATTGCCATTTTCCTAACTTAAGCACTCATTTTCTCTCCTTGAAACTCTACAATAGTCTCTCAATAGAAGTCCCTGCTTCTTGTATCTCTACTATCTAACTGTGCCATTATCTTAAAGTACAATTATGATCACTGCAACTCCATTACTCAAAATCTTTTACTCCCTAGTGCCTCTTAAATAAAGTGATTTAGATGTACAAAGTGTCCATCATAATCTGCATCGAAACTTTATTTCTAGAATTACCTTTTGCCATATTCCCTCGTTAACCATATAGGCTCCAGCCAAATTAACCCTTGATCTTTCTGATAGTTTTCTGCTTACAAACACTTGTAAATAATTATATTTCTATCTGGAGGCCCTTTCTTCTCATTTTTCCACAACTAAATTCTATCCATGTTTCTAGTACTGTTTAAGAGCAAACTTTTCCATGAAGCATTTTGTGGTTTCCCTCAGAACTACTGTAGTTGTACCAATTTTTGGCACTATTCACCTAAGAAGAAAGTTTATAAACAATATTCATTTTTAAATTTCATGGCCTCTGCTGCAACTTTAAATCTCTTGAGAATAAGTACTGTGTTTTAGCATTGTTTGTATTCTTCATAATGCCTTGCATATAGTTGGTATTGAATAAATATTTGTTGAATAATCACTTTAAAAAGTTGTCATTCCCTATATGCCTGACCTCCTAATAAGCCTCTTTTTCCAGCCCAATTGATTATAAGAAATGAATTGTTGATTGGGTGGTTTTATTACCAATAATTATGATCGGAGTAAATTAAGAGTACTACTTCTAGTTAATCACTTTCTTCATTATCTAATTTACCCCCCTGACCCTGCTTAAAAATAACATCTTTATCCTGAAGTCTTAATGAAGTTATTCACATTGAAAACCCAATTAGATTGTGCTTTATGTAATATTTTTTCAGTTCTGTGTTCAGCTTAAAGAGGCAGATTTCTGGGATGCTAAAATAATTAAACTTTTACCTGAGAATGATCATTACTGCTGAACATAGCTTCATATATCTAGATTTTTATTATGTTAATACCCAAATTCTTTATTATTGTAACTTATTACATATACATAAATCTTAGAAAGAGCAATACATTAAAGACAATAGCTTTAAAAGACTGCAAAGAAATAATGTTGATTGAAAAATTCAAATGTTTTTCACACTAATGAAAAATACTTTAGAATATGTAAATAAAGTTAACAGATAATCTGAAACATAATTTGGCTTCAAAGTTGCAATTGCTTTAGAGTTATAATCCCTTTTTACTAATAATGCTTTCCACACTAGAGAAAGTATTACTATTTAGGATAACAAATGTGATTATAAAAATGAAGAAGTAAAAAAATCCTAGTTATTATAGAGTTCTGAAACTCAACAATAAACTATGAAAAAAGATTTGATTTCCTGGATTAGAAGAGATGGGGTTTTAAAATTTTTAATCAGAATGGATAAATATAGTTAGAGATCAGAATATATAAAATGCTGACATCAAATTCTTGCTCATATACATGGCAGATTTTACTAATCAATCATGCTATTTTTTCACTCTAAGTGGGACTTTGGTTCAGGTTCATCCTTAAAACAGCATTGTTATCAATGTGAACTGGAACAAGAGATGAAGCCTGGTCACTCTGTAAAATCGATTTGTCTTTCCAAATGATATCAACAAACCTTAAAAATCAAGGAGGCTGGCAAATTCTCTCACACTCAAAGAATATAGATATAACTCAGCCTTAGTAAAATCTTTCATATACATATCATATTTTATCTTTCTTTTCCTTTTACTTGACTAATTATTTTCTGTGCACCTTTCTCAGCTGTGGAAATATGAGCTGAGCTGATAAATAGAGTTCATAAAAAGAATCCAACACCATGGATTCTCATTTTTTCTCATTCTTTGGAATCTAGAAAAAGGTGTATGTGTGTGTGTGTGTGTGTGTGTGTGTGTGTGTGTGTGTGTGTGTGTGTGTGTTTATTACGAATAAAGCACAATGTTAGAATGTGGGCTTTGGACATACAGATGTGGATTTTAATCTTGGCTTCAGTGCTTGTCATCTGCGTGAATTTGTACCCTGAGGCAGTCTCTCACTTGTGAATAAGGGATGACAGCATTTACCTTTCACCTTTGTTTTCAGGATTAAATGAGGTTAGTGTCAAGTATCTACCATACTGTTAGCCAGAGGAAGCTGCATAAATGGTAGCTGCCAATCCTTTCCCATTTATCTTATTACCCAGTTGACTGCTGTGAGGGTATCTTATTTCTCTGACTTATTACAACAAGGACAGGGACTCTATCTTTTGTGTCTCTGCTCAGGTCTATGATTTTTTCTTTTTTATAGTGGAACTAATTTTTAAACTGTCATCAGATAGTTTGTATTATCCCTTATATACCTGTGTAAACATTTTACCTTTTCAGCCTATTTCTTCATCTGAAAATTGGAAAGAATGACACTTCCTGGGCTGGTCAAATAATTAAGATATACAATATTTACAAACAGGCTTAAAAACTATATATTTGTATAAAATTTAAAGGATACTTAATGTTTTAACAATTAATTATAATATAAAATAAATATTTTTAAAATTTTAAATAAAAGGAAGAAACCCAGTTTTCAAGATTATATTGCTATTTTTGGAGTGAAATAAATGACACCTAAGGAAAATATCAGAGCTTAAGTTTTTAGCTAGGTGAGACTCACATACTTTTGAATTGAATAATAATCTTTAAGACAATCAAAGAAGAGATGGCATGGAAATTCTGTCTTTTCACAAATATTTTTGAGATCCTATTGATGCTACCAGGTGCTAAGAATTCTAAGCCTCATGACACTATTATTCTGGTAAATGCAAAACAAACAATTAAATGAATAAATATATAACACTGTGTCAAATACTCTGAAGAAAAAAATAAGGCAAGAAAAGGATTCCACACATGCTGAGAACAAGAGTTTTGGATGCTCTTTTAGATTGAGATGTCAAGGAAGACCTCTCAGAGAAGGTGGCATTTGAAAGCCATTCACAACGAAGCGAGGGAGCCATCCAAGCAAGACCTGGAAAAAGAACATTAAAGGCAAAGGGGTCAGAAATTTCAAAGTCCCTAAGTGAGATTTTGGAACTTCTTGAAGAACTCATCAAAATCTTTCTTCTTGAAAAGCACAGTCTATCTATTTCTTACACTGAATCTGGCTGCTTCACTCTGAGTGTGGTGATAAAATATCTTATTCAGGTTATATTTTGAGAGATAGAGCAAAAGTTAGATGAGTTGTATCTGAGGTATGAAGGAAAGAGAGGAGCTAAGGATTATTCATGGGTTTTCACTTCTAGAAGCTGAGTGAATGAGCATTATTTACTAGATTTTGAAAATAAATTGAAGCTAAGTAAGGAAGTTCTTGCTAAGTTTAAGACGGTTCTGAAATCCAAATAGAAATGTGAAGTATGCAGGGAAGCATATGAGTCTGGGGTTCATTAATGATTTTTGGAGCCTCTTAAATCTCTAATCTTTTAAGGATAAATAAATTTAATAGAGAAAGTTTCATGGCGGCAATCTGATTTTCAGTAAGATTTTCTGGATGATGCCTTCTGCCAATTTAACAAGAGGAAAAAAACTTGAGAATGAATTATTGAAAACAATAGCTTTAAAGAATTGTACCTGAAGAAAAATGACTGGAAATACATTCAAAGCTTCTAGCAAACATTTTTAGAAATAATGTACTCTACTGATGTGGATCCGATTCTGCATTTATGTTGTACTTGCCTTTATAAGTAAATTGCTGAATATTTCTTTACCTTTAAACTGCCTCACATTCTCTAATTTCTTGAAGTGCTGTAATTCAATAACTAATTCTCAAGAGGAAATAGGATGGCCATTGTATCAGTTAAGGTTCAGCTGAAAACAGTTAAAATCACCTTATTTAGTTTAAACAAAAATAAATTTAATACAAGGTATCGGATACTTATACAATTGTTGAAAGGACTGAAGAAACAGGCTCTAGGCTGAGCTTGTGGGAATTATTCCCAGAAAAGTGTTGCAATAGAAGACAAATATATAGTACATCCTATGGTGCAAAGATTGTTCTATGTATTTCTTTTGCATTATTAATACTTAATCTTCATGAAGCATTTTTATCTAGTGACTGACTCAACATAACATAACTAGTAAATGACAGATTTGGCATTTAAATCCAGGTAATATAGCTCCTAAATCTGTGCTCCTAACCATTGTGCTCTATTGCTTCTCTAGGTACTGACCTAACATAAGAAAGTTGTTATCTCTGCTAAGATTAATAATTTAAGGAATTAGGAGGTAGCTACTTAAATTGCTGGGTCTAGGACCACTGTTTCAATCCCATTCATGCCAGCAAAATGATTGTCCTGAGATTAATAAAACCAGGACTCAGGCTTTGGTATTATAGCCAGTAGAAACAGAAAGCAGAGGTAGTACCTGACTGTACTTCATTTCAATTACTGTAAGAGTGAATCATCTTGGTGAAATCTTGATAACCTGTAGAACCCAAACTAAAGTGTGATGTAGCCTTTAGTTTTCAACCTCTTGATTTCCATAAGGCTACATGAGATAAGAGTGAATTTATCTCCAGTGCACGCCGCAACCAGGCATAATAATGTGTGGATATGGTGAGCCTAAAACTGAGGCCAATACATATCACTGTTCAAAAGCAAATAGTAAATTTTATGATTACAAATGTACTACAATTACAAATGGTTCTATATTTTCTTTCACGCCAGAACAATTGTAATACTTGGGCATATCACATCTTCAAATTATCGTGACATAATATGCACCAACTTGTCAGTCCTTGAGTATTACAATAACCAGTGCTCAATGAGCCTACTTCTTATACTCTTTGTCTCCTTCCTCCATCATCAGGGAAAGAGAATTTTCAGTGTTATGTAATGGAAGCCTCCTGATTAAAAGATAGAACTGTAGCAGTATATGTATTTTTGTCTTTGTCTAAATTTCCTTAGTCATGGAAGGAGAATTACATCAGTCACTGCCTCAAAATATAGGAAATCATATTAGATGATGAATAACTATTTTTAGAAAATAGGGGATTGTGACTTAAAATGGGACAGCTTGGATTCAATTCCTTAAGCCAACACTTGAGAGCTCTATGACCTTAAGCAAGTCATTAAAACTCTCTAAACTTTTGTCTTCTCATTTGTCAAAAAGGAAAATTAAAAGTAGAAATTTCATTGGATCCTTGTAAGATTAAATGAAACAATGTAAGAGATGTGCTGAATCTTGGGACTTCCATGTATAAAATACTTATTAAATGTTAATTATTAATAAGCTCCAATAAAAATTAACAGACTTTCACCACTTCTCTGGAGTTCTGATGTGTATTATCATTCATGATCGAATAAAATACTTTTTGGAATCCCCCAACCTCATGACTGGCCACCTTATTGCACACTAGGTTACTGATCCAATGGTTCCGTGTAATTTATTTTTCCTAATAGGCTTAAATTAGACCTAATTCCAATTTACCTCTTTGGTTCTCTTAAGGTACATTTGATAATAACTATTAATGAAACAAAACTGAGTCATTGGCACTTGTAGAATTATTTATGTTCAAGAGACAACTATGAAGACAGGAAGAAAACACAATTCTTCAGGCAAGAGAGAAAAAAGAAATTTATATAAGAGTAAAGAAATGTCACTTTACAAAAAACATTTCCTTGGTGTTTGGTTTCTAATAGCGGAAGCCATAGGGGAAGATAATTTTTGAAATTATATTGCTAATTAGCCCAGAATAGTCTCAGAAGCGTGACTTCAGCCTGACTGACACAGTATTTGGAATGCTAAACAGAATTGTCATGGTTTATTCATATCATTGTAGCAAAAATGTGCCCTCAAGAGCATTAAATTATCTTTCAGTCTTAATAATTCCTAATTTAAAACTGGACTAAATAATTTTTATATTTTCACTGCTGTGAAGAAGGTAAATAAGTACAACTATTGATAAGTTTGTTAGGCCTCAACTATTCCTTAAATGTTTAGGATTACTCAGACTCTGGAACTGTTAACTTAAGACACACACACACACACACACACACACACACACACACACACACACACACACACAGACATCTGATAAGTGAACTTAATATTCACAGAGCCAAATTTTGATTCATTGCTGCAGAAAAGATATTGCATACATGTCGGCTTTCTGCTATTTATATTCATTTAAAAGAAAAAATAAAGCATAGAAGATGTATTACTGAATTAGATAATGGTGTGCATCAAACTATAGGGAATATAATCAATATAGTTATTGATATCATTTATTTATTCGTACCAGTAAATTCTGTCATCAGATGGTAGGTTCTTAATCAATCTGTTAATATTGCCTTCATGATTTTATTTTCATACAGGTAGTTGGCAACTATAAAAGCTTGAAATAAGAAATCTGAATAATATATTGAGGCAGCTAATTCAATTCTAGAAGTACTTAAGTTGTTCATTAATGCTGTAGCCAGTAAGTAGAATGTTTAATGTGTCATTTTTTATGGAAAATATATTTCTCCCTTTGTGTAACTGTAGCATGAATAATACTGCTGCATTGTTTTACAGGACAAAAAAAGAGATTTTAGTTAAGTTATGGTGAGTAAAATTTTTTCTCCTCCTCCCCTCTTTCTTTTTCATTTAAAGGAGAATGGACGATAATAGGCTCAAAATGAGTGGACTGACACATTCAATCTCGTAAAAAAACAAAATAGGTAGTTTTATTTCCATTCCCTTGTTCTAGATCAGAAATAAACTTGACATTTATCCTGTGAAATGGAGGAGAACAAACTTCTTGGTTGGGAAATCCTAGTTATTTGTGAAATTTTTGAACATGTCTCATGTTAAGTCAATGAGAGGGATTTATAGCTCAAGTTAAGGCAAACTTCCTGATTGCACAAGAATAATAGAGAAAATGTGTCTATGGATGTTTCTAATTTAAGGTTAGATCTATAGAGTGAAGCCTATTAGCACAGGGTGGGCCTTTTTCCATTTTAAAGGAGATATATAATTGTGAACTCTTTTTGTTTGAAATTTAACCTATGATTTTATGATCTTAATACCATTTTTAAGATTGCTGAGGACAACGGCACTGTCAGGGCAAGTGTTTATCAGTTTAAGACTATGAGCTAATTTGTTATAAATGAATATACCTTCAACCCTCCCTAACACTCTTTCAACCCCATAACACAAAGATTTAACTAGAATGAGTTGTTAAATTGTACATAGGTTATCTGAAAACGGTCTGGACCTCTGCCGTCTTCTCTTGTTCCTCTGGAAATAATTTGTCACAGAGCAGCACAAATGATCTTGTAATAAGATAACTACCATCAAAGCATTTCTTTCTTTTTTTTTTTTTTTTACTTAAAACCTTTCGAAAGTGTCTCATTGCATTTAGAATAAAATTCGATTTCCTTACCAGGTATTGAATGTAGGACCTTTATGATCTATCTCAGCTTAGCTTTTCCATTTCATCAGCAGTGTTTTATTTGTTCAATATTATCTAGCAATACTGTCTTCCTGCAGCCCTTTGAATGTGTGACTCCCTTCCTCTGCCCCAGGAACTTTGCACACGCAATCCCATATACTTTTCCCCACTCCTTACACACATAAGTCCTGCTTATCCTTCAGGTCTCAATTGAAATATCATGTCCTTTGATGAGATCCACTAGTCGTAGGCTCTTTTTTAGTTTACTTTATGGCAGTATTGCAATTTATAAATATTTTACTGAATTGTTTGATGATTATTGTTTGCTTTTTTTCTTTCATAAAGTAGAAGCACCAAAAATTCAGGAAGAAAATTGCCAATCTTGTTCATTGAGAACAGTGCCTAGTACACAACCATCACTGATTAAAACCAGGTTTGTCCTCCTCAGACTTATACCTCATGTACTTTCCATCATTATAAGTAATTCTTTATGCAGGAATCTAGTCTAGGGACTTGGGTAGTTTATAATTAGCTGGCTACAGTACATGAAATGACAAAATATCTGAGTGGTTTTCAAGCATGAGTTTTTTAACAAGCTTCACAGGGATCAGTTAGCAGAACATGTTTAACTGCAGGGGGCAGTGCCGTCTAATGCGCCACACAGCAATCCCCTGACTCACAACCAATACTGTTTATTTGATAACCTTTGACTGATGCTCTAAAACGCTTTCATTACTGTTTCAGCAGCGTGTTATGCAATTACACTTTAGAAATGACACTTCTTATAAGAAATATCAGAGTTTTAGCTACAGATGCACCAGAGTGTTTCTTAAATTAACTGAATGGCCCTTTGGAAATGATTTTTTGAAAAATTGTAAATACTTTCATTTGATCCTAACTTCTAACTTCACTTCCTTTAATCTCCCCTTTAAAAAAATGTTTTTGGGATTTAATCAGATTCAGCAGTAAGTAATGCAACTGCCAAGCAGTCTCACTAACTTTTAGAAGGCTAAATAGACTTCAAATCTAAAGTACTTTCTCTCATGTTCTTGCCTACAAATTTTCTGGCCTCTTGTCTTCCTTATCCCATCCATACTGAATACTTTGCCAGACTAATCTTCAAAGCATATCTTGACCAGGCACCTTTAAAGATGCCTGATTGCTTCATTAGCCTTACTCCGTCTTCAAGACATTCCAAATGTTGCCTGATATCACCTATCTGGTCTTGTTCTAAATGCTTCCTTGGCTATTTGAAAAGTCTCTAGACCTACCCAGCACTGCCCTTTCCCATGTCTTTGCTTGTGCTGTTAGCACCAGCCAAATCTGTATCAAGGAGGGATCCTCTAAAAATCTGGCAGACAAATGAAAGACCCAGATTTCTGCCATTTCTTTGGCCTCAAATTTACTCTGCGAATCTTGGAAAAGTCTGCTTTTACTTTCATGACCTATACTATTGAATTAATTCCCTGATATGAGGAAAGAGGCTTCCTTCTCAGAGTGATGATCTGAGAAAGGTTTGAGAGGCTAAACACAGGGGAAGGAAGGAACTAGCTGTTAGGAAAGTGTTTTGTCTTTGGTACTCTTTTCGATACTTGATTTCCATTATTTTAGTCATTATTTTCTTTTCTATTCCTTCCTTCCTTTTTAAAAGTACACGTGTTATGAACCTGTTTACGTCACATCTCTTTATATGAGATATCCAGAAAATACTATGTTATCTTTTTTATTCATCAATAACAGGACATAATGTATTAATGAAAATTTAAAAGTTTTTAAAATTTCTTTCATCTCTTTTCTCTTCTTCCTTCTTCTTCTATAACATATTTATAGATTCTGGAGGTTAGGGCATGGACTTTTTGGGGAAGCTAGTCTGCTTACCACACTAGCTTAGCCCTTAATGTGTATAGTATTGGATAGATTTTCAGATTTATCTTTTAATGTTTCTTATTATTTATTTTTTATAACCAAATTTATTACTCTTTACTTTTGAGATGGTGTATTTTTGAGTTTCTGTTAGAGTCAACTCTTTATTTCAAGGAAATGAAATTATTCTGCCATGTTTTATTCCAGAATATTATCGTCTCATTTCATTTTCATATTTAAAATTTTAATCCACTTGGCAGTTACCTTACTATACAATGTGATACACATCCACATTTCTTTTTCCATGTGATTAATTAATTGTTCTTGTGTACAGTTTTCTAATTTAGTTACTCTCATGGCATCCATGAGTGTTTAATGTACCCCGAAAATTTCAGCAAACTTTTGCATGTACATGCATTTTTCTCAAAGAGACATGAGACTCAAAATAATTTTCTTATTGTAGAAAGAATAGGACCAGACTTAGGGACCTGGGTTCCTGACATTTGCATAATGTGGGCTGCATCTCAGAGTTTGAGAATTCTCACCTCTGAAATGAGAGAGGTGTGATTACATAATTTATAAAATTCTGTTCAGTCTTAGAAACATGAACTCCACCAAACTAATTAAGTATAAATCTACCAAAAAATATACTGAATTTGTATGCTAAAACTACAAAAGAATGATAAAATTAGTCTAAAAATCTCTAAATAAAAAGAGAGACATATTGTCTGCATGGATGGAAATATTCAATATGTAAAGAGGTCAATTCTGCTCACATTGACCTATAGATTTAACACAATTCAATCTCCAAGCCAGCAGGATGTTTTTTTTAAAGATAGACAAACTGATTTTAATCTTTATGTGGAAAGGCAAAGGAAGTAAAATAGCTAAAACGATTCTAAAAAAGAAGAATAAAGGTAGAGGAATCACACAGTAAAGATAATACTGTAATGTTATATTAAGCAACATAGACCATAGAAAGAACAGAGAGTCCAGAAATAGACCACACATATGACTAACTGATTTTTAGCAATAGTACAAAAACAAATCAATGGAGAAAGTAGTCTTTTAAACAAATGGTGCCAGGACAAATAGGCATACATATTCCCCCTCCCCACCAAAAAAGACCTCAAGTTAAATCTCACACCATTTTCAAGAATTTAAAATTGATCATCAACCACATATAAAACACAACACAATAAAACTCAGAAAAAAAATTTGGAGAAAAATCTTTGCGACCTTATATTTGGCAAACAAGTCTTCGATGATATGCTAAGAACACAATCCATTATATATAGTTAAAATATTAACAAAACAAAACTTTTGTTCTGTGAAAGGCATAATTAGGAGAATGAAATATAAGCCACAGACTAAGGTAAATTATTTTCAATCACATATCTGACAAAGCATTTATATCTGTAATATATAAAGAATTCTCAAAATGTAACAATAAATATACAACAATCTAATTTAAAAATGAGTGAAAATTTGAACACACCCCTTATGAAAAAAGTATGAGGTTAACATATAATAATATGAAAAATATTGAACATCATGTTGTCATTAGGGAATTGAAATTAAAACCACAGTATGGAAAAATTACTGGTAATACCAAAAGCTAGTGAGATTGCAGAACCACTGTATCTGTCATACATTGCTGGTGAAAATACCAAATAATATACTGCTCTGGAAAAGAGTTTGCAGTTTTTTAAAAAATAAAATTAAACTTACCATATTACTCCTGACTACATACTATATAGAAGTAAACCTTATATTCTTTAAAAAACCTATACATAGATGTTTATGGTAGCTCTACTCATAACCACCAAAGTCTGCTAACAACTAAATGTCTTTCAACTCATGAATGGATAAACAAACTGTGTGTAATACTACTCAGCAACTAAAAAGAATAAACTATTATACATGAACTAACTTGGTGAATTTTAAAAACATAATTTATTGGGAAAATTCTTGGAATTTTTTTTTCAAAATAGCCAAAATATGGAAATAATTCAAATATCCATCACAGATGAATGAATAAAAAAAATATGGCATATATATATTTCATTTGCTGATGGATATTTGAATATACATACATACATATGGAATGTTATTCAGCCTTAAAAAAGAAAAAAAAAGAAAATCCTGCCATTTATGACAGCATGGATAAACCTGGAGGACATTATGCTAAGTGAAATAAGCCAGTCACAGTAAGACAAATACTGTATGATTCCACTTATACGAGGAATATTAAATAGTGTAACTCACAGAAACAGAGAATACCATGTTTGCCAGGTGCTGGGAGTTGGGAGAAACAGAGAGAACTTGTTCAATGGGTATAAAGTTTCAGTTATGACAGATATACAGATTCTAGCGAAAGATCTGCTGGATAATATAGTTAACAGCACGATGTTGTGCCTTTCAAAATTTGTTTAGAGGGTAGATTTTATGTTAAATGTTCTTGTTGCAAACAAACAAACAAACAAAAAAACAAAGGGGCATAGGAAATTTTGGAAGGTGTTGAATATGTCTATTGCCTTGAATGTGGTGACGGTATCACATGTATTTGCATGTATCCAAACTTATTCGAATTGTCTACATTGAATATCTGCAGTTCTTTGTACATTAATTATACCTCAATGAAACTGCTTAAAAAAGTATACGTACAATAAGCTAATATTTAAAACATGAAAAAAAAAAAAGATAAAACTATAGCGTAGAGAACAGATTAGTGGCTGCCAGGAGTAAAGATGAAAGGAGGAAATGACTGCAGAGCAATAGCATGACAGACTTGGAGGTTATATCTTGATTGTGGTGATAGTTACCAAATCAATGCATGTGTTAAAATTCATAGAATTATATACTAAAAAAGTCAATTTTACTGTATGGTATATTAAAAACTAAAATTAATTTTAGGAAAATAGTGTACTTTTTTTCTTAGAGAAAATTGAAGGATCATGAATAATTCCAGAAGTATCTCTAAAATTAAAATGTATTAAAATTAAAAGCTGATACGTTTGCAGAAAGTAGAGTGTGAAATTTCTCCCTTGGTTTGCATAAATGTGTCCAAGTAAGCATCATTGCATCTTACTGAATGACATATTCCTGAAATTAGATTTGATTCGACTCTATGTAGTGTACATTTTTATTTGACTCCTTAGTTTGTGAAGGAGCAGAGGAAGAATGGAAGCTACTTATAAAAGTGAACTGTGAAGCTAATGTGTTTATAGAGTAATACATACCAAAGAAATCCATGGCTCTCATAAGGGTTCTAAATCTACATAGTGAATGCTAAATAAATTCTCAAGGGTTCACGATATGTACCTTGACAAGAGAGATAAATATCTCTCTTTGGATTCTGAGTTTAAGAAAAATGTTTTTCTTTAGTCTTGGTATGAAAAAGATGTCAATGGAAACATCATTTTTTTTCTCTTCTTATTCACACAATTTCTTTGTTATATATTTTGCTTTTTAACAGGCATTGCCTCTCCAAGGATGACCGGGAAATTTTGCTTTGCTGCCATCCAAATATCTTTTCTGAGACACCTGGTTAGAAATAAGCACATCCTATCCTCTCCAGGTTATATATGCAGAATTATTGTAAAGGTTGAAATGAAAACTTTTACATAGATATGTTTTATACAAAGACTCTTTGACTTCTACTGGGGTTTTTGTCTGTTGCCGTGTTTAGGTAAAAATAAACATTTTTTTAAAGCACTGATTATTTTTCAAGGGTGAGGCATTTCAAACAGACAATAGTTCACTTGAGGTGCATTCAAACCAGTTCTTCAGACAGATCTTTCTCGATGACCCCAGACTGCACACATGGACACATGACAGACTAACAGTTTTTCAGCTCTTACCTGGAGCGATATTATTTTGATTTTTGGATAACTATGCATTATTAGTTTCATTTTATCTGCCTTTTAACATAATGGATTGTAACTATTTTTCTCTTTCATAGATTCCTCCTTCTCTTAACTCTCTTTTTTAGACAATCACTTTTCCTTCTTATTTTAACCTCATTTTTTTCTTCTCAGAAGACATAATAAGCAATTCTATATATACCCTAGTTGCTAGATTGTGAGAAACCAACTTCCACTACTACTTAAAAACTAAGAATATTTTTATGTGGTAGCTAAATTCAAAATGAGATAATTTACTTATTTTGAAAATGGAGGTTTTATTGAATATGAACACAATGAAAACAGTTTTGGCCTAGAAACTCTAAAGTAAGATGGAAATATTTATTTGAAGACTTTAGTAAAGATTTGAAGGGCTTTTCCTCCTCTAACAAGGAAAGAACTAAATTCTCCGGCAGGCAACTCTGAAAGACCATGAATTTGCTGGAAATTTATCAGACTTCTTAGAACATACTGCATCTGAAGAAAAAGTCTCCATTATTTGAATGTGCTCTGTGAATCCAGTCATCAATTCCATCTATTCTTAGGCTTTTCAGATGGAGACTCTGAATAAAGTTGGTAAGACTTTAATTTAGTTTTGAATTTTTCTCCCTAAAGTTAAATATTTGCTGTCCATTGATCAATGAAAGGCTCTGCTATTTCTTGGTATTACTCTGACAAATCTTAAGGCAGACTGTAATTTCCTGTGAAATATAGTTGTCTTGAGGTAGAACTGCATATAAGCTCAATATGAAAATAGGAACAGAGGAGCCGTTACAGGGCTTTTTTTTTTTTTTTAAATGCTTTTTCCTTACCCATGCTCCTTCTCATTTCCAATAAGAATAATTTCTCTGCCTTTTACAGACTTTTCCAGTTCCTGTTTTACATTATTTTCATTTTATGGGTATAGATCAAAATCATGTGGGTGGCAAAGACAAGTGCTGTTGTGTTTGAATCATTTAAAACGTTACTGCCACTATACTGAAGGGGTGAAGAAATGAAAAGATGTGAGCCCAGTGGACAAATGGGAGTCTAGGGGTGCAAATGGAAAGAAGAGTGGTATGTGCGGATGAAAAATTGGAAAGAGAGAGGAAGGAAAAAAATCTATTATTAAACAAAATGTTCAGATATTTGACATTTAAAACCAATTTAATAAACAAAGAACAGAAGATTAGGGAATGTGTATCTAAGATGCCACCTTAATCACCACAGCCCTTCATTCAGGGTGAGGGCTTGTATGACAATTGCTTATATTTAGAATGGGAAACACATTATATAGCTGTTTATTCATTTACTCAATAAAATGGATTACCACATATCAATTTAGTAGTGAAATTCTTCTGATAATAAAAACAAATACTAGAGTAGTCCTTCATGAAGTCCCATTATTATTAAGAGGGGTGAGAGAAGTTGTGCTAGTTTTTGGTAATTTGTTTCTTTTGCTTTGTTTGTTTGCCCCATATAAGATCTATTATCTATACTAGGGAACTTCTCAATATGTGTAGTCTTTGCACTTTTTTCTAACATCAAAAGTAGAAGAGTCAGATACTATTCTTTGCCCCATGGCAATGAGGATGTAGGCATGTGATTTAAACCCCACCAATCAGATTCTGCAGCTCAGGACTTGGAATGTTGAGCTGGTCAAGCAAATGCAAGGGCACAGTCAGAATTCCCTTGCTGTTGCCACCATGATAATGAACTTCAGTAGTAGTGTCTGGAACAGACTGCTTCTGCTAAAGACAATGGCTTTATTTCCTGCTTTTTTTGTCCTTCAGAATTGTCTTGATGCCTACCTGTTTCCAAACTTGGTCCTCCGAGTTCCATCCAATTAATTCCATTTTTTTTTTTTTGACCTGAGATCCAGAGTCAAGTTCTATTACTTGCTGTCAAGAACCCTATCTGATTCAGTAGAAAAAAATCTTTTCTAGGAAGGATGAGCCTACATATTAAAAATCAATTATATCCGGTTAGTTTGTTTTTATTTTTTAAAAAGGGTCTACCTAAGTATAGAAGGAGGGAACTGACAGGAAGTGTCTTTCTACTGATGATTTCTGTTCAGCACGTATCCTCTGTTATTACATAAATGATTTTTATCTGTATGAACTTATCAGTGGGTATGTTTATTTTCTTTGGCTTAAAAGTGGAGGAGAAAAAATGGTCTTTTCGAGGCTGTTTGAAGAAAGATTTTGTGTCTGAATTCATTTGTTTCTGAGAAATTAAAAAAAAGAATTTAATTTGAACTCACATGCCATATTTTAAATTTGAGATACTTACAGAACTTAAACATATATGCATATTATAGACAATTCTATGTTAAAATATTTATATGCAATTAATACACATAAACATAAAGAATAAAGTAAAAATTAAAACACCAGTTAGAGTGACTCACTTAAGTCTCTCTTTAAATGAACTTAGTTTCTATCAGAAGTATGGCACTTTTGTTCCAGGGATTTTGAAAACTGCAAAATGTCTAAATTTCAAGCTAGGAGTAGATTTGTGTCCTCAGAAGTGGTTTCTCCTTTTCAAGATAGGAAATTGAATTTAGTGCTAAAGGGCAAAGCACTTTTTTTAGAAGATCAGGATATGCCACTGTACAAAAGATAGAGAGCTCCCTTTTAATCCTAGTAATCCAAGTAAATACTTTATCTACTAGGTCAGTTAAATATAACAATTCATTTTCAGATCTATGACAGAATCATCTAAATTTGGGATATTTAACTTAGAAAATGTGACTTCAGATATGATATTTTTTTGTGGGGTGTGTGATTTGTTCCCTCAGTATTTATGTTACGTATCATCACCTGACCTCATCGTCCTCAGAACAAACACTTTTAACATATATCACAATCATGTTAGAATTCCATATATATATTTTCTAGAGAGATGTAAAGGCTTTGTAAATGCATACCACTACCACCAAAAAAGGAGAAAATTAAAAAAATAACAAATTTTACCAAATTGAAAAGTCACACGAGAGGATTCTTTATTGGTTAAATTTTCTTATGAATAAGTTAATAGCAAGTTACAAACTTACGCAGATACAATGCAAAAAGAATGTCACAGTATGTATTTAAGGCATCATAAAAGATCTTAATCTCATTTTAATTCATGCCAACAGAAATTATTTATAATTAAAAAAGAAAAGCCTCTTCTCTATGATATAAATTTCCTTTATTTACCTATTTTCTAAGTTTTAAAAAATACTTCTCATGTATTAGTTACCGATTTCCACAAAACAAATTACCCCCAAAATTTAGCAGCCCAAAATAACCAACAATAAACTATCAGAAGGGAAAATAATAATAAAAAAAAACAATCTTACTTTCAATAACATAAAACATAGTAAAATACTGAGTAAAAATCAAGGAGGTGAAAGACTTCTACGCTGAGAACTGTAAGACAGTGATGAAAGAAACTGTAGAAGACGCAAATAAATGGAACTATATTTGTGTTCATGGATTGGAGGAATTAATATCATTAAGATGTCCATGCAACCTAAAGCAATCTCCATATTCAATGCAATCCTTATCAAAATTCCAATAGCATTTTTTCATAGAAATAGAAAAAAAATCTTAAAATTTGTATGGAACCACAAAAGACTCTAAACTGCTAAGATATTTTTGAGAAAAAAACGAAGATGGAGGCACCACGCTTCCTGATTTTAAACTATATTACAAAGCTACAGTAATCAAAACAGTATGGTATTAATTTAAAAATAGACACATAGACCAATGGAACAGATACAAAGCCCGGAAACAAACCCATGCATATATGGTCAATTAATTTATGGCAAAAGAGCCAAGGTTATACAATGGGGATAGATAGTCTCTTGAATAAATGCTGTTGGAAAACTTGACAGTCACGTGCAAAAGAATTAAACTGGGCTCTCATCTTATACAACACATAAAAATCAACTCAAAATGTATTAAAGATTTGTATGTAAGAAGCCATAAAACTCCTAGGAGAAAGCATAAACAGTAAGCTCTTTGGTATGAGTTTTGGCAATGATTTTTTGGATTTGAAACAAAAAGCAAAGGCAAAAAAAAAAGGAAACAACTTGGACTATATCAAACTAAAAAGCTTCTACACAGCAAAGGAACTATCAAAAAAAAAATGAAAAGGCAATCTATGGAATGGGAGAAAATATTTGCAAACCACATATACAGTAAGAGATTAATATTTAGAACATATAAGGAACTCATACAATAGCAAAAAACCAACCACTAACCAACCAACCAACCAACAAAAACAAAAAAAAAACCTCAATTAAAAAATGGCCAAAGAGCCTGAATGGACATTTTTCCAAGGAAGACATAGAAATGGCCAACAAGTACATGAAAAATTGCTCAAAATTACTAATCATCCATTAAATCTAAGTCAAAACCACAATGTGTTTCATTTAATAGGATACATTAGATTTAGAAAAGGAAAGCTTGGGAATTAAATGTTAAGTGATGATCACTTTTCTGTCCTCATGTTCTGTTATCTTTCAGTAGCAATTACCACAATTGATCATTCATTCCGAACTCCTTTTAGTATTCCTTTAATCTTATGAACTTTATCTTTTTAGCCTGTTTTATGGGTTCCTCCTCTTATATTATAACCCTAAATTGTAGAGTGCCAGGGTCTGGTCCTACGCCTTTTTATTTTAAATATTTTTGGAATGGAATTTATTTTATTGTATTTCAACCATTTATTTTGGTTCATTATACATACAAGAAATATACATGAGTGAACAGCTTAAAGAGTTTTCAGACTAAACACATCTGTGCAACTAGTACTCAGATTGAGAAACAAAATATTGCCAACATCTTAGAATTCATCCCCATATGCTTTTCAGTCACAATACTCTCTCAAAAGTTCATATAATGGAATGACACAATATATTTCTTTTTGGAGTTGGTTCTTTTTTTAAATTAGATTTATTGGGGCAACATTGGTTAATAAAACTATATAGGTTTCAAGTGTACAATTCTATAATACATCATCTGTATATTGCACTGGAGTAGGTTCTTTTAGTTAATGTTATGTTTGTAAGATTCATCCATTTATTATTATTGCTGTATAGTGTTCTATTGTATTAAAATATCACAATTTATCCATACATCTATTAATAGATGCTTAGGCAGTTTTTATTTTTCATTTATTACTAATATTGCTGCTATGGATAGTCTAATGCATGTCTTTTAGTAGACATATGTATGTATTCTTATATGGGTTAAGAACATGATTATAGTGTAAGCCTCATTGTGTTCTCCCACTTACTAGCTATATGACTTAATATAAGCTACTTTTATAAAGTACTTGTATCAAGTACTGTTTCAATTTCCTAATTCATAAATGAGAATCAAACAGTACTCAATTTATAGGGTTGTCATGAAGACTAAATGAGTTAAATCTTTACAGTGACTAAGTGACTAAATATTTAAAGAGACAAATCTTTAAAGTCAAGAAGAGTGCTCAACTCTTAGTAGATATTTTTTAACAAATATCATCAACTTCCACTCAGTTGACCAGCTCTCAAACCTCTGTAGCATTCTCGATATCTTCTTTTTATTATAAACTCAACCTATCACCAAATTTCCTGGTTCTGCCTATAAATATGCCCTGAATTGATCTTTGCATGTCTTCCAGTCTCTGCTATTTCAACTTTAGTTCACACCACTTCGCCTCACTTGGTTTTTTCCAAACTGTTCTTCTTGTTTCTATTTTTGACTTTTTATTAATCAATCAACATTAATCAGAATAATTACATATATATGCCTTTATATATAATGGTATTTCACTCTATGCATTCAAAACAAAGCAAAGCAAAACAAGTAAATGAACAAAAATTTGCAATGGCTGCCCTTCCTAGCTAGTTCATCATAGCCTCTAAAGCTTCATAATCTGGCCTTTCTCTCTGACTTCATTTCTTGCTGTCATTTATCATTTTACCATAGGCAAACCATCATATTGGCCTTTCTATTCCTCAAGTGAACAGAACGTTCTTTAGATTATTCACTATATTAGGAATGCTCTATCCAGAGATCTTTGTAAGCTTTATTGTTTTTGTCATTTAGATTTCAGCTTAAATATCCTTCTCTTACTTTGATTTCTGAGAAATAATTTTCCTGACTTACCTGTTTGTCTGCTTCCTCCAAACATTCCCTAAAACATCATTCTATTATATTTTTATCTAGAATAATCTTGGTCAATTAGTTGGTCACTTGCTTATTCTCTGTTTCCATCTCTCTAGAATAAAAGGTCCACAAGAACCTTATTTGTCTTGCTTATTAGCTCCTTTAATTATGCCTGGTAAATTGTCCAGGTTCAATTAATACTTAGAATAAATGAAGCAATGAACTACCCATTCAACTTCTTTTTGAAGTTTATTGTACATATTTAAGTAAATATTTCAAAATGAACTGTAGCAATAAATATATAATGATACTTTATTTATAAAAATTTATGTTTATGGTTGTAATAATTATGAGCCCAGTTTATTATAGGTTAGAAGGATCACTTAAATGGCTAAAATGACCAGCTATTTGATTAATTTGCTCTTCTCTTGACCAATTAAATTTAAGTGAAAAGAGATTTCTGGGAAGTAAGAAAAATTAAAATGATCATGCCTTTTATCTTTTTCTTTTTCCTGATGCTGTTATATTTTATCTTTAGGAAGTCAAAACATAAGCCACGATGGTTTTCTATCATACAGAGGAAAGAATATTGGTTTAGGGATGACATATTTTCACACAGGAAGAGTATGAATATTGATTTTATATGTATGAATTAATTATGTGAGCCCTTTTTACTTATAATGAGTAAAAATACATTTCTATCCATTATTATTTCTTTAACCATACTCTGTAATAAATAACACGAATGTTATAAGTTTCTAGAAAACCAAATTAAAAGTTTTCTCCTTATCTTTGAAGTTATTTTGTTTCTGATTCAAGGACTTCTTAGTATTTATGATAGAAAACAAAACTTTCCTATATTTTGATGTTGGGAAGTATCTATAGAATGGTTTAACAACTTCTCTAAGATGACTGGTAAAACTTGAGAAAAATTGAATTCTAGTTTGAAGTCTTACTTTTTTAATTGAAAAATTCTGTTTTCGATATCTAAAAATGTTTTAACAATTAGGATACCCTAGATTATGCTGCAGTAACAAACAAACCCCAATTTCAATGGCTGAAAACAATGAAGTTTTTTTTTCCCTACTCAGTAATATGTACATAACAAACCCACAGAAGGTTCTGCACAATGAAATCACTCAGAAATTCAGGAAACCAGAGACTTCACCTCCAACATGCTTCCATGATAACAAAGGCTTAGAAAAGCAACTATGATAAATTGTTTCTAAAGTGACACGTCATTGTATTTTATTAGGCAATAAATAAATAAATAAATAAAGTTACATGGCTATTCTTGAACTCAATAGTACTGGGAAGGATACTACATTTTAGCGAACAGAAGAAAATTTACTACATCTCTTTCATTGATCACTGCATTGCTTTGAGGAGACTTATTAGTACATATAAGATCTTGAATAAATATGGCTAGTAATTATTATTATCATCATTTTACAGAAAAGGAAACTGAGGCACATGGAAGTAAGGTAACTTACCAAATTCTAGGAGGAGCAGGATGTGAACCAGACAATATGGCTTTATAAACTAGCCTCTTACTAAAAAGAGGAGTTGCGGTTGATGCTGAACTTAATTTCTCTCTCAGTAGAGTTAAGTATGCTCCAAATTTTTATGGAGAAATTGTAGCATAAATCAAGATAGAAGTTAGACTTCATCTGGCATACTGACTCACCTCAAAAAAGGGCCTTTGAAGTTTGACATTTTGCAGAAAATTGGGAATACACTTTGTCTAAGGTGCTAGGGCAGAGGTACAGGTTGTTTTGTGGTCAAAGGTACTAGGTATTTACTCTTCCTAAATTAATTATTCACAAGACATATATTTTTCATCAATAGATGCAGAATATATATGTGTATTATGGAACCTTCAGAATGTAGAAGAATGTGCTTTTAATAATTTAGAAACCTCAGAAATATAAAACTTTTATACTTATCTTACATCTAACAAAATAGACATAGGTAAACATGGTAATATTTTACATTTTGTTGGGAAAATCATTGAAAAAAAATTTGAATTAACAAATCAAAAAGCCTAGCAAGATGGAAAATAAAACTTCTATATATTTATAAGCTAAAAATATAAATGGATCTCAATGTTGAATAAGATATTCCTTGTTTGAGGGAAAAAACATTAGTTTTATAGCAGAAACTGCTAGTGCACACTGGAGAAACTAATGTTTAATTTTATGTGTATTTTATCCAGAGGAAAGCAAATTATACCAAAATATAGACCAAATTGGTTTCCAAGTTTTAAAAGCACAAATACGATACCTAATATGAAGCACATTTGCTAAAATCATTCATTGATACACAAAATATTTATGAGGCACATATCATATAGCAGAGGGTTAAGTGAAGGTATTATAGCAAGCTATAATATCAATTGGATAAGTTTTAAGCTCATCTTATTCTTTTTGGTGTTTAAAAAAACTGATTTTGGTTTTCCTAAGGAATTAGGTTTGAAACATGTGTAATTTGATAAATTTTGTTGAGCAGTATGTACATATAAAATGATACCTAAAATAAAGTGTTATTATGGATCTCTGTAACTGTTTTTAAAGATAGTTTGTCTTTGTTAGTTTATTATACCACTGCAAAACTTGAGAAGGAATTCCTCTCTATTTCTCTTTATCATGTAATCCTATTTTATATTTGAGCATAAACTAATCATTTTCTCAGAGATTTCTATATGCAATTGCCAGTATCATACTCATATTCTCATATATATTTTCTTATGTAACTTGCTATTTGAAAGTTATATTTATATTATATTTTACATGCTATATGTATAAAAATGATAGATCAATTATACTTTTCAGAAATTAAACAATACTTTTCTATATTTACTTGATGTGCTTTCACTTAGAATGAACCTAACATTTCCAAAGTTATTTCAATTCCCTTTAACTGCTACTTAAGGCAATAAAATACCTAGGAAACATTCAATAGCAGATAACATGCAGGCATTTTTTTTTACCTTTTTCTTAATACAAAATCTTTATATTATTTTTCCTATTTTAACATTTTAAAAATTCATTTAATTTTACTAAGATCTAAAATAAATCTAATATTACAAGGTAAGAATGTTATGATTTCACAGAATTAATGTCTCCAAATTTTTTCTTGATTTGACTGTAAATAAATAACAGTGGTTTGCTCATTTCCCACCTTTAAACCTTGAGAAGGGGAGGGAATAATAATAATGGCTAACATTTACTGAACAATTCCCATGTGGCAGGAATTTTACTAATGCTATTAAAAGATAAACTAAGGCATATTAAAAATTTCAAGAGTTAATTTGAGCAAACATTTATTCCAAACAACAAGGGCCAAACTCAAAGTGGTTAGGATCATTCAACTGACAGGAAATAGGGAAAAGCCTTTTATAGAGAAGAGGTGGAAACAAAGCAAGGAGTTACTTGATTGGCTATAGATTAATTGGTTGTATTATTTGGGAAAGCCTAATTGGCTCCTGGTGGTTGGTTATCCTTAGGTTTTGATTTCTTAACCTTAAGGCATTTACAGGCTTAGGCTTTGTTTGCTTTTGTATCCTGCCAAAGCATTAGAAGCACCTCAGCCTAATGGCCTCCTTGTTTAACAATGCTATACACACATTATTTTGTTTAAACATCAGAACATCCACCACAAGGCATGCAGTATCATTACCTTTATTTTAAAAATAAGAAAACTCAGGCCTAGGGAGATTAAGTGGCTTGTCACAGTCATTGAACCAGGAAATGTAAGAGTAGATTTATAAACCTAGGCAGCATGATGCCAGATCAGACTTTTACCTGTCCACAAAATTGCCTCTCTCTGAGGGTGCAGGGGCACCTACTTGGAACTGGGGAGTGTCAAGAGCACCTCATCTTATTCTCCACACCAACCTTGCCTAGGGAGGTATTAATTCCCTTTTACAGATAAGAATACACCTAATAGTTACATGAAACTGCTCAAGATCTCACAGATAGCAAGTGTTGGGAGCAGAATTCCAATCCTGCCTGAGACCAACCATAGTGGAATTGATAAGGCAATGCACCAAACTGTAAATATGTTTTTTCTGAACGATTTTTGAGGGGCAAAACAAACACCAGTTTTTAATTTTCTTCCAAATAAATTGTACTTAGTTAGTTAATCAAAGAGTAGAAAACATGTACAGCAAGCTCATTTAATATCTTCCCAACACCTATAAATCATCTAGTAAATTTATTTTGTTGTAAAAGATATTGGAAGTGTAGGGAAAACTTAACCCTGCTGCTCTTTTTTAAAGATGTTAGAATGATTTTGATTTTCAAATTGCATGTATACTAAAGCAAAACATCATTAGGGAGTTATTATCTTGACAGAAACCTTCACACAATTTCAATAAAATCTCTCTTTAGTGGGGGATATATGTTTTAAGGGGAATTATGTTAAATAAGGCATATACTGAATCATATCATATAAATCAAAATCAACTGCAAAATAAACATGCTTTCTGTTTAGTAAAATGAGACAAGGATATGAAAATAAGAAATATAAAATTGAAAGTACCCAGGAAGTATTGAGATATGAATTTGTTGAATTCTTTCTACATAGCAATATCAAATTTTTTCTCAATAGGTAACGTCTTAAATTTGAGTAAGTGTGAACTACCAAGGCATTAAGGTAAACAACAGTTAATAGATCATGAAATTTAGAGGACTATAAGTGATAAGAACAGCAATTAGGGTAAATTTAGTCATTTTTTAACATATATTCATTTCTGATTAGTTGTGAAATATTACTTTAATTCGTGTTTTGCACCTTTTACTTTGAAAATGTTAAACCATTATTGATTATTCATTTTTATCCTTTCTTTTTCCTTTCTTTCCTTCTCTCCCTTCCTACTACAAATGTTTATATTATATTATTCCTAGTATGTTCCAGGCATTAAGCTAATTATATTCTTTCAAGAACTGGCTCCACCACTATGAGCTGTGCAGCATTGGGATAGTTTCCTTTAACATTTTTCCTTTTTTTAAAACTGGAATACTAAAAATACTTCTAACATTATTGAGATGTACATTTATTATTGTTACCCTGTTATTTCAGTGCCTGGCTTATAATGGGTTCTCAACAAAGATTTTTACAGTGAATGAATGAATGAATGAATGAAGAATAGTAGCCATGTGATGAGAATTTAAATGTATTTGTAATATACAATCTTTAAAGAGAAATGAAATGAGAAAAGTATAGTACAAAAAAAGGCTATTTACAGGCTGATCTTTCTCATTATATGCATGCAGAAAAATTTTAACAAAATCAAATCCTAAACAAAAATTCTGTAAAATATTAAAAGGATAATACATCATAAGCAAGGTTTATTTCAAGAATCACTTTCTTTATCCAGTTTTATTGAGATTTAACTGACATATAATATTGTATTAAGTTTAAGTTGTACAACTGACAATTTTGATATCTGTAGATATTGCAAAATGATTACCACAATTAGGTCAGTTACCGCATTCATCACCTCACATGCTTACCACTGTGTGTGTGATAAGACCTATTAAAATTTATTCTTAGCGACTTTCAAGTCTATAATACAGTACTGAAAACTGTAGTCACTATGCTGCACATTAGATCACCAGAACTCATTCACCTTATAACTAACTAGAAGTTTGTATTCTTTGATTAGCTTCACCAATTTCCCCTACTCTCTTGTCCCTGGCAATCACTAATCTACTCATTATTTCTCTGTGTTCGTTTTTTTTTTGTTTTTTGTTTTTTTTAGATTCCACATATAAGTGAGATCATACAGTATTTGACTTTCTCTGTTTGACTTATCTCCCTTAGCATAGCTCTTGTACAGGGCAGATGATCATTCTTATTTAGTAAGTCTTTGTTTAAAATAACATGCAAAGATTATTGGCAGATTCCTTAATGCTGATCTATGATTATGGCATTATGCTTAAAATCTCTAAATTGTCAGTATTCATATTCCAGTTAATATCAAAAAATGAAGTGAATCATTTTTAGCATATCATATTTTGATACATTTTAATTTCCTTTGAGATAAATGGCTGAATTAAGAAGACATTTAGATGGATTATTTTCCTATTTTGAGTTTTGCTGAAATCAGCTCAAAATTATAACAAAATATTTATCCCTAATATTTGGTTTCCTGTTATTTTAACTCATTTTTAACATTAGTCCTTTTTTTTCTAATTTCGTGAGGTTTTTCTTAAATATGGCTCCTATAGTCCCTTATGTATTTTGATTTAACAAAAAGTATAATTTATTACTTTTACACTGATGCTTTTTAATGCCTTCTGTTGTTCCTTTAAAGGAAAATATTCTCCTGTTACTCCCCGAGCAAACAGGTGGTATGGTTTCTCCAATGTCAAAGTGACAGTCTCCCAATCATAATCATTTCCCAAATAATATGCAGTGGGAAAATAACACCTGCAGATTAACTCAAACCATCTTGATAAAATGAAGCAGGTGCTCATATTAGCATTTCTAAAGCTAGAGAAATTCATCTGCAGAAACTTGATTTACAGTAACTTTAACCTGATTAATTCTTGATTATAAGTGCAATATCCAAGAGATATATGAATCATGGTACTTAGTGAAATAAGCATATTTAGAAGATTATGATCTTGTAGAAAAGCTGTTGTTACTCTCTTGAACAAGGCTCTTTATAAATCATTTGTTCCTTGTTTTATTTAACTGTAATGATACATATCTGCGAAAAATAATTTTTTTTTGATAAATGACATTTTATAACTCACATATAGATCTAATATTTTTATATGGGTTATTTTGTTTTGATCATGTATGAAAAGCTCTAGGCCCATTCAAAGTATCTAAAATTTAAATATAATTCGAATATATATTTCTTAGAAAATATAATTTTTTCTGTACCTGGGTTGAATGCTATCAAATATTCCAAGCAATTAATAACAATTGAGAACCTGATTGTAAATTCTTTGGCATGACGGATACATAATACGCAGTCTAGCATGTCCAACTAGCCAATGGTAATTTTCTGATTGCCATGGCATTTATAGAACAGAGATGTCAAGTTAGAAGAACAGTAGTAGCACTGAAAGATTCTGACCTGTGATGTATTGTCTGTTTAGATGGAACTGTATTTGTATCAGTTTATTTATTAGAAAATTCAGAATCTGGATTTCTCCTGAGAGTATCAGAGCAATGAGTAGAACTTGCTCTCTCCTGGGTAGTATTTTTCTTTGTCTCAAGTTACTTTTTGAAGGGCTGAAATAGATAAAAAATAATATCTCTATAATAAATAAATATCATCAGAGATTTCCTTAGAAATATAGGGAGATTCAGAGTCTGATAAAAATCATATTATTTATCATACCTTGCTGTTTGCACTCCATCTTACACACCTCCAATACCCCCTAGCCTCCAAAAATGTTAGTAAAATCAAGTTACATAAATAACATGAATGTTAAACTAAAGAGAAAATAA
>NW_011888792.1:5940284-5941365 GCF_000151845.1 Pteropus vampyrus | reverse complement strand
CCCCTGACTATTTTGTAATCATTTCTTGATTGCCTTCTTATTTCTTCAGGATAATTTTTTCTGCTCCCTTTATCTTTCTTCAAATTGTTCCTCTGAGGTTAAAAGTCTTTTTGAATATGTTCATCATGTCTCCCTATTCTTCAGCAATGAGAAATAGAATTTTCAGAAAGGCAACATAAATATGAGAGAAATATCTTATTATCAATGATATATTACCATTGGGGATTACTAATGTTCCCAAAGATAGTGTATATTTCAAAAAAAAAAATGTCATTTCTAATCCAGTATATATTTTTAGAAAATTCTGATTTAAATTAAGTTGGGCCTACTGGAAGCAATTCTGATATGTAGATCTACTTTTAAAAGTGCCCAAATCATGGGGAGTAAGTTCTGCATCATTCTCATTCTTACAGTTGTGCTACTGGGTAATGACTAAAGATGATTTGCTATTATGAAATAAAATTCCTCAGTATGGTTATATTTGTGTATTCATTTCCTCTTTCATCTGAAGCCTTATAACTCTTTATAGCAGTGATCCCCAACTTTTTTGGCACCAGGAACCCGTGCTCCTATGAGAAGCCAATGCCTGATGATCTGAGGTGGAACTGAGGCAGATGCTAGTGCTGGGGACTGGCTGCAAATACAGATGAAACTTTGCTCTCTTGCCTTCTGCTCACCTCCTGCTGTGTGGCCTGGCTCCTAACAGGCCACAGACTGGTAGTGGTCCGGGGGTTGGACACCTCTGTTTTATAATGTCCTCTTAACAGGATATTTGAACTTTTTGAACTTGTGGAAAGTGATGTGTATACCTGTCTGATGCCTTCGAGTATGCTAAGATTGGCTAAAATTATTTTTTAAAGTATCTATTGAGATGTTACAGTAGGCCCTATATTTAGCACTTTATAAGCATAATCTTATTACTTCCTTAAAACAATTGAAATATTTTTTTTTCCATATAGATGGGAATAGTGGGATATTAGAGACCAACCCGAGATCTAGTAAATAGAGAAAATAAAACTTAAGCCCAAATCAAACGACTCCAGGGCCCTTTCATCAAAACACTTCTTAGCAGATTATATTT
>NW_011888792.1:5929580-5940234 GCF_000151845.1 Pteropus vampyrus | reverse complement strand
GCTGGGGACTGGCTGCAAATACAGATGAAACTTTGCTCTCTTGCCTTCTGCTCACCTCCTGCTGTGTGGCCTGGCTCCTAACAGGCCACAGACTGGTAGTGGTCCGGGGGTTGGAGACCTCTGTTTTATAATGTCCTCTTAACAGGATATTTGAACTTTTTGAACTTGTGGAAAGTGATGTGTATACCTGTCTGATGCCTTCGAGTATGCTAAGATTGGCTAAAATTATTTTTTAAAGTATCTATTGAGATGTTACAGTAGGCCCTATGTTTAGCACTTTATAAGCATAATCTTATTACTTCCTTAAAACAATTGAAATATTTTTTTTTCCATATAGATGGGAATAGTGGGATATTAGAGACCAACCCGAGATCTAGTAAATAGAGAAAATAAAACTTAAGCCCAAATCAAACGACTCCAGGGCCCTTTCATCAAAACACTTCTTAGCAGATTATATTTAAAAAAAATAAATTTAATTAGTAAATAAATAAGGAATTTTTTTTTTCAGACAGGGACATTAAAAAGACTATGTTCCCAGTCTTTCAAATATGGTGTCTAAATATTGCAAAGCAATTTGTTTTGAAGTTTTCACTGTTATACTCTATATGAAACAGCATATTTTAATGACCTATTGCCTTGAAGTCATACTGAGAAATTTTAAAAAGTATTATATTGATGATGACCTTTGCACATTTCAACTTATCGCCCTGTGAGTGTATATTCTGTATATTCATATGTCTGTTAGGTACTTGGGTAGACATAAGAGACTGGGGAATAAAGGCCCCATCCAAAGACTTCCCTTAGGACCACCCTAAAATATCCATTTTATGGTTGTAAATTACCCCTACACCCTGAGGCACAAAGAAGTGAAAAGCCATAAAATAGCTGCAGGTTTGCTTCGGCCACAAGCACCTGTGCAGTTAGTACTACCCTAACTCTTCCATAACCTTAGCTCATTATACCATCATTATAATATCATGCTTATTTCTGGAAGTTCATGAATCTAATTATAACAGACTGAATTCTGGGTAACTGTATGCACAATAGGCAAAAGTTATATAACAGCTAAATATCAATCAAAATGACCTTACATGCTGATCATCTAGCACCATCCTCATAATCTACCATCATGGCCCTAATGTAATACTGACCTTCTCACTTCCACGAGGCTACAGCCCTCTTTGGTGTTGCCTGTTTCTTTCTTGAAATATACTTTCAGTAAGTCTTACTTTTCCTAAATCTCACTGATCAATAATTCTTAATGCGTTGGTGAAAAGAATCAAGGAATCCCCAGTGCCACCATGGCAATGACAGATTTTAGATTACCCCAACAGTAATGTACATATTTAGTTGTTATTTTAATATTTTCATTCTATTAAAAACATGTATGTATATGTCTGTGTATATGTATTCATATGTGTGTGTGTGTTTGTGCTTGTGTATCTGTTAGATACATGCCTGTTAGTATAGGTAATATGTTAGGTCAAATTAATTGTGTAGATTTGACTGTTTATAAACATAAATTTAAATTTAGGCACAGTTCATTACATTTATAAAATCTGACAATATTTTGATTCTATAATGAGTACTCGGTGTTGCAAAACTCCACAAAATTTTGTTTGATCAGCCAGACTGAGAGATAAGAGAAGAACTTCACTCTGAGAGCTGTTTGGTCTCTCTTGGACCCTTAGGCCAGTACCTGTGTTCAGACAGCTTGCTTTGGAGGTAATCTCAAGGAAATACTAGAGAAAGTGTAGAGATAGTGGAACTGAGAAGAAAGAGAAGTCCTGCCTCTTCAATTGATGAATTCTGACTGAATTGGTCTGGATATAATGAAGGGAGGCAGGCAGCGCTTTAGTAGAACACACATCTCAGCACCCATCACCTAGAATTATCTACCCAGCGAGATCTTTGCAAGGTCTATAGGCAATTGGAGGTTACCCTCTTTTAGCATTGTGCAGAGGCCACTTCTGCTGCCCTAGAGTGTTTAGGAAATCTGGAGTCCAATGTTTCTAAGTATTTCCATCCAAGCAACCTCTTTGCAGGTCTTTTGGGGTTTGTACATATTCCTATCAGTCCTCTCTGACTTTAGCAAAGGAGATCTGCCAGATCTATTTTAGATTTAAAGTCTGACAAGAGATTTCTGACCACACTTCAATGAATTTATATTTCAGTGTACAGCTTAAATGTAACAGATATAACTAGTCAGAAATTTTTATAAAAATTTTGCAGTAAAATTTGTATGTATGAAGACCTAGACCAACTCATTTACCTAATGTACTTCTTATCTATGTTAGTTAATGTTAAGTATAAGATGTTTCTAGCTTAAGAATCAATGAAGAATTCAATCTTAATATTTTGACCATTTAATATTAGTGGACCTTTGGCTGTCATTCCTATCCCAATTTGCTTTCTTAGTTTTCTCTAGAATATATCTTTTTGCTTTTGTCTTGCTTTATCTGTCTATTTTATATTTAGGTCTCTCCAGGAAAGCACACGCATGTTTGTTTCTTCTGTTTTATTTCACATTTCTTTTTAAGTTTTTTTTTAAATTTATTTTATTTTTTTTTTAGGGAAAAAACTTAAAAGAAAAAAAAAATGGTTGTAGTAGATCTGTTTTCCAGCAGGGATAAGTGTTTATATGCCAAGCATGAGTTATCTTCTTGTTTGTAGCTCTTATGCTATATTTCAGAAGGAAGTTTAGATCCAACTTCACTGTAGGTCTGTGGTTTATTTCTTGTAATCATCATGTTAGAATATATTAAACTTCTTGCTTTTCTTTTTTTGTGTGTGTGATTACCAGTTTAGGAAACATAACTGGATTTCTTTGCTGACTGTATTTATATTTTAATGAAGCTGTAATTTAATTTAATATTGTATAAACTTATCTTTTTGAACACAACATCTTTAACAATTAACATTACTTTTCATCTACCATTATTTTCCCAATGTTTGTAAATCTCTTTTGAAAAAGTTCCAGGCAACATTTTATTATGGCAATGCCAAGCAGAGATCAGAGGTCTTCAGCAAGGAGTTGAGAAAATGAGATAAGAAGGAAAGATTCCAGAGATAGTACAAAGTATATAAAGACCTGAGGGTCAGAACTTAAATATATTGGTTCCCAGAGCACTGAAGGATTTAAGCTGTGTAGGTAAGATTTATGTGGTTTCTGGAGGCAGTTATTTACTCCCTGAAAAGCACACCTTTCAGAAGAGCCAATTCCCATGAAAATGACAGAGGAAGAAGATATAATTCTGCAAAGGGAAACTATTAATACTTATATTTGCCATTTGTCTTAAGACTTTTGTTTTTCCTAACAGATTCACACATATAATATTGACTCACTATTTTAAAGTGAATTAAGTAAAATCACAAATGATATTAATGAAATTTAGTTCACCAGATCACAATTTTAACAAATATAGCAATGTTCATACATTACTCTCCATTGTCATTTGAAAGATTAAATGTTTGATCTTAAGAATCTTAAAAATCTTTCAGCATGTTGAACAACATAAATTGAGCTATAAATTAAAGGGAATCCAAGATCTCATAGTTAAGTGGTAGTAGACATCTGTGTTTAAGACTTCAGACCAACAGACTAAAAATAGAAATCAATGTAGAATACAAGTGAGAGATGAGAGCAATACCTCTAGGTTCAAATCAAACACCTCAAGTAAAAATATTTTGTGCTTGAGATTTTAATGAGGTGGGAGACACTAATAAGATAAGGCAGGAAGAAAGATATTACTATTATGCTTGGGGACAGGGATTGGTAAACTATGGGCTTTGGGCCAAAATTGGCCTGCCACTCATTATTGTAATTAAAGTTTTCTTGGAACATTGTCTCATTAATTCTTATGTATTGTCTTTGGCTGTTTTCATGCTAGAACCACATTACCTGCAAAGCCTATAATATTTACTATGTGGCACATTGTCAGAAAAAGTTTGATAACCTCTTCTTTAGGTAATAATAATTTTTAACATATTAATGGAAAAAAATGTATCATCATTGTCATTTTTAAGAACACTAGACTGCAATTGTTTTTTAATCTTCAACTTTGTAAACTCTGAGAGTGTGATTTATATCCCTGGACAGATTTGGAAAAATGATTTTCTAAACTAGTCTTTCTCAAAGTGTGTTACACATACACATCATTTAGGAATTTATTCAACTTAGTTGCTTAAACAAATATAATTTTATGTTTCCTCACCTTATATCAAGTCTCAGAATAGTTTTTTTAGAAGTTGGTTCCACAGCTCTGAGATGTCTGGGCTTACTTGTGGTGATTTCCTTGGCCTTTGCTCTTGCTTTTACTTCATGGCTTTTAGGTAGTCACTGATGCTCCAGACATCAAGTCTGCTTTCCAAGCAGGAAGAACTGAGAGAAAGCAGGATAGAATTGGTACCAACAGATTTTAAACTAAAAATCAATGGCTATGAATGTGTCTTGTAATTTCTCTAATCTATAAGGAATTCTGAGAATTTAAGAATTTAGCCAGTTATTATTTATCTTTTACTGTGGGAAAATATGCATAACATAAAATTTACCATTCTGAGCATTTTTAAGTATACAGTTCAGTGACAATAAATATATTCATCTAGTTGTGCAACCATCATCACTATTCATTTTTAAAACTTTGCTATTCAAATTGAAATTCTGTACCCATTAAAGAGGCAAAGATGAGAGGAGTTTTCATTGTTGGTGCTCTGAGGTAGTGGGGAAGTAGACAAACTTGGGGTATTCACAATGAACATAGCAGTCCGGAGAAATCCTTTGGTTAAGAATTCCAAAAATTTTTGACCAAAAATATCTTTACTCTAGTACTATCTATTTATTTTGGAAGTTCTGTTCCACAGAAAATACTTTGGTTAACATCATTTGTAATTTGAATATTAACTTACATATAATAAATTTGTTTGTAATCTACCATTTGGTACTGCTAATGTTGAATGACAAAAGTTTATCTTTTATAAAAACTATTTGTTTCTTTTAATTTTTTATATTTACCTTCTAATCCATTTAATCTATTATATTTGTTGTCACACAAAGAATCAATAATCAATGATCTCATTATAATTTATACAATTATTTATGATTTTCCACTCACTTAAATATCTTTTATCATATGCCAAATAGCATATACTGTGTGGGGTGGGGAGGGTGGGGGGAGAGAGATGAAACCACCATGTTAGGTGTTGGCACCTGTTAGGTTATGTGGTCTTTTCCTGCTGTTGACTTGTCCCTGTATTTTTAGCTTAACTTTGGTACATATTTGACTGTGATATCAATTAATAAGAGCATCAAGTAATAACAACCTTGAAATACATCCTTTTAGATCCCCCACCCAATACACTGCATGATGTGTTGGAACTCTCTGTGGTCCAGGTCTCTAGCCCCAGTTTTTCCAGGCAACTGTCTCTGCACCGAGAATCAAACTTGTAAGAATGTTACAATTTCAAACACTTAAGTGCATAAATCTGCCTGCAGCTGTTGCTTTGAATGTAAACAGACAAAAGGGACAACAAATGGAGTTGTTTTTTTTTATTACTACTGGTTTTATTGTCTATTTCTTTGCTTGTTAACCCCAATGTCTGTTCATAAGACAATATCTGAGAATTATCAGAGGTGCTGTTGAATAGTTAAAATAGGACTAGATGAATAAATAGTCTAAATGTTGAGCTTAGCAAGGTAAAGTGGCAAGAGTATCAATCATAGGAGACAAGAGATCTTTACTCTAGTTGTATATTTGTCTTCACTTTTCTTTCTATCTTTGGTCAACTTACTTATTAACCTCTTTCAAACTAAGTTTCCCTCATTTTTAAAAGAAGGCCAACGATCCTCTAACAGAGATAAATTGAAATAATATATTGAAATATTTTGAAAAATAAGGTGCATTATACATGAATGGCAGGAGCTATTATTTGTTCACACATGAAAAGCATAATTTTTGAATTTGGAAATGATATGATAAAAAAAAATTAGAAGTTTTTTTTAGAAGATGAATTGGTACCTGTGCAAGAAGAAATGAAGGAGGATGTAACTGCACTGGATTAGAGTGGTGCATTAAGTGGTGACAAAAAAGAGAAGATGAGTGCAAGCCTAGGAATATTTCAAATAACGAATCTATGGAACATGATAACTAATTGGATGTGAGTTGAAGGAGAACAGTTTAAACTAACCTCAGAGTTTTTAATTTTGTGAATTAGATGAAAGCTTGTATGATTCACAGATATAATAAATTTTGAAAAGAAAACCAGAGAAGGCAAAAAACAAAACAAAAAAGGAAAGGCAAGGAGAACAGGAAAAGAAACTGATAAAGGATATGTGGACATTTTACCAATTTTTTTTTACATCTACAATTAAAAAATTAATATCATCCAATGCATTAGATCTATGTATATATTTCCTAAGTCATTTTCTTTTCTATCAAAGCCTATATGGTTTATTAAAAAGTGAATGCTCTTATACTGCAAGAAATAAGAAAAGATCAGAACTCTGCTTTAAAAAGCCACAGTTAAAGATTTCTATCAAGGTATTTCATTTCAAACTAAAAGTGCTTTTTTATCTAAACAATAGTAGATTAGATATGCATGGAATAGACATGCTTATCTCTTGCTTTCTTTTCCCTTTGAAAAGGCTGAATTAAAAAACACCATTTAAAAATATGAATTGTTTTCTTTCAAGAAATTATTGCATAGAAAAGAATAAAGAGAACTTAAAATGTCATATCTTTGAAATAGTGTTGAAAATATTTTAGGGTTATTTATTTTTAATTAAAATTATCCTTGTCTGAATTGTTTGTTATTCCCATTCATTGTCCCAGGCAGAGACTGTGTTAAGAAAGAATTGCACAGGACCTACTTAAAATGTAACAGTAAAGAAAATTACCTATTTATTATAAAGTAGTCTTACTCCTTGAAACATGTAATCCCCATTACATTAGTGGAGTAATAATAACACATTGAAAATACTAGACTCCTTTTACTGCTAACAGAATGTTTTGTCTTTTGTCTTTAAAGAACTACAAATAAAGTATAATGACCTTGTAAGGTCTGAAAATGAATGTACAAGAAAGTCGAGAACCTGGTTTTCTCATTAAATGCATTAGTGACAAACCTGGTATTTTTCTTAGTGTTCTTAAAATGACCCAGCCTCATTATGTCTCAAATGGTGCTTCCAAAGTCAATAGCAGATGAGCCTTAGCTCTTCACAGGAAAAGTTAAGGTGCAAAATGAAGGCCATAGAAAATTTTCCAATATACTTCTTATTATATTGTAGAACTAAATAATTTATTAGAGTAGCCAAAAAGTAATGATTCGTATTTACCTTCATCAGCATATATAATATACATACACAAATTATATATATATATAATATTCTGCACACACCTTCATTTACCTTGATGGAACTATACTTGAACCATGGAATTTGACATAGTTGTCTTCTTTCTCCACCTTCTTATAAAGAAACTCTTGTTTCTTAGAGCTTGTAGCACTGGTGTGTACTGGTGCCCTTCGTTTTTACCTCTCTCACTGTATCAGTTGTCTCCTTCATGGACTTGTCATATCCTTTCATCCTTGTGGGAGAATACTGTGCTTTTCCTAGGATGAGTTCTTTCTTCTCTGTATACTCTCTTGTTCTCCAATTTCATCCATTCCCTTATTTTTAACAAACATCTCTATTTAGATGAAAACCAACTCTATATCTAGAATACTCACTGCTGTCCTACAGTTATGACTTGGAATTTCAGCTACTTCTTAGACATTTCAAATTGGACCTGAGACATTCCCCTGAAACAGCTTTTGTTTACAAATAGCCTCTCTACTATTAGCATTAATAAATTCTTTTTATTACCCTTCTTTTGCTCCTTGCTATCTCCCACCTTGAATCATCCTCAATTGCAATCAATTTTTTCCGTGTCACTATTTTTTTTCATTTCTGTATTTCCTGTCTTCAACTCCATCCTTTAGATTCTCATTATTGTCTCTGAATAATTATTAATCATTTGCAAAATTCTATTATGACTGTAAGAAACAAAAAAAATGAAGATATTATAAACCTTATCAACACAGTTTGAAATCTAGAAGGATGGATAAGATATGCCCCAAAAGTGACCACAAAAGGCAGTATTGTTCATATCCTAAGTTGAAGAAGACCTATACTACAGAGTGGATGACTGAGGAAGATTTCATTAAGAAAACAGCATTATAGGTGGAATGGTAGTTAAATGGAAGCCATAGTAGTTCTAGGTGAAGGCTATTGAATAACCCAAGGTGGAAAAATAGGAAGCTCCAATATGGATGAAGTGTAATAGATGTGTAATAGAAGTGTATGATAGCAATGACAAATAGATGGTAGCCTAATTATGGAGAGTTCTCTGTGTTGGCCTAATACACTGGGATTTTATTCCATGGTAGTAAAGAAAAGCTATACTTCCTATTAGTTTCTTTCCTAAAATATGGTCTGATTTAGAGAGCATTGCTCCCTAACCACCACTATGTTCTATATATGCCTAGTCAATGAATCAGTTTGAGGACTGAGAATAAGAACTATAAGCAATTCTATAGCTAGCCAAAATATTTCAAATATTATTTAAGGAAACAATATGTTATATTCTGTATATTAATATGGTAGTTATTTAAAAAATATGCAATATATTCACATGATTCTTTAAACATAAAACTATATCAATAAAAATCTTGTTTTCCTCCTGTCCACATAAATGCTTTCTCTCTGCCTCAGGAGTTAATCATTTCTAAAAATCTTTCTGTGTATTATTTCATATTATTCATAAAATTGCCAGTGAACATGATCATATATTCTTATCCTCTTTATTTATATACAAATACCCGCCACTATATATTGTTCTGCTTCTTGCTTTTTTCAGTTAATAATATATCTTGAAGATACTTCCTTATCAATACATAGAGTTCTCATGGTGATAATTTCAGTATGTTCCAATTTTGGTAATTTTCTATTGTGTATTTAAATAGTCACAAAGAGGGACGTTTGGATTGTTCCTGGCCTTTTGCTATTACAAACAACGCTGCATTGAATAATTTGTTCATACACTTTACAGATATGCTGGTTTATTCATAGAATAAGTTCCTATGATGGGCTTTCAGAGTTAAAAGTTAAGGTCTTTTGTAATGTTACTGTCCGTTACTAAATCATCGTATGTGAAGTTATATCATTTCTCATTCTTTCCAGAAATGTAGAAGTGTGGCTGTTTCCTTTGAGGCACTGCAAAAAAAATATGCTGCTAACTTTGAAATTCTGCCTGCCTGATAGATGAGAAATGATAACTGTATAGTTTGAATTTGCCTTTTGCTTTTTTTTTATTAGGATTATCATTTTTATATTAATTTAAGAACTATTTCTAGTTCTTTACTGTGAAATTTCTATTCATACCACATAATTTTTTTCCTGTTTAGTTATAATATTTTCTTTTTTGATTTTTAGGAATTTTATATATTGAAAAGATTATCCTTATTTTTCTAAAACAGACATTTGCAAACTTTTCTTTATTTGTCTTTTGACTTTTCTCTTTTTTTTGGCCATGCATGCAGAATTTGTTTTTTTTTTTTGTTTTTTTTTTTTTTTTTTTACTGTAGTTAAAGTTACCCATCTTTTGTTTTATGGAATCTGCATTTTTGAGTCCCAACTCCAAATTTATAGTCATTTTACCGTGTTTTCTTTTAATTTTTCATAGTTTCATTTTTACATTTAGTCTTTATTCTTTTTTAGTTTACAGTGTTTATAAGTGTGATTTATAGATGAATTTAATTTTTATCCAATGACTTCTCAGTTTCTAAATACCATATACTTTAAAAAAGAAGGGAAAAAAAGACTTAAGCTGCATTTATTAGAATGCCGCCTTTATCTTACAGAATTCTCATTTTGTGTCCTATGTTGGACTTTCCAAATTGTTCCAGTGGTTTGTACATATTTTATATATTAATTGTTTACTGTTCTAAGTAAGCCTAATTTTTTTGAATAACAACTAACTATACATATTAAATTTTATGTACAATTGCAATACTATTTCTAATTAAAAGAGGGAACTATTTTCATCATATCTTTGAGAAATCTGTCCCTAACCTTTGTAGCAGTTATAAAACTCTGTCCCTCCTGTCACTCTGATCCCACTATCCTAGTCTCCCAATACACACTCTCTATTTCGATTGAATTTCAGTAGCTTGCTCAGATTCAGACATCTTTAATGGTCAAGCCCTTGGTGAGAAGAATGACAAGCTCTGATATAATACTAGATGTGTTTTGCTGAGGCTGTCACCTGGATCTGGGACATTTAATGGTGAATGACAGAGAAGTGGAATACTACATACAAGGCAGGCATAATTTTGCAGGCTGCCATCTCTCTATCAGCTAAAGAAATCAATAGAAATATCTTAAGAAAAGTCAACTGGATTTTCTTCGCAATAATTTGAAAATAAGTGAAATGCTCTGTTTCTTTAAATACAAGCATAATAACAATTGGCTCATATTTTCTCTCTTTATGTTTTATCTCATTTAGAAAATTAGAAGAAAGTGTTTTCATTACTACCATTGATCTGGTAGAAAATATTAAGCCATTTGCAATAATACTGTGATTTAAGTTCAAGTTAACAACTCCAGGCTTCTTTAATAGAA
>NW_011888792.1:5925951-5929530 GCF_000151845.1 Pteropus vampyrus | reverse complement strand
TGTCACTCTGATCCCACTATCCTAGTCTCCCAATACACACTCTCTATTTCGATTGAATTTCAGTAGCTTGCTCAGATTCAGACATCTTTAATGGTCAAGCCCTTGGTGAGAAGAATGACAAGCTCTGATATAATACTAGATGTGTTTTGCTGAGGCTGTCACCTGGATCTGGGACATTTAATGGTGAATGACAGAGAAGTGGAATACTACATACAAGGCAGGCATAATTTTGCAGGCTGCCATCTCTCTATCAGCTAAAGAAATCAATAGAAATATCTTAAGAAAAGTCAACTGGATTTTCTTCGCAATAATTTGAAAATAAGTGAAATGCTCTGTTTCTTTAAATACAAGCATAATAACAATTGGCTCATATTTTCTCTCTTTATGTTTTATCTCATTTAGAAAATTAGAAGAAAGTGTTTTCATTACTACCATTGATCTGATAGAAAATATTAAGCCATTTGCAATAATACTGTGATTTAAGTTCAAGTTAACAACTCCAGGCTTTTTTAATAGAAAAAAATAAAGGGATATTTTCCTCATTTCTCTTTTCTGTTTCTTTCATCAATTAACACACGTTGGTGAAGTTACAATGTTCAAGGTGATTTCATAGCTAAATTAGGGAAATAAAACTTATTTAAGTGTATCTCTGACCTCGAGGAACTTATATTTTATCTAGTTATTACAAAAATATACATACGAAAAATTAGATAAAAGTAAAAGGCTCCTTAGAATAAGGACCAAATGCATAAAAAAATAGGTGCAGTATGAATTCAAATGAGGAAGATGACTTCCCTTGGGGAGAGGGGTAGCAATCAGTCAATGCTTTTTGAGGAGATAGGGGTTGAGACCGACATTTAAGAGACGATACATAGATGAATAGAGAATTGCAAAAAGAGTGTGCAAAAGGTGTTGCTTTTTAGGGTGCTGCAGAGCCTCTGAAAGACACCCAAGTGGTAATGAGAATGTACAATGGAGAAAAAAGAGATTTAAAGAGAAATAATGTGAAGGATTTGATTCCCTATGTGACTGTCTTTGGATTCAGAAAAGTTTTATTGTAAGAGCAGCTTTAATTCTCCCTTCCCATTACACTTTAATTAAAAGTGCCCCATGTCTTCAGTAAAGCAATTGCTACTTAACTGTATAATCATGGGCCATATAACTATGCTTCGGTCAACAATAGACTGTATATACGATGGTGATCTCACAAGACTATACTGGATCTGAACAATTCCTATTGCCTAGTGACATTATAGCTATTGTAACATTGTAGCACAACCTATTATTTATGAGTTTGTGGTATCATAACTATTGTAACATTGTAGCACAACCTATTACTTATGCGTTTGTGGTGATGCTGGTGTAAACAAATCTGGGCTGCCAATTATATAAAGTATAGCATATGTACAATTATGTACAGTACATTATATTTGATAATGATAACAAATGACTATGTTACTGGGTTATGTATTTACTACAGTATACTTTTAATCATTATTGTGGAGTGTACTCTTTTTACTTATATAAAGGAAGTTTGCTGTAAAATAGTATGTTGTAATAGGCCAGTAATAGCCACATACATCTTGTGTTTACTACATCTCTTGATTGCATCATTTTCTCTAGTGCTTGATTTAATTTCAGCTGTTTTGTTAATCATGGGTCCTAAGCTTACACAATTCACTGCTACTGTTGCCAGTAAGTTGCCATGTCAAGTTTTTGACCTGGAAACAAAATTAAAAGTAATTAAGGACTATGAAGATGGAAAATTAGTGATGGCTATTGTCTCCAGTCAGGCATGTCCAACTCCACCATAGCTATGATCTTGAAGAACAAGAACAAAGTGAAGAAAGCTGTTATAGGATCTGGTTCATTGAAGGCAACAAGACTAACAAGAATTCGAGATAGGCCTATATCAGACATAGAGAAAATTGTAATTACCTGGTTTGAAGACCAGCTACAGAAGTGTATCCCTCAGAGCACCATGGTGATCATTGCCAAAGCAAAAAAGCTGAAGAATTTTTGAAAACTTTAGATAAGTAGACTTGGAGGAAAATTACTTGCCACAGCAAATATTCAATATGAATAAAACCTCCATATTCTGGAAATGGATGCCTGAAAGGACTTTCATCCATATGGAGGACAAGTCAATGCCAGGTTTCAAGCCTTTGAAAGACAGGATAAGAGTCTCGCCTGGGAGCAATGTTTCAGGCTACAAATTGAAATCCTTTGTGATGTGGCACAATGAAAACTTCAGGACCTTTAATTATATCAATAAGCACATACTGCCAGTGTAGTACAGAAGCAGTAAGAAGTCATGAATGATTCAACTCTTCTTCCAACTCTTGAGTTACTATTGATATTGATAATGCTCCTATCTGGTTTTATTGGTGATCTTCATCCTAATATCTAAGTAGTGCTTTTCTTTCCGAACACCACTTCTTTGATCCCATCAATGGATCAAAGAGATATAGCAGCTTTTAAGGCTACTACTTGAGGAGTATCTTTTCCCAGGATATTGCTGCAACTGAGGAGGACATTGAAAAGACACTAATACAATTCTGGAAGGATTGCAACATCTATGACTCCATTAGGAACCTTACTTGGCTTGGGATGATATCACCAAGGAGTATATGGGAGGTACATTGTTAGGTATATAGGTAGACCTGAGTGAGGGTGGAGGACAAAGGAATGAAGGCCTCTCCCAAAGACCTTCCTTAGGACATCTCTAGAATCACCATTCTATGGTTATAAATTACTCTTACAACCTGAGATTCAAAGGAGTGAAGAGCCATAAACTTGTAGCCAGTTTAATCCCTCTGCAAGTGCATGTACAATCAGTTCTACACTAACCTCTCCATGATCTAGCTTCATTATTCCATTGTTATAATATCATGCCTATGTCCAGAAGTTCATGAATCTAATTATAACAGGCTGAATTCTGGGTAACCATATGCACAGTAGACAGAGAGTTATATAACAGCCAAATGTCAATCGAAATGACCTCATATGCCAATCATTTAGCACCATTCTTGTAAACTCTCATCACAGCCCTAATATAATACAGACCTTCCCACTTCTGTGAATTTACAGCCCTCTTCACTGTAATCTAACACTCCCTTGGAGTGTACTTTAATCTACCTTTTGTTTCTGCACAGTTACAGCTCTTTTTTGCATAATCCATTTCTCTCTTGAATTGTACTTAATAAATCTTACTTTTTCTAAATCTAACTGATCTGTAATTCTTTATTGAGTCAGTGAAAAGAACAGAGGACCCCCTCAGTGCTACTGGGGCAATGATGGATTTTAGATTGCCCCAACAGTAACAACATGAAAGAAGATCTCAAGAAGTTTGTTTATGACTTCAGAAACTTTTCTGAGAATAGAAGAGGTTGCAAAAATCAACAAGGCTGTGATTGAGATGTAAAACAACTGTAAGCTGGGTGTGGCTGAGGATGACTTTGAGAAATTCCCAGAGAATTGACTAATGAGTTGTTGAACTGGAACAGGCATGCATAGCTGAAGAAGAGGCAAGAGAAGAGAAAGCAGCAGAAGGAAAATAACTTAAAAAAAAAAAAAAAA
>NW_011888792.1:5911167-5925901 GCF_000151845.1 Pteropus vampyrus | reverse complement strand
AAAAAAAAAAAAAAAAGAAACTTCACAGAGAAGGGGTTAGCAGAAACTTTGGCAGACCTCAAAGCTCCTTAAAAGTTTGAATACATAGACTCTAATAATAAAAGGTTTTCATTAAGATAGAGCAATGTTCATGGTGCAATATCAGCTTACAAGGAAACCTAAAAAAAAAAAAAAAGAAAGAAAGAAAGAAAGAAAGAAAGAGAAGGAAGGAAGGAAAAGGACATTAAGCAAACTACCATGGACATATTTGAAAAGAGTGACTCTTTCTCAAGAAGAGCCTCAGGCAGGTCCTTCAGGAAAGAGTCCAAAAGAAGACATAGTTATCATAGAAGCCCACAGCTCCATGTGTGCTATTGTTCCTGAAGAATTGCCAGTGAGACAAGAGGTGGAGGAGGAAGATAGTGATACTGATGATCCTGACCCTGTGTAGGATGAAGCTAATGTGTGTGTTTGTATCTTAGTTTTTAATTAAAATGTTTTAAAAAGTAAAATAAAAAGAAAATATTTAAAAAATAGTAAAAAGCTTATAAAATAAAGAATATTGTTGTTCAGCTATATATAATGTTTGTGTTTAAGCTGTGTTATTAAAAAAGAGTTGAAAAGTTAAAAAAGTTTATAAGGTAAAAAAGTTACTATAATCTAAGGTTAATTTATTATTGATGAAATAAAAATAATTTTCATAAATTTAGTATAGCCTAAATGAACAAATTATAAAGCCTACAGTAGTGCACAGTAATGTCCAAGGGCTTCACAGGCACTCACCACTCACTGACTCACTCAGAGCAACTTCCAGTCCTGCAAGCTCCATTCATGGTAAGTGCCCTATACAGATTTACTATTTTATATTTTATATTATTTTTACTGTACCTTTTTAATGTTTAGATATACTTAACATTTTGTTACAGTTATATACAGTATTCAGTACAGGAACATGCTCTACAGGTTTATAGCCTAGGAGCTATAGGCTATACTCTATAGCCAAGGTGTATATTAGGTTATATCATTTAGGTTTGTATATGCACTCTATGATGTTCACACAACAATAAAATCACCTAACACATTTCTCAAAACATATCCTTGTAGTTAAATGCACATGACTGTACTTCTTGAGAGTACTGCCCTTATGTAGAGTGATGAAAGATGGTTTAAATAAAAAGGACAGTCTATTCCACCCTTATCTTTTTATTACTGAAGTCCGGAAGCTAGATTTAACTGAATTACAGGCTGTTTCCTGTAATTTAGGCTTGAGGCAATTTCTTATAAACTATAGGAAATACAGTCTCTACCAGTTATCTTTCGGTAAAGAGCATGTAAAGTTGAGGGCCACATTCTGAGTGTAAAAGAAGTTCCCTGCAGAGGGAGGCTCTAAATCAAAATGATGGGAGCTAATGTTATACTCTGGCAACAAAGAAGGTAGTCATCAAAAGCTAAGGGGTGTGTGTGTGTGTGTGTGTGTGTGTGTGTGTGTGTGTGTGCACGTGTGCTGCCAAAATACACTCTAATGTCCTCTAGGATTTTGAATGCATGGAGTCTAAAAAAATAGGAGACTTTAGATTGCATTATCTTACAGAAAAAATTCTTTTTGAGAATTATGGCACAAAATAATAGAGATTAATTGAATCCATATTGGATACTTTGGTATCTCATGAATGGATTGTATACATAATTGTCCCTGGAGTACTACCTCATTTTCTTTGGGGCTATGTCTGATATTTGAGACATTTGAAGGGAGAGAAAAATTATGACATTAAAGGGACCTGTGTTTTTCTTGCTCAAAATGATGCAGACTATTAAATCTAAATGCTATACTCAATACACCCATCAAACACTTACCTCTGGGCAGCATTTATTTGGATACTACCTGGAATGGTAAACTATTATAATGCATATGGAGAGACTGTCATTAAATGGCTGTGATCTTGGCTATATTCGTGGGGATGATTAACTTTTTTGTTTTCTTTCATAACAGAGACCAGTAGTCACCAGTCCTCCACAGTCATTCATTCTTTGGGCAAAACACTTTTCAAAATTTGTGTTCCCTGTCAAAAATCTACTCTCATCATGAAATAGATTTTGATACTGAATTATTATGTGACATATTCTATGATTGCCACTCTGATTGAATTCTTCAGTTAGAGTGTTTCATCAATACTTATTGAAGATAGGAGAGTCACAGTGTCCAGACTAAATGGGGCAAAAGATTCCACATGTGGAATTTCTAGTTCATTTGGCCACTAATTTTACTCTCCAGTTTTGGATATTTGGATATAAACTTTGATTAATCATTGATGTCTACTTTGGGGTAGAAGTAGAGTAGAAAATAGGTTACATTTCCCCAAAGCAGATAAACTAGAAGAAAACTTTTCAGAGGCTTATTACTTTATTATAGTTTATAATAATAAGTTTAGACAAAAATATATTTATCTAACTTAAGCACCATGTTAGAAGTTTCAAGCTCCTGTTATAGGACTCAGACGTTCCTGGTAAATGTGCAAGTACTATCTGAGTGTCTGCAATTAAAGAGAATAAATCTTTGTAGAATTCCACCGACTTCCTCAAATTAGGAAGTGGAGGGCTGAAAGTGAGGGCAACTCATAGCCACCAAAGAGATGAAGCTTGGCATTGAGAGTTCTTGTCTCTTGATTATTGCAATACATTCATACTTGTCTTTACCAGGTGGGCAGATACAGTTTTAAAAAACAGATAGGTTGTGAACATTTATGCTTCCCAATAATGATTCTTTACAATCTATCAGGGTTCTCTTTCTATCCTTTGGTCACTAGCATAAGGAGAAAGACTACTTTTTTATGCTATTTAATATTACAAACACTTACTGTGTGCAGGCACTATTACACATACCTTGAAAATACCAAATTCTTGGGAACTCTTGTCATGCCAAAGTCCTCATCACCTTTAAAAGATACAGAGCTCAATTTACACAGGTGATTATTGCCTCTATGTGGCAATAATTTCCAATCCATTTTAACTATTTAGAACCTAAACTCCTTCCTAGTGATTGAGAAATCCTTCACATTATGAGTCTTGATGGGAGGCTGTAATATGAAATTGTCAAATACTTGCTTTCCTAGACTCCCTTCAGTTAGGTAGCAGGCATACGACCTTGAATCCATTCGAGTTTGATTCAGAAGCCAGTAACTAAGAAGAAAAAATTAGAAAATTCCTCCTGATGGTAGAGTCAGCAAAAAACATGATTGAGTTTTTGGGGCAAAAGCAGCAGTTGCAGCATCCACTGCCAACTGTCACACAGCAGCAGTGCTGCTCTTAGCAGTGGTTGTATACTGGAACTTGCCAAGTAGCCTCAGTTCTATGGCATGATTTTAAGTATCACCTTAAGCTGTTTCTGAGTGTGGTTCTCCAGTTCTGCTACTCTCTAAGCCACTAATATCTTTTTAATACATTAATTTTCTGCTGAAATCAACTTGAATTTGCTTCTGTAGCTGGCAACTAAAATCCCTGACTGAAACAAACCAATTAGACAAGGGTGGTGAACATTTTCCATTTATTATGGAAATCTTTGGGTTTATGATCAATTTTCTTCCTTCATAGGACAAAGAATCAGACACAAAAACTGCAAATTGAAATGACATATTGTTTTCCAAGGCCCCACACCTTCAAAAAACATAAGCAATCAATTCAGAGTGTACAAAATTTTAAAGCGATGTTTCGAAAATGTGTTCTGCCAAACTCTAGTTCAAGCGAGGTCTGAAAAAGAAAGGTTCTGTAACATAAAATATTTGAAAAATAGAGGAAATCATACTCTCTTCTTAGTACATTGTCATATTTTGGGTTCTAAGAAGTCCTACATAAAATAAACCATTTTAAATTTTGACTACAGCTTTCTAAACACTTTAGATGTTGTGATTTCTTTCATGCAATACTTATCAGTATTCCTCAAACCAGTGTTCTTTGGAAATTCTTGGAAGACCTAAAATATTTATTTAGTTATTGAGTACGCACTGAGGATAAGATACTATGCTAAGCCTGATTAATATGAAAATTTCAAAACAATTAGTTTTGATTTTTCTTTTTAAGTTTCAAAGAAATTCAAACTCTGGGCTTCAGTCTCTTTCATTTTGAAAAGGAAAAAAAATAATAGCACCTACATCATAGGGTTGTTTTGATATTAAAAGAGATAACATGGTTAAAATCCTTAGAGAAGTGCCTACATAAGTATTAGCCTATATAATTGTCACCATTTATATGTATACAGATGTGACATCATACATTCATTGCAGGGAAGGCAGAGATAATTTCTTTTATGATAAATGTGATAAAGTTGGTCTAATCTCTCACTTCCACACACAAGTAATTCCCTTTGTGACCAATTAATATGCATTGTTTTAAGATATTTGTAGAATGTTGTTTCTATAATTTAGGATAGAGTGAAAGTAAGTAAATACAATGAAGATCGAATTGACAAAAAATATGAAGGGCATTCTGTATGAGGTGTCATTATTATAATGTACAATAACAGCACCTAAAATTTGTTTTCTTCTCAATGTACATCTATTTATACAGCATTGATAATGTTTTCAGGCCCTATGTTACTATTAGTAAAGCTACAATCTTTTTTTCTGACAAGAAAGGAAGTTAATGAAAGTACATAATAGCTTGAATAGCAGGTGTGAAAAAGCTTTTTCTTTTTTTAATGGCAGAAGGATTGATGTAAAAAATGTTATTTTTAAAACTTTCCTCAAACAATTATGATGCTAATTAGTATTTCAACTTCCATAGATATTAGACAGGAATTTATAGAGTCGAAAGTCCATTTTTAATCAGCTACTTTGACATACTACTCTACAGAAACCTTCTTAAATTCTGATTTTTAGATGTGCCACTTTTTATTGAAAGTTGCAGAAGCAGAATCCCCTGGTAACATGTCAACGGTGCACCTGAAGACTTTTCAAATAATGTACAGAACATGCATAAAACTGTTAAGCAAATAATGGATTTTGTGCAAGGCATGTTCCCAGGTGATATTTTGTAAATATAGCTTGTCTTGTACTATTATATCAGGTGAACCCAAGAACAGAGAGTAAAATTGCTATCAAGAGTAAATGATTGGAATCCAATTTTTCTGTTAACTGAGCTGAACCCATATGCACATTCTAATATTCCTCGGGCTTGATAGGCATATTCTATTAACAATGTTTACTTGCCACATACTGTAATTTGGTATTTAATTATTTGCATAAAGTAAATCATCAGTTGAAACTTATTATACTAAAAAATATGAAAATAATCCTTTTTTTAATACACACCAGTGCTTTGAAAAACTGGCTTGTCAAACTTAAAATGGCAAAATTAATAAAATGAGTAGCTAAGCATCTTGTTTGCAACTGTACTCTTGGATGTATTTTTAAACCATAATTGAGAAAAAATACATTTAATGACTTTCCAATAAGGAAATGTTTACTTTCTTTTATCTAGTAATTATGGAAACAAATTGCCTGGCTACATTTGAAACAAAGAAATCAAGTTTGAGTCAATTTGTTATAGATAAGTAATAAATTATATGATTGCAATTTTTCAGTTTTTTAAATCATTAAATCAGTTGAAAAATATGTATACACTCGACCAAGATGTTAAAATATGCAGAAAACTTGTATGAATATTGAAGGCTCAGGGGTGATTTGATAGTTGTCCATGAAAAGCCTATCCCACTGAAGAAAAATAAGGGTGAACTCCTTGAGAGACTTATCCATAGAGAAGAAAGATTTTCTTCACAGTATATTTTCAAGATATAAATTATGAAAGATTAGAAATATTCTGCTGTAGGCCTGGAAACATCTTTTTCTAGGATAGTTTAAAAGTAGGAAAACTCTTGTTCGCAAAGGTTACAACATAGTCTTAATAAAAATTTGGAGAAGACATCTGATATTTTAAGTTTTTTTCATGGACAAGATTTAAACACATGAATTTTGTCTTACATGAGAAATGCAGTTGCTCAATTCTTTGTTCAAAAGATTTTTCCCAGGAAAATTAACTGGGAGGTACAGTCCAAATGCTCCCTGGTAATAAATTAACTATTTTGTATGTCCTCATTGCTGATTTTCAAAAATCACATCTCACATACAACCCCTTTCTTAGTTTATGGAAAAAGGGCCAATCCATGAGAAGACAAAGGAAGTATGGTCTATAACCCTTTCCTTCGCACTTGCGCACCTTGGGTTGGGGGCATTTCTTCAGCTCACGTTGAGCCCTTGCTAATGTCAGGTGTGTAGAGGTGGTCTGGCCTTGCCTCTGTAGCTTGACGATTCTACTCATTCCAACAAAAAGTGGTTTCTCTCTCTTTCTCTCTTCTATCTCCACATTTCTCATTCTTTCTCCATCTTTTAGGCTCCACATAAACTCAGTTGTTTTCACCAGGCAAGGTGACAGTGAGATTGATACTGGATGGTTTGACACTGAATGTTTTCCTTCTTTCTGAGAGACTGAGTTTCTTACATACTATACTGGGTCATCTCCTTTCACACTACTAAGATTTGGATTTGATTTTCTGTGCTTTCAGTTAGCTTCGCCTGTTCGCAAACACATAATCATTTTCTAATTTTCATTATTGTCTTGGAGTCTATACCATATGGTTGTTTTGATATTAAAAGAGATAACATGGTTAAAATCCTTAGAGAAGTGCCTACATAAGTATTAGCCTATATAATTGTCACCATTTATATGTATACAGATGTGACATCATACATTCATTGCAGGGAAGGCAGAGATAATTTCTTTTATGATAAATGTGATAAAGTTGGTCTAATCTCTCACTTCCACACACAAGTAATTCCCTTTGTGACCAATTAATATGCATTGTTTTAAGATATTTGTAGAATATTGTTTCTATAATTTAGGATAGAGTGAAAGTAAGTAAATACAATGAAGATCGAATTGACAAAAAATATGAAGGGCATTCTGTATGAGGTGTCATTATTATAATGTACAATAACAGCACCTAAAATTTGTTTTCTTCTCAATGTACATCTATTTATACAGCATTGATAATGTTTTCAGGCCCTATGTTACTATTAGTAAAGCTACAATCTTTTTTTCTGACAAGAAAGGAAGTTAATGAAAGTACATAATAGCTTGAATAGCAGGTGTGAAAAAGCTTTTTCTTTTTTTAATGGCAGAAGGATTGATGTAAAAAATGTTATTTTTAAAACTTTCCTCAAACAATTATGATGCTAATTAGTATTTCAACTTCCATAGATATTAGACAGGAATTTATGGAGTCGAAAGTCCATTTTTAATCAGCTACTTTGACATACTACTCTACAGAAACCTTCTTAAATTCTGATTTTTAGATGTGCCACTTTTTATTGAAAGTTGCAGAAGCAGAATCCCCTGGTAACATGTCAACGGTGCACCTGAAGACTTTTCAAATAATGTACAGAACATGCATAAAACTGTTAAGCAAATAATGGATTTTGTGCAAGGCATGTTCCCAGGTGATATTTTGTAAATATAGCTTGTCTTGTACTATTATATCAGGTGAACCCAAGAACAGAGAGTAAAATTGCTATCAAGAGTAAATGATTGGAATCCAATTTTTCTGTTAACTGAGCTGAACCCATATGCACATTCTAATATTCCTCGGGTTTGATAGGCATATTCTATTAGCAATGTTTACTTGCCACATACTGTAATTTGGTATTTAATTATTTGCATAAAGTAAATCATCAGTTGAAACTTATTATACTAAAAAATATGAAAATAATCCTTTTTTTAATACACACCAGTGCTTTGAAAAACTGGCTTGTCAAACTTAAAATGGCAAAATTAATAAAATGAGTAGCTAAGCATCTTGTTTGCAACTGTACTCTTGGATGTATTTTTAAACCATAATTGAGAAAAAATACATTTAATGACTTTCCAATAAGGAAATGTTTACTTTCTTTTATCTAGTAATTATGGAAACAAATTGCCTGGCTACATTTGAAACAAAGAAATCAAGTTTGAGTCAATTTGTTATAGATAAGTAATAAATTATATGATTGCAATTTTTCAGTTTTTTAAATCATTAAATCAGTTGAAAAATATGTATACACTCGACCAAGATGTTAAAATATGCAGAAAACTTGTATGAATATTGAAGGCTCAGGGGTGATTTGATAGTTGTCCATGAAAAGCCTATCCCACTGAAGAAAAATAAGGGTGAACTCCTTGAGAGACTTATCCATAGAGAAGAAAGATTTTCTTCACAGTATATTTTCAAGATATAAATTATGAAAGATTAGAACTATTCTGCTGTAGGCCTGGAAACATCTTTTTCTAGGATAGTTTAAAAGTAGGAAAACTCCTGTTCGCAAAGGTTACAACATAGTCTTAATAAAAATTTGGAGAAGACATCTGATATTTTAAGTTTTTTTCATGGACAAGATTTAAACACATGAATTTTGTCTTACATGAGAAATGCAGTTGCTCAATTCTTTGTTCAAAAGATTTTTCCCAGGAAAATTAACTAGGAGGTACAGTCCAAATGCTCCCTGGTAATAAATTAACTATTTTGTATGTCCTCATTGCTGATTTTCAAAAATCACATCTCACATACAACCCCTTTCTTAGTTTATGGAAAAAGGGCCAATCCATGAGAAGACAAAGGAAGTATGGTCTATAACCCTTTCCTTCGCACTTGCGCACCTTGGGTTGGGGGCATTTCTTCAGCTCACGTTGAGCCCTTGCTAATGTCAGGTGTGTAGAGGTGGTCTGGCCTTGCCTTTGTAGCTTGACGATTCTACTCATTCCAACAAAAAGTGGTTTCTCTCTCTTTCTCTCTTCTATCTCCACATTTCTCATTCTTTCTCCATCTTTTAGGCTCCACATAAACTCAGTTGTTTTCACCAGGCAAGGTGACAGTGAGATTGATACTGGATGGTTTGACACTGAATGTTTTCCTTCTTTCTGAGAGACTGAGTTTCTTACATACTATACTGGGTCATCTCCTTTCACACTACTAAGATTTGGATTTGATTTTCTGTGCTTTCAGTTAGCTTCGCCTGTTCGCAAACACATAATCATTTTCTAATTTTCATTATTGTCTTGAAGTCTATACCATATAACAAAACCATATCTATTTTTATTAAAGGGATAATTATATTATCTTTAAAATAAAGCATCAAGATCTTTACTAGTTTGAGTTCAATTTCAATAAATTAATGTCAAGATATTTTGTGCAGAATTAAAAGTTATTCCAGGAAATAGATAGAGTCTTATGTGATAGACAAGATCATTACTGCATAAATCACCTTATTTTTATTCAAATACTTTTATTTAGCAGTATAGTGAGTACTGAACACAAGGAACAAAAAAATCTACTTAAAGAAGTCTCTTTTTAAAGTCATAGATTTCATTTAAAAAAAGGTACTCTAAGTTTTAAGAATTACTAGTGATCTGCACTAGTACCTGTAGTAATTAAAACCATTATTTAATTTTTTCATAACTTTTGAAAACTGCATTGTAAAGTTTCTAGTATATGGTTATCGATGTTTAGTTTTTCTACAGAGTAAATTAGTAGATTAATTAACTGTTAACAAATTATGGTTCAAGATTAATTCAAAATAGAATAAGACTGTGCTGCATATGTATCCTGAGGTATCTAGAATATTTTATTTTAGTAAACTTGTTTGCACCTTAAGGATAGATCTGACTGCCTGTGTCTATATACTCAGAACTTCTATTTTTAGAGACCAGGGCTGTCCAACAGAACTTTCTGCAATGATGACATATTCTACATCTATAGTGTCTAGTTCAGTAACCACTAGTGTTGTGGGGTGATTAAGCACTTGAAATATGACTAGTGAACGTGAAGAATCGTTTTTAGTTTAATATAATTTTAACTAATTTAAATTTAAATTAGATAGCCATACAGTGGATATCATATTGAAAAATGCAGTCTAGAACTTTAAAATCACTTAATACACCTGAATTTAAGTTCTTTCATTGGTAAAATAAAAATAATCACCCTTGTCTTTCTCACAGAACTGTTATAAAAATCAAAGGAATGAGGAAAAAGATTTAAATATAGTGATGAAAGGCCCTGGGCAGGCTCTGAAACTGTACTGATTAAGTGTGAGTTCTGACTCTATTAACAACTCCCTTGGGCAAGGTACTACACCTCTCTCTATGTTTCAGTTTAATCTTGTGTAAAATGGGAATAATAATAGTATCTAGCGTATTGATTTTTGAGACAACTGAATGAGATGATACACACAGTCTTTAAATAGTTCCTGGTAAGCATTCGATAATGCTAAACTGCAGTTACTATTCTTATTATTGAACATACAAACATGTGGAAAACACACTCTAATATTTACAGAAAACTCAAGTCTCTCTCCATTCACTTCCCAAAGAAGAAGAACCCTGCTATAATTCAAGGAAGAAATCAGTTAAAAATACATGATGAATGAAACTTTGGGATTATTGCAAAAGAGTTAAAGATTTCCTTTTTTTTTTTTCCTCTCTCTCTCTACTATGTGTAAATTGGGTCTGCAGGGAAAATTTCTTGAAGTAAAATTTCCAAGAAAAGAAATCGTTACGGTTTAAAGTGAAGGGGTGATGAAAAGAGATATTGAATATTGTTCATAAGGGAAGAAACCAGAAAAAGGAATTTGAAGTTGACGCCTTAATTAGCAACACAGAGTGTGTATTAGCCTTATGTTAAGTATCTGGACAAGACTTGGGATATGGAATTCTGAGATCTAGAATCTTGACATTATTTATACCTATGTCTATGTTTTCCTTAGAAAGCATGGTCAATAACAGCTGGAGTAGTTAGGGCATCTATACCATTTCAATTCTGATGTATAGGAAAAGCTACTCCAGAAATGGATCTTTTTCTAGAACATGCCCTATATCTTCCATTTTTGATACATTTATTCAAGTTAGCAAGCAAAGTCTCTTAAAATGTTAAGTCCTCTGAAAGGAAGACTAGAACAAAATGCTTACTTATAATTTGGTAAAAATTCCGACAACCAACTTTGAATAAAGCTGATGGTGGCTAAATCTCTGATGGAATCAGAGGGGTGTCTAAGATGGAGAGGTATGTATAGGAAGCACATAGTAGAGTGATGAAAAAACACTTTTTTCTGCTTAGTGTTGTATTTGATTTTTTCCCCCAAATCATCTTTACCACCTACATTTTGGATAATTTGTCAATCATATGTTGAAAGTTACTTAATGGTATGCAATAATTTATTCTATTACTATTAGTTTAAGTGGGGAATAATATAGAATTTCATGAGAAAAGACTTAGACTTATACCTAAGGTTTACATGAATCAGAGAGAAATAACCACTTTGAAAAATACTACTATATCTTATTTTAACAAGTATTTCCATGTTGAACCCCTAATTAAAACATGGGTTTTGTAAAATACATATGCTTGGTTTTCAATAAATGAAAGATGCTTCTATTTGAAAGATAAAATTCAGATTTTAGAACATATTTTAAAATTTTGAAATTTGATAATTTAAACTTCTTTAAATGTAAACAAATATATATATGTTTTTCCTTCAGTTGGAAAACATCGATTTTCTCTTTGGTGGATATAGAAATATAAGAGTAATATTATACTGTTACTTTTTAAATTTACATCTAAGAAAAGTTGTGGTGTTGTTTTTCTTTGAATTATTGAACCACATGACAAAATATCATTTCAATTATTAACTGTATAAAATTCATCAAACAGGCTTATCAGCTAAAGTATATAAAGTATAAAGAAAGCATTTAATGTTGATATGTATCTATTTCTTCTTCAGACAATAAACATTAATCCATCTATCATCTCTCAGTCTATTTTTGATCTATCTATCTATCTATCTATCTATCTATCTATCTATCTATCATCTATCTATCATCTATCTATCTATCTATCTATCTATCTATCTATCTATCTAATCTATCTATCATCTATCTATCTATCTATCTATCTATCTATCTATCTATCTATCTATCTAATCTATCATCTATCTATCAATCTTTCTTAAAGTTCCTAGCATCTTACTCATTCACCAGATATACTTGCTGGTTAATGTACAATTAACAAAAGGAACGAGACATGAGTTTAGATTACATAATCATGCTTAATATTCACGTACATTTAATGTTCATGAACATTAAAACAATAAAGCCATGAGCTCAAATCTTTGTTTTACAATGACAAATATAGTGGCACTAGGGAGAGTAGATTATAGTGCTTTTTAAATGCTAATGTGTACAGGTATTGTGCTAAGTCTTGTTAACAATAAAAATGTTTTAAAAATCAGAAGTATAAAATAAACATAAATATAATGAATATTAATAATTGAAATAAAATGCTTCTAGAATAAATAAAAATCTTATAAATGTCACAACAAATATACTTCAGACAATTATAAAAGTATAAATAAAGAAGTGTTTTGATTTGGTTGGGATGGTTAGTAAATCTGTTATCTATAGGTGACATTTAAGTTGATCCTTAAGAGATGGTAGAATTTTAAAGGCATTCATGGAAAGGTATTCTATGTGTGTGTGTAGTGGGGGCGGGGAATGTGATTAGAGACAGAGTGGAGAACAGAGTATTTGGGGTAATGTTGAACAATTCACTTTGCCTGTAGTGTAGACTGCATAAACAAACTAGTGGAATATAAGGCTAGGTAGGATATATCAAAGACAGATTAAAGAAGAACTTGAAGTCTTGGCTGAAAAGTACGATGAATATTATTTACAAAATGCACAATGAGGAGAAATTATTGAAATGAGAAGCAACATAATTAGAGTTGAACTTTTAAAATTTTTCTAAAATTATCATGTGTATCAAAATGGGTTAAAGAAGATTTAAATCATGGATGGTAGTTAAGAACTAAGCACAGAGGAAGTGAGAAATATGAGGACATAACTTAGAGTGGCATGCATGGATGAAAAAATTGAAGAGTTGCTATAGGCACTGAAAAGCTCTATTAGACTGAGCTTGAATGTAGTGGAGAAGAAAGCATGAAGATAAAGCAAACAAACAGAAAAAACATAGGGTTTGGGGAGATTGTACAATGATGGTAGAAGAAGCAGTTTGAAGATTATAAAAATCATGGGCCTAGCACCTGGGATGAAGGATAGGTCTAGTAATATAAATGTGAAAACTTAAGGATAGTGCCAGGAATATACATCAGCCCATTGCTCTCCATCCTTAAAACTTCTAATGAAGAGAAATTTAAAACTAGTAGGAACCCAACATTATTCACAAAAGAAAATGAAATAAAAAATATTTGCAAAAGACACATCTGATAAAGAACTATTTAAAATATACAAAGAATTCTTAAAATTCAATAATAAGAAAATGCAAAACTCAATGAAAAAATGGGCCAAAGACCTTAAAAGATATGTCATCCAAGAATATATATAGATGGCAAATAAGCATGTAAAACATGCTCCACATCACATGTCATCAGAGAAATGCAAGTTAAAACAATAATGAGATAGCACTACACACACATCTATTACAATGGCCAAACCCAGAACAATGACAACACCAGAGGCTGGCAAGAATATGCAGCAACAAAGGATTTCTCATTCATTTGCTGTTGGCTATGCAAAATGGTACAGCCACTTTGGAAGACAGTTTGGTGGTTTCTTACAAAATTAAACATACTCTAACCATACAATCCAGCAATCATGTTGTTTGGTATTTACCCAGTGTTTTTAAAACATGTCCCCACAAAAACCTGCACATGGATATTTATAGTAGCTTTTTTATAATTGCCAAAACTTGTAGGTAACCAAGATGTTCTTCAGTAGGGAATGAATAAATAAACTGTGGTACATCCAGAATGGAATATTATTCAGTCGTAAAAAAGATATGAGCCATCAGGGCATGAAAAAATGTGGAGGAAACTTAGATGCATATTAGTAAGTGAAAGAAGACAATCTGAAAAAGCTAACATACTATATAATTATAACCATACAACATTCTGTAAAAGGCAAAACTATGCAGTCAGTAAAAAGATCAGTGATTGTCTAGGGCTGGGGGAGGCGCTTTAGTGACGAATGAATAGACAGAGCACAGAGGATTTTCAGGACAGAGAAAATACTCAGTATGATACTATAATGACAAGTTCATGTCATTATACATTTGTCCAAATCCATAAGATGCATGACCCCCAGAGTGAGCCATAATGAAAACTATGAACTTTGGGTAATTATGATGTGTCAATGTAGGTCCATAAAGTGTACCAATCTGGTGGAGGATGTTGTGTGGGGGTAGGAGTATATGGGAAATCTCTGTACTTCCTCTAAATTTTGTTGTAAACCTAAAACTTCTCTAAAAAATGTTTTAAAATTAAAAAAAACTCCTAAATAATAATAATAGTAATAAGGACCTGAAAACAAAACAAGAGACCGGTGGCTGTCATGGGTTTCAGTAGGAGGAATAAATAGATGCAGCACAGAAGATTATCTGGGCAGTGAAATGTTTCTGTAGACAAGGGCCTAGCATAAACTAGATGACATTCAGATCTGTAGTGAATGAAATTAGAACTCATCTAGAGAAAAATTAAGTGGTATCTTATTCAGCGTGTGTGAATATGTCATGAAAAATATTAGCAAATTTTCATGATTTTCTATAGAACACCTGCATGGAAGCAGTGGGGAATCAAATATAATGTGATTTCTCACAGGGTTGGAATTGGCAGGACAATTGTGTTGGAAATGGACATGGGGACAGATAATACCAGGATGCAGATAAGAG
>NW_011888792.1:5905239-5909897 GCF_000151845.1 Pteropus vampyrus | reverse complement strand
AATCTTATAAAATTTACCTAACTTAGGTTTGGCCTACTGAGGCTATAAATTTACTTAAAGTTATTTCCTAAGCTTCTAGACAGATGTTTATATTCAAGATTGTGCTTTGATGTGAAAGTGATAATGCTCAGAGGGGAAGCTGCTCAAATCTACTTTGTTACTGCATATAGGTGATTTGGAGCATATAAACTAAAACGAAATTTTCAGTGTCCCAAGTATTTTGTCTACATGATGCCAACACCCCAGATACTGGCAGACTTTTGGATAGTTAAATTTTCTATTATTCATCTGAATGCTTTGGTGTTATGTAGATACTGCCTTAGAAGATGTCTTTAAGGATTAGATTTATAGAGTTCTCCATTATGGAGAGGACCAAAGAGACCACTTATGTCGAACATTAAGAAATGTAAATGTATTCTTGTTTAATAGTTTGGTCTTTGAATCTCATGAAGAACAGCTGGAGCTGGAATTCTGCAATTTCTAAGGCTAACAATCTGATATTGTGGAATGGCTCTATGCTTACAGAAGGAGTACTATGTTCTATGGAATTCGATGAGGTATACTTGTATCTGTACATGAACAGAATTAATCCTGAATGCAAATGCTAATACAGCAAGATATTTGGCTTTACAGCCTGTCAAAAGCACTCAGAACTATTAGTCATGGTGCTTAATTTTATCATAAAATATCTGTCTAACACATCAGTGTTTTTAAGATTCTAAAGATTTATTCTAATTTTAGGAAACAAAGAATTTGAAATATATCTTTATCAGTTTCTAGGTAAACTGTGATTATAAGTTTTTAACTCTAAATAGTTGCTAAAATTCTAGTAGAAATTTCAGAATGCTTCAGAATGCATGAAAGCTTTTTTCTAATGAGACATTGTAAATGCAACTTCATTTCATGCCTGAAAACAACCAGTATCATGTGAAACTTATTTTTCTATGACTCACCATGTGACTACAACCTGGAGACTGAAAATACTAATACCTGATTAATTCTGAATTACTAAGTGCAGCAGTAAAATATTGAAATGAGAACTACTTTATTTCTTAAGTGACAGAAGCACAAGTAAAATAAATGTGCATATATTTCAGTCATTCAACATTCTTTTATTCATTGAACAAATATTTATTAAGTGCATACTGTGACAACATCATTCTAAGCCCTGGGGATTATACAAGGTTTATACTAAAAGCCAGGCTCTAAGTGTAGGGAGATCTCAATAAATAAAGGAGACATATACCTGCTTACAAATGTAGGAAAATCTCCTTTAAAGGAATTCAACCTAATAATTTAATTGTACCACATACATTGATGCTCTCCACTACTATAACAACACATAACTGATGGATGTCCATGACACCCTGAAAGTTAGGGTAATTTGTGTATTTTTTTCTGATTTCATTACCAGTAGTGGTACATGCTTATCAAGAGATCTGGCTATTTTTACCAACCATGTTTATGCCCATCATACTTATTACTAATTTAATTTTTTAAAAATATACATAAAATAGTGTATACAATAAAGTGATACAGCTTAATAATAATAATGAAACACAAGCCCATGTACCCACTACCAGCTTAATGAATATAGCAATCTATATTTTGCAATTCTGTCCCTGTGAACTGTAATTTTTGTAATTTTATAACTTAGTATTATATAAATAAACAAAATATGGACATAAAAATTAGGTGTCATTTATGTGAGTGTTGTGAGAATGGTTTGGAAATAATGGGTAAAGATAAGTCACTAAAATAAAAAGCCAACAAAGGTTGAGAAAAAAATTATGAAAACATGAAATGTATCTTTCTTCAGAATTTTTTATCTTTATTTCCTCCTTCCACTTGAATAAGACCAAACACTGAGTCGTGGGAAGGTTTTTATATAAAAGATGATGCAAAACTTTAGTCATCAGATTCACAGTCAAAGGGTTTTGGCCCAATATTATAATATTGGCAAATGTAAGTACATTGTTAAGATGTAAGTTAAAATAAAATGCTCTGATATAAATGTATTGCTTTTTAATTACGTGCCTTCAAAGCCATTTTTTTTTTTTTTGTTTAACTGAAAAACTACCCAATTCAAGGATTAAGTATAAAGGAATTTCAACCTTAATTGCAATATAATGAGAAGTTTTGAAGAAGGTATCTACGAGGACACCTTATTTAAGAGTTGATTAAGTGCCACTCCCTCAGACAGGTCTTACCAGGTAATCCTAGCTCAACTAGCCTTTCTTCAGCCCTCTTTATTCTCTAACTGTACTTTATTTTTCTTTATGGTACTATTACTACCTAAGACATTATATTTCATTTATATTTAGTTTCTGCCTTCTTGAAAAAAATGAGTTTTGTGAGAGCAAGGGCTTTGACTTATTTATCACTTTATCTTCAGTGCCTAGACAGAAGCAATCACAGAGTTGCTGGACAACATACTAAGTCCTGAATGTTCACTGAGAAACTCATGAATGGCTTGACTCAGAGCTCTTACTAGGGGAATTAGTGTTACTCTGGAAGGTATTTAGAGTTCTGAGATATTAGTGCTGAGGTTTGAGGGACAATTAAAATTCTCTATGAAAAGGGATGAGAAAGAACAATCCTGTCAGAGCAAACATGTCTAAAAGGACACATCTGTGAAACTATGGCAAATGTTTAAGGATTTCAACATGATGTACTAATGAATTCTTATGAGACGGTGCTACAAAACAGGTTGGGGAAGAAATGTTTTGGCCAAATCATAAAGAGCTAAAGACTTTGCATTTCATCCTGTAGGTGATGAAGTTGTTGCTATATTTCAAGCATAAAAATGACGTGTTCATTTTCAAATTATATCAGTTTAAGAGGTAGCATAGGTATTAGCGTGGAGAAACAAATATGACAAATGTACTGGAATCAGTGATGTCAATTAGGCCAACTCTCAGACAATATATTATTAAGGATTTGGTGAATTTGTGAGGGCCTAGAGAGGCTTTGGTTGCTGACACCAAGCATATATGAGACTGCTTGGAACTGTTGAATTGAGAAACATTGTGAAAGCCTGCATCAATCACTAGGGAAAAGGGAAGAAAAACAAAGTATATTTTTCCTGAATACTCAAGAGATTATGTATTTTCATTTAATAGTTATGGAAGGTAAATCCGAAGCCAGATTTTTGTATATTTTTGTGTCCATGGTTTGCTAACTGCAGAAAAAGCAACATACTATTTAAGTCTCAGAAAATGTGGCTAATTTCACAAATTTAGCAAATATTTTACTTAGAATGAGAATCGGCATTTGAAAGAAAAGTTGCCTTTTATCCTTAAAAATGTTCCATTCAGAAAGAAAGGAGAGAAACACAGCAAGAAGAGAGGATCTCCAGGGACATGAGAACATTCTGACATATGCTGCTACTCAGTCTCTTCTGCCAGCTTTGTTGATTTACTATGTGGCCATTCGAAGAGATGGAATGAATCAAAAGCAGACAATATTTGAGTTATTTTACAATAATCCAGGCCAAAAAAATGTTAGTTTTACCCAGATGAATGAAAACAACTCTTATTTTTTATAGCAGACAGCTAGATATATTTTGTCCTGTTTAGTATTATCTATATGTATCTGCACTGATTTTTATATTATTTAATGTTCTGAATCTCTCTTGATAGCTTTTCTGTGAGTCTATCACACTGATAGAAAAAGCATCAGAAGTTGAAAAGAAAATTTTCTTTTCAAAACTGTTATTCAGTAATTTGTTTCATCTTAGAACCAGAAGTGCTATCAGCTAAACCAACCCAACCGATGCGTATGGGGGCGTGGGGGGTGGGGGTGGGGGAGAGAAAAAGAAAAGAAAAGGAGAACAAAGCCCTTAAAAATAATCATATTACTACCTGTATATCTTGTGTTTTACTTACCAGGTAGCTGATAAGATCATTATAAAGATGGATAAAAAATGCTGAATAAAAACTCTTAACTTAGAGGTAATTTAAATATGAACAGTTCGATTTTAATGTCTAATGTTAGAAATAAATATATTTGTAAATTTTAAGGAAAGAAACCTTAAATCATTTAAGCTTTTGGGATATGTATTAAATCTTACTTAAAATATTTCCACTTAAATAAGATGTATACAAAAGCTTTCACTTATAATGAAGAAATATACAAAAAATTTGACTGCAATATAATTTTAGAATTATAACTTTAGAATTTTATTCATCTATTCTCAAAACTTTTTCTTGTTATGGTAAACCAATTGTATCCTAAGTGAATATAGGAAATATCTTCTCAAACAGAAAGAAAAGGGGATGAAAAATAACTTAGTTAAGCAGATTCCACCATCTTTACTTCTGACTGACAGCAGAGCATTCTTATTATATGGAAATAGAGGGTGATTTATCTTCATCCTAGCAAATTACTGAAAACTTCACAATGCATGTGAAAAACAGCTTTGTTATTCAGAGTGAAGTGGAAGAAATCAGCAAATCGGTATTTTTGGGCTCCTTTTCATGTTCTTGGCACCTTTTTATTTGCAGATTTTATTCCATGGCAGGTTCTCTATTATCTATAACTAGGAAGAAAAAGGAAATATGAGCTTACTTTGCTATATTTTATTTAATCTTCTTCTTCTTTGAAGAAGTCAAATGCTGATGACATCACTCACTGGTGCTTGGTGGGGTGAAAGTAGG
>NW_011888792.1:5896960-5904149 GCF_000151845.1 Pteropus vampyrus | reverse complement strand
TATTATTACCACCTTTCTACAGACATGATTGGCCTTGAGAATTGTTAAAATCAGAACTCTGTATTGCTTAAAAGGTTTTCTATGATTTGGCCTCTGTTTTTCCAGCTCGATCTCTTATCTTTTCACCTCTCCTAACTTATTTTCCAGTGATACTAAAATACTCATTCACTATTATTTTGTTATTCAAGCTATCATTTAAAGCTCTTCAAATATAGACAGCCAAACAATTTTTAATTACTAATTTAATTTGTTTTTAAGCTTTAAATTCAAGACCTTTATGCATGAGGTATATATAATCACAGAGATAAATTTCTCAACTTGCTTCCCCTTTTACTTTTTTAGTTTCATGAGTTATTTTTATTTCTAATATTTCATTAGTAAGATATCCCTAGATTATACTGCAAATGGACTTTTTCTGTAAAGCTTTCTTCTATATTACTATATAGCTAAACTAAATATTTCATTTGGTATGATTCATTATAATATCTAAACAGTAATCATTTCTCGATCTTGTTACAAGATGTTATTTATAGACTACCTACTAGGTTTTGTAAAGTAGAACATATAATTTATTATCTTAATTGAATATTTTGAGATATAAAGAGGTATTATTAATATTATATAGAGACAAGAAATGTAAAATGATACTCTCCTGGACAAACTTGGATATATGGTCACTTTCTCTATTCCTCACAGTAAAGGCTAAAGTTAGGTTTTACAACTTCCATTTTATAAGTGAGTAAACTTGTCCGAGTAAGTGACAAAGCTGAGCATCGGTTTTAGAGCCATTCTTTGATATCCATATTCTTTGTACTACATGGGCCGCCTTAATTTACAGTTCTTTTGACTTTGACATCTTCACTCAATCAACCAACTCATTTCTAAGTAGACTTTTCAAAAGAAAGACAATCTAAATGAATATTTGAGAGTAAAGAGAAATGGTACTTACTGATAGAGACATTTCTATTGATATGAAAATAGTAAAGTATGTTGAAAAATATGACAACCTAACAAGACTGGATAATCTGGTCCTTCTCCAAAATAAAAGAAAATATTATAGTAATTGTTTGAGTCAAGCAATGTTTTGTGCTTTGATTAGTTACCAATTTACAACAACAACAACAAAAAAAAGCCAGAGATGAATTTTCATCTCATTCTTATGCAAATGGATTTGTTAATATATTTTACCATGCTTAGTGTTAACATATATGTATATACTTATGACACATCCAAAGCAATCATATTGTTCTCCTTGTTATTGTGAAGTTATGATTCTTTTGTTTTTGGTCCTTTATAAAATAAAGGACCAAATTATGTTTCAGTTTCAGAAAGAAATGCAGTTTCAGTGTATATTAATCTAGGTAAGAGGCACTATGGAATCTTGTAAATATTAACATTTTATTCTGAATTCACAAGTTTGACTTTATTGTGATTTTAAACTGCTTGAGACTTATAAATTGTATGTCTATCCAATCTCATGCTGAGTAATATTTTTTTAAAGTTTCAAAAATAAAGATATGCTTTCTGGGGGCATCTGTTTTGAGAAAATGAATACAACAGTATTATCCTGTGGATCTTTAAAACATATTGGCTCATCCTTATGATTATTCATCAAGACTCCAAAGGAGAAAAAAGAAACTTAAATCATTTTTTATTTCTGTAGTATAAGAGCAAAAAGTAAACAGGCAACAGCTAAGAAGGGGGAGTGGGTGGTGGTGAGATCACTATGAAGAACACTAATTCTTTTACCTTGTCAGAATGAAAAGAAGATGCTTTATGCAACCAGCCATTAAATTCCGTAGGGGAGAAGAGAGATAATTGAAATCTTCCATGTGCCAGAAGAAGTGGCAAAAAAAAAAAAAAAAAAAGAAAGAAAGAAAAGGAAGCCAGCACAAGAGCCATGCTTATGGCTGGAGCATTAAATTTGCCTTCTACCTTTGCATTGACTTGATTAAAAAGCAGTCTTTAGATCTGAGTCATATGTATTATCTGAATAGACACATTTGTGTTTTCAAATCAAACATTATTGCTGTAGCTGCATGATTTAGTGTAGTTTAGGATAAACTTCAACAAGTTCTAAATCATAATTTGAATACACACACACACACACACACACAACAAGATTCTTAAGAGACCTCAGCAACCCAGCTCTAGAATTTAAACTTGCTTGTGGTTAATCTAGTGTAAATATTGTGTTGGCACAATTTGATACCATAACAGAAGTTTTATATTAAGATATGAGTATTTGTCTGACAATAAAAAGCCAGAAGTATTTGGTGTATTGTATTCTACAGGTACATGTGTGGATTGTAAACTTCAGAGAAATTGGAGAAATTTTATTTTGGATATACTGAAATTAGAAGTAACAAAAGTGGCTAATCAGCTATTTCAACAATGTTTAAAAAAATACAAACTATCAGACAGACCAGAGAAGGCTGAGTGAAGCAAGAGAGCAAGAGATATGCTGAGAGAGAGAGAGAGAGAGAGAAAAAAAGAAATTCTAACAGTAAATGTATTAGGTAAAATAAATTTTATGTATGGAAGTCTGAAATTATAAAACTGATTAGAAGACTGGTGATTAATTTCAATGAAAAGTATTACTCAATTTATGAACAAATTAACCCAAAGGATCCTTTAGTAATGTCTTCAATTTTTACAAAATATTATCTACTTAACAGAACACTGGTACAAAAAAATCTATAACTGAAGAATTAGAAGCCAGAGCCAAAGAAATTTTAATTAAAAGGAAAGAAAAAAAAAGTAAACTAACTAAAACTAAATCAGTGAAGATCTTCTATTCTTAAATATGGATGAAACCTTAGGATTTCCCCAATGACTGCAACATTATTGACCAAATCTTTTTTGGGTTCTAAATAGTAATATAACATTCTGCCTACTAACCTAAGTTGTAAAGATTGCCTAAAATTAACAAAAAGTAAGGACTTTAAAAATTCAGAATTTTGTAGGAGGAAATAGAATAAATTAAGGAGAATCAGGACATTTAAACTGTTTTTGAAATGGAGCAATGTGCCTTACATCATGTAATGTTATAGTAAGACATTTTAAGAAAAATTGGCTTGAGGCAGTATATATTTTTTTTCCTCAAAATGCGCTGGAGTAGTTATGAAACTTATGGAGGTTATATGCTCTTTGACATATTTGGAGAGTTAAGGCCAGTTGTGAGACAGAACTTTATCTGAAATTTTATTGTTGATTATTGTTAAAGTTGTTAAATTGCTCTAAAACTCTTATTTTACCTCCCCATCTTCATCCCTCATCTAGATATAACCTCTACTCTCCTTGCTTTGTCTCTTTCCTTCCCCATGTAAAAATCACAGGTGCTTTTAATCTGTCTTTGTTCAAGGAGCAAAGAGGGTAGTGGCATTTTTGATTTTGCCACATTCATTAAAGTAGTTTCATGGCAGTATTTCTATTTTAACTATAAATATTATGCATAATTTATAACATCTTGAAACTCAATTTGACAAATCTATAAGATGTTGGATATGAAGAAATGGATTAAAAAATACAAATTAAAATTTAAATAGAAGCATTTCATACTGAGATGAATTTGAAGCAGATATAGATGACAAAGTATTTGTGAAGGAAATACAGAATAGAATACTTATTGGTACATCATACTCAATGAAAATGAAACTATTGATTTTTTTATCATATCTTGATTTTCAATATTCATCACATTTTACATAAAGTAATAAATTATATTTAAAGTGTTCATGACATTAAACTATCAAGTAAATATTTTATTCTGATAATTATGATCTGCTTAGAAATATAAATGAAATAATTTGAGGAAGCAAACTCTTTTGGCATAATATGCATGAGTAAGTGTAGCATTGTTTATGCAAAACGGATGAAGGTAAGAACAAAGAAAGCTAACTTAATATGCATTTAATTTTCATTTAAACATTTTTTAAATTATGCACATCTGTAGATGTCTAAACACAATTAAGCAATTAATCATTACATAACAAGGCTAAAATGTTATAAAAGCACAGGATGTGATTATTTCAATCTTTTATTTATATATACTTCTTTTCTTCAACATAACATAATTGAATGGTTTAGATACTTGCAAATATATCAGTGAACCAATCAATGTCTAGAAATAACCCGCATTAGAAATGAATCAGAATATGGCCTAAAGTAAAGGTTCTAAAACCTAGCTAATATCATAATTCCCAGGAAAGCTTTTTAAAAATATAGGTGCCCAGGCTTTCTCTTTGGAGATTTTGATTCAGTAAGTGATGAGAACTGAATATTCTTAAGTGAGATATTAATAAGCATTCCCATTCCAATATTTTTTTTTATTGTTCTTCCATCACATTTCTTTGCCTACCAGTATTATTCTATATAAAAGTTTCTTTAACTGAGCTCTATTGCCACGCTCAAGGATCTGTAGCTTCTCTAGTTTTTAAATTTTGTGATTAAATTTTGATAACTTATTGTATGATTTCATTTATGCGAAATGTTCAGAAAAAGCAAATTCATAATGACAGAAAGTAATTAGTAGTTGACAGGGGCTGAGGGGAGAAGGGAAATGGTTGATATTATTAACAGGTGCAGAATTTCTTTTTGGGGTGATGAAAATATTCTGGAATAGATAAGGATGATGGTTGCACAGCCTTACAGATATATTATAATCCACTAAATAGTATACTTCAAAAAGGCAAATTTTATGATATGTGAATTATATACCTTAAATTTAAAAAATGATAAAGTGAAAACAATTTTTGATGATAGCATAAAATTTGATATTAGCATGTTCTGGATTATCTAGGTTACTGCTAAATAACCTAGTATTATCTGCATTTGCTTGTGTCGAATTTGTTTGTGTAGTATTTTATCATCAGAAGTAAATGAAAAATAAAAAAGAGGAAGATTTAATGTATAAAACATATGTAGACAAGTAAGACTAAAACAGGTTGCACAGTTTTTCAAATAGAAGAAAGTGGTGGGTACGTTGAATATTTCTAGTACTTATACTAAATAGACACACCAGATTCAAAGACTGTGCCACACACAGTCAGCATCATATTCATGTTGTGCTGAGAAATTTGGTTTCCACAAGTAAAATCACCCTTAATAAGTTGGTGTTGTATGTGTCATCCATGTCAAGTTAATCTTTTATTCATGTGAGACCATTTCCTTTATAAAAATTTTCCCTTCTTCGTTGCTGTGATATAGTGCCCCACTTTTGGATTCATCCATCCCTTTTTATTTTTATTTTTTAAAATTTATTTATTTAAATTAATTTCAAGTACAACAGTATATTGGTTAGACATCTATATAGCTCATAAAACAATGCCCCCAATTGTTTCTCCCTCCCTTGGCCCTCCACCTAGATATCATATTAACTGCATTCCTTCCCCGTTTTTTTTAAAGAAACCTCTCTTTTGTAATTCATGCATACTGTAGTTTTATTTTTAATATACTTCATAAGTCAAAACTATGAAGAGACATTAAAAATAATCTCAAGTCATCTTTGTTTATGCTGTCACTAACCACCCAGGGATTTTAAGAATTTTATTACCTGACTTTAAAGTGAAGCTTCAAGTGAAACAGGATGTATATAATGACTGATTGTAGGGTTTTTCACATACTTCTCAACCCACAAATGTTCCTTTTTTTGATTTATTTTTCGGTGAAGAATATTAACTGGAAAGTGATTTTTTTGTGTGAGTAATGCCAAAATTTTTTAAAGTAGTCTTCACACATAGTGTGGAAAGGCAAGAATTGGATTAAAAGCAAATGTGGTTGTTCTATTCATAACAAAACAGTATATTAACCAAGAAATGTAATCAAGACCTTATAAAAAGGAAGTTATTTTATATGTGACAGAATCATGTCAAATGTTAGTCATATTAAAAAGTAAAAGTCCCAGGGATGGGGGAATCCTCACAATGTTGCAATAGAGTGTTTCTTCTTGACTTTCTGGTTAATAACAAAAGCCAGCTTACTTGTGTGCTTACTATGTGCCTGGACTTGTGCTAAATATGTGTTACATGGATTCTAGTTACAGTTCCATTTTACAGTAGAGGAACACTGAGGCTTAGAGGATTTAAATAAGTTGACCATGGTAAAATAAACAACAACACAACGACCAAAACTGATAAGTGTCTGAACCTGAAGAATGGTTTCTGGAAACACATAAACATTTTTGATTGAATGAATGAATATGTAAATGAACTCAAGTCATCTGCCTCTAGAGCTTGCTTGGTAGATATCATATAATACCTCTAAACGCCATGTAGTCTCTCTATTCTTATTCTCATTTTTATTCTTTTATTCTTATTCTTATTCTTAAGGGTCTGTATGTTCTCTATATTTTTAAATTTTGTGATTAAATTTTGATGATAACTTATTATGTGATTCCATCTAAATGAAATGTCTAGAATAAGCAAGTTCATAGAGACAGAAAGTAGATTAGTAGTGGCCAGGAGCAGGGGGGACAGCACATCTTACTGTGTTAATTTGGTATAAGCAACAAAGTCATATTTAGTTTTCATTTCTCGCATATGGTGAAATCTCTTGAAAAACCCTAACATGTTTTACTCCAAAAACTTGAATGACACATTTGAATGAGACTTTAAACTATTCAAGCCCATGATGAAGAGTATATGTGATAAATGTGACAATTTTAATTATACCCACAAATGACAAAATATAGATAATTACTATATTAGCAGGAATTATGTATGTTGGTTATATTGCTAAAATTAGTAAAATGATGATAAGTTATGTATTCTTTTCAATAATAGCATGTCTGAAGGGTTAATCTAATAGCCTTATTTGTGATAGTGTCAGTTAAGCATTTGTATTGTTCCCATGATATTGACAATAGAAGTCTAGTTTAGAATTACTGTAAATCTAATTTTCATTCCTTTATTTTGATTTTCATAATGTAGCCTACAACTTTACAGCACAACTGACAATCTTTGAAAACATTTTTACAATTTCAAAAGGATGAATGATTCCTTCCCTTTTAAAACTGGGTAACTGAAGATGTCTGTAGTGACTAGCTAACGGTTTATTTTGCAAAAACATTTTGGATAATGAGAATTTCCACACGATTGAGGTTTTCAATATGCTACTAAGTTGTACACAATTGTTTCATTTACTCTTTTGATGGCTGTTTCTAAATTTTACTTAAATAATAGTCGCTTTA
>NW_011888792.1:5892135-5895355 GCF_000151845.1 Pteropus vampyrus | reverse complement strand
TATATTAGGTCAATAATTAACAAGCAGACACCTGTATATTTCTAGGTTTCAAGGAGGAAGAAAGTAAATGAACTTTTTCATTCAGCAATTAGTCAAATTCCACCCATTTGTATATTTTACAGCGGGTCTAATGGATACTTTTAACCATACCATGACTCAAAACATTTTTCTTTTTTATTTATATGTATAGAAAAGGCAGAATGTCAACTTGATTCATTGATGACAGTAGGGCAGAAAAAATAAGCATTTTTAAAGCTGGAGTAATTTTGGGAGACTGGAATAAGGGATTGAATGAAAATTTGGAACAGTGTATCAATATATCTATGGGAAATTTAATACAAATTAAATGAAACAGATGTTCTAATGTTCAGGGCATTATACTTTTGACTGTATTTTGGGAACATTTGTCCTATGCCCATATATAAGTAGATGTTTCTCTTTTCAGAAGGTTTTAACTGACCATAAAAATTAGGAGGAGAGAGAGAGAGAGTGAGTTATTAGACATTTAGAAGAACAGAGCTAAACAAGTGGATTATTGTTATTAAGTATATATTATTTACAGTAGAATCCAGAATATATTTTTTTACTTAATATAAGTGTATTAAAATGTGATAGAAATGTGCAAAGTAACCTAAGTAAAAACTGAATATGGATTTCTAGTATTCAAGAATTTTCTGGTAAAAGTTAAAAAAAATTCTTCCTATAGGTCTGAGTGAAAGACCAAGAAAAATCAAAACATTAACTTAATCAGGATCAATTTCTTTCATCTGAATATGGACATTTATATTTTGAAAGTTAATGCAGAATTATTCAAAATATGAAACTGACACACAGATTTCAAAAAGGGCAAATGAGAATAATCACCAAGCTTTTCCTCGTTACTGAGAATTGTCAAAATTCTATGAGGGTGTACTTTGCAATAAAATTGGCAATTCACAGTTTACTTTGTACATATCTTAATCATTGTGAATCTAACAGGCATAGTTAATAAGGATGGGCTTTTGTAATAATTTTTTTTCTCCTGGATGAAAAATGATTCTGGCACTTTCAATATTTCGCCTGGAATCTACTTTTGCATTGCTCTTACAAGACTCCTTCTCAGTGGGGATACAATCTTTGTCAGTCATACAGGAAGAAAGATTCAATAACTTAAAATTAAAAAAAACCCTTTTCACCCTATTCTGCAATATATCTGAAACTCAGAAGACCCCTACCTTATTTCTAGTGCAGCATTTTACCCTTAACTAAAATCTGTGTCAGTTAGAAAAAAAGCATGAAACTCCGCCATAGGATTATGGTGTCTTAATCCAAGAAGAAGGTTGTACAAAGACTAGTATTTCAAATTGTCATTTTGTTTGGCCCTCTGGCAGGTTTTACCCTCCTTTAATGAATACTACCCTCAAGTATATCTTATTTATACCATACAAAGATTCTAGGTGAGTAAGATGTATGGTTCTTTTTTGTAAAGTGGGAGCAGGGCTATTATGAACAAGGACATGGGAAAGGAAAAAGTCCTGACACCTTACTTCCAGAAAGAAGACATATGAAATTCAGGATCTAGATTGATTTTGTTAAAACTATGTTGTGTACATGAACCACCGGGACACATATACTTCTATTTCATTTGCACAGTTTTAAAGGTAATGCTCTCTTTTTGGAGTTAAAAAAAGAGTTGAATCACTAATTATTCTCTGCTTTGAAGCTTGTTTTACAAGACTAGCATCTGAGGGTGTCCAGTGGAGAATAAGCTTTAATGCCTAGGTGGCTTTTTGAGAACTGTTCTTCCTCCCTCCCTCCTACCTCCCCTCTCTCTCCCCCTCTCTCTTTATTTCCTGTCAGTGCATGTTATTGGTATTTAATGGTTTCTGGAGCTATATACCTTACCCAATCAAACACTGTGCACTCTGAAAGTCTGTGATACTAAAATCTGAAGAGAGTGTAACTTGTGATTTGCTTTATATTATTTAGAAAAGGTTTGGATTAATGAAGCTTTAAGCCATATTCAGTATCAGTTCATCGAAAACTTCAAATTAAGACCTTCTGAATCTTACAACCCAAATTACATTCTCATTCTCATTCATTCACTCCATCAATATTTAATGAGCATTCACTCTGTTCTACGCACTGTGATCAGTTTTAAGAAAAATAAGATGCGATCTTGATCCTGAATGAGCTCACAGACTTTGGGCTTTGGAAAAATAATGAGCAATATTTTGTAATATTATATGAAGAAAAATTGTAACAGAGATGTGCACTAAATACCTTTGAAGCCCCAGGAAGAAAGTGACAAATTCTCTCTTGGAGGAGTGGGAAAGGCTTTATCAAGAAGGTGACATTTGAGCAGGGAAGATACTTAAAACAGTTGTTAGAAAAGATCGATTTCAACTAGAGGCTGATTATATATGGGACAATGTATCTCATCATTTCTCTGCCCTCTATGTATAAAATTTTTAGGAACACTTAGAAATATTGGAACTGCAATAGAGGTTTAAGTTATTAGTTACTAAAAGAGCAGAGTGTGTTGAAATGACAGGCATCTGCTTCTAATAAAATATCCAGAGAATTTGGAAGACAATTTCACTTAATATATTTCTTGCCTTCTTTAAAATTATAATATGGCTTATCATAGTTATTTCATTTTAAGACTCAAAATAATATATTTTTCTTACTCTTCTGGTTTTATCATTGCCTCTTGCAAGAAATAGATTTTATTTATTTATTTGTTTGTTTACTTATTTTTAACGCCTACAGCACCTGGTATTCCTAGGTGGTCTCTCATCCAAGTACTAACCAGGCCTGATCCTGCTTAGCTTCCTAGATCAGACAAGATCAGGCTTGTTCAGGGTGGTGTGGACATAGGAAAAATAGATTTTAAAATTAACATTTGTCTTAGTCTGTTCAGGTTACTACAACAGAATACCATAAAAAGAGTGGCTTATGAACAACAGAAATTTACTGAGAAGTCCAAGATCAAAGGGCTAATAGATTTGGTGTCAGGTGAGGACGTGCTTTTTGATTCACAGATGGCTGTATTTTCACTATAACTTCATAGGATAAAAGTGGGTAGGAAGCTTTTTCGAGTCTCTTTTATAAGGGCACTAATCCCATTCATGAGGGTTCTACTTTCATGACCTAATCCCAAAAGCCTCACTCCCACACTATCACAATAGGGATTAGGCTTCAGCATATGAATTTGTGGGGGAAACAATCATGGAGTTTA
>NW_011888792.1:5881057-5892085 GCF_000151845.1 Pteropus vampyrus | reverse complement strand
TTATTTATACCATACAAAGATTCTAGGTGAGTAAGATGTACGGTTCTTTTTTGTAAAGTGGGAGCAGGGCTATTATGAACAAGGACATGGGAAAGGAAAAAGTCCTGACACCTTACTTCCAGAAAGAAGACATATGAAATTTAGGATCTAGATTGATTTTGTTAAAACTATGTTGTGTACATGAACCACCGGGACACATATACTTCTATTTCATTTGCACAGTTTTAAAGGTAATGCTCTCTTTTTGGAGTTAAAAAAAGAGTTGAATCACTAATTATTCTCTGCTTTGAAGCTTGTTTTACAAGACTAGCATCTGAGGGTGTCCAGTGGAGAATAAGCTTTAATGCCTAGGTGGCTTTTTGAGAACTGTTCTTCCTCCCTCCCTCCTACCTCCCCTCTCTCTCCCCCTCTCTCTTTATTTCCTGTCAGTGCATGTTATTGGTATTTAATGGTTTCTGGAGCTATATACCTTACCCAATCAAACACTGTGCACTCTGAAAGTCTGTGATACTAAAATCTGAAGAGAGTGTAACTTGTGATTTGCTTTATATTATTTAGAAAAGGTTTGGATTAATGAAGCTTTAAGCCATATTCAGTATCAGTTCATCGAAAACTTCAAATTAAGACCTTCTGAATCTTACAACCCAAATTACATTCTCATTCTCATTCATTCACTCCATCAATATTTAATGAGCATTCACTCTGTTCTACGCACTGTGATCAGTTTTAAGAAAAATAAGATGCGATCTTGATCCTGAATGAGCTCACAGACTTTGGGCTTTGGAAAAATAATGAGCAATATTTTGTAATATTATATGAAGAAAAATTGTAACAGAGATGTGCACTAAATACCTTTGAAGCCCCAGGAAGAAAGTGACAAATTCTCTCTTGGAGGAGTGGGAAAGGCTTTATCAAGAAGGTGACATTTGAGCAGGGAAGATACTTAAAACAGTTGTTAGAAAAGATCGATTTCAACTAGAGGCTGATTATATATGGGACAATGTATCTCATCATTTCTCTGCCCTCTATGTATAAAATTTTTAGGAACACTTAGAAATATTGGAACTGCAATAGAGGTTTAAGTTATTAGTTACTAAAAGAGCAGAGTGTGTTGAAATGACAGGCATCTGCTTCTAATAAAATATCCAGAGAATTTGGAAGACAATTTCACTTAATATATTTCTTGCCTTCTTTAAAATTATAATATGGCTTATCATAGTTATTTCATTTTAAGACTCAAAATAATATATTTTTCTTACTCTTCTGGTTTTATCATTGCCTCTTGCAAGAAATAGATTTTATTTATTTATTTGTTTGTTTACTTATTTTTAACGCCTACAGCACCTGGTATTCCTAGGTGGTCTCTCATCCAAGTACTAACCAGGCCTGATCCTGCTTAGCTTCCTAGATCAGACAAGATCAGGCTTGTTCAGGGTGGTGTGGACATAGGAAAAATAGATTTTAAAATTAACATTTGTCTTAGTCTGTTCAGGTTACTACAACAGAATACCATAAAAAGAGTGGCTTATGAACAACAGAAATTTACTGAGAAGTCCAAGATCAAAGGGCTAATAGATTTGGTGTCAGGTGAGGACGTGCTTTTTGATTCACAGATGGCTGTATTTTCACTATAACTTCATAGGATAAAAGTGGGTAGGAAGCTTTTTCGAGTCTCTTTTATAAGGGCACTAATCCCATTCATGAGGGTTCTACTTTCATGACCTAATCCCAAAAGCCTCACTCCCACACTATCACAATAGGGATTAGGCTTCAGCATATGAATTTGTGGGGGAAACAATCATGGAGTTTATAGCAACATCTACCCAGTATTTCTTAATTCTGGTATTATTAACATTTTAAACTAGTAATCCTTTGTTGTATAGGGGCTGTCCTGTGTTTTGTAGGATGTTTAGCAGCCTCTCTGACCTTTACTTACTAGCATCTAGTAAGATGCTAGTACAGCCCCCTAGTTGTGACAACTAAAAATGTCTTTAGACAGTATCAAGTGACCCCTGGGGAGCAAAATGTCCTCAGTTGAGAATTACCGATTTAATTTAATTCCATTGTTTTTAATTTTTTAAAAGTCAGATATTATCCTATAATCATTGTTATTTTGCATGATATTATTATTACTATCATTATTATTTTGTATCTGGATGGTCACTAACAATGTAATTTTCTAAGCAGAAAGAAGTGTTATCCTTGATCACATCCAGGATTTTCTTAGGCAATTGAGCCTAGCGTGAATATATCAGTGAATGATCTAGATCTCCTTTTTCCTTCCTCAGAAATATAGAAACATTAAAAGATTTAAAATAGAATCATAAGAAAAGCACAGATGTAAGGTGTACTGCTACCCCGCCTATCCTGGGTCATGTCTCTTGTATATGTTTTTATAATACAACAGAATACAGCTTAAAATTCCTTTGTGAATCTATAGGTTATAATACATGTCCCTGGCTGGCCAGAGGTGGGAGGAGGACATGAAGAACAATAAGAAAATGAATGGTAGGAAGCACCCACCGTACTTAAATCTGAACTAGCTGTGAGTGCCTGCTACATCTATGTAATTGAGGTAGCAAATCATAAGAAAATGAAAAAAAAAAAAAAAGTTATTGTTCAGAGAATTCTCTGAGATGTTTCCCAATTTAAAAATAGGGGCAGGCAGGCCGAGATACAATACTAAGAACAAAAATAAAACCACATATTTACCACTTTAGTGCTACTTCCTTATATGAGGGGAAAACATCTCTTTTCTTACCCTTTGCACTCAAGGTTTCTTTATTAAATTGCTAAAAGTTTTATTGCACATCATAGAAACTGAGTTTCCTATTTTCTGAGCAAAAGGGAGAATGTTCAACGAATGGTAAATGAACAACAACGCTTTAAAGAAAAGTAAGTTCAGTGATCACATTATAAAATGCAGGATACTCAGATAATGAAAAGACTCATTTTAAAGTCTGTCTCATTTTTTCTAGTTTAATATTTTATGTATGTGGGAACACATGGAGAACATTTTAAACTGGTTCTCTTCTTAAGGAGAAATCTAAGAGAATTGCAAAACTTAATTAAAATGCACAATATTTTAATTATCAAAGAATACTAGTTTAAAATTCTGTTATAGAATCTCCTCTTTAGCATCTATTAAACACAGCTCTGTTGGGGTGCTGGGCAAGTAAAGCTGCTAGACACTTTTTGGTTTTCTAAGAGCTTCTAATTTAAGATACTGAAAAGTTAAATATGTGTATCTTATATAAGTGGTAAAAGAATCAGTAGAGAGCTAATTTTTTAAAATACCCCAACATTTAAATTAATACGATAAGATAAATACTACATAGTTAAAGAAGGAGGCTTTTCTGTAGCTGTTTGGAGGACAAAATATTTTTGCATTCATATAATGATGAAATTCTAGGGATAGGATCCATCTTTGTACAAAATCTAGAGTAAAAACTAGTATGGTAGTGGAGCTAAGCAATAGATCTGACTTTTAATTTTACTTGTTATAAAAATATTGATGCACATATTTTTAATGAGTTATATAGTACTGCATGATTTATGAGGACAAAAATGTCCCTCTCTGACTCTCCCTACTTTCCTTCTACATAGTATTCTATTTTCTAAAAAAAGAAAATTGCAACCCATAGTTATTTATTTTTTTTAATTTAACTACATTATTTCCGTATGTTATACTAATATTTCTGTTCCTTAATTTGTAGATTTTGGTCATAATTTATTGACTTATTATGATAGATGAGTGTGTTAGGTCTCATGTGACACCTAATTAGACATACAATTAGTTCAATTAGATGAAGATGGAAATTGCTGGGTGAGTTTCTAATAAAGCTTCCTTAAAAGGGTGGTGAGTCAGCTGATGGGCACTGCTTCTATTTCCCTCAACATCCTCTTCTCTGGGAAGAAGGATATGCTGACTGAAATTGCAGCGTCTTTCTTATGATCATGAAAAGACACAAAGGGAGAAGTGGTAGGCAGAATAATAGTCTATAATATTCCTCAGGGATGTCTATTATGTCCTAATGCCCAAAACCTGTGAATATGTTGCTTAAATGGCAAAAATAACTTTGCAGGTGTGATTAAGGTTATGGATCTTGAGATAGGCAGATCAATCTGGTTTATCCAGATCGGCAAAAAGAAATCACATGATTCCTTAAAAGCAAAGAACCTTTCCCGGCTGTCGTCAGAAGAGATGTGATAATAGAAAGGTTTAAAAAAACAAGCTTTACTTATGAAGGGTTTCTAATTTTGCTAAAAATGCTAGTAAATATTTTTTCACAGTTACAGTTCTGAAAATCTGATAATCTCAATATTCAAAAGTTTATTTCAAAATTAATTACAAAAGCAAACCCACAACAGAAAGAGACAACTTTTAGTTGGCTTGGAGTGTACAGCCACTGATTTCAGCTATTCTTTAAAATAGGCCCACCACTTCCTTGAAAATCAGGTACAATGGAGTCACAGACGGAAATGTCTTTTAATAAGCAAGCTATGTATAGTGATTAAATTTTTACCTACTTTACTCCAGTGTGCCTAGATATATAGTCAAATATTCTTCTGGGTGCTTCTGTGAGGGTGTTTTGGATGAGTTTAATATTTAAACTGGTAGTAAAGCAGTTTGCTGTCCCTAATGTGGGTGGGTCCCCTTCAATTCAATGAAGGCTTGAATAGAACAAAAAGGCTGACCCTCCACTGAATAAGAGGAAATTCCTCCTGCCTTACTGCCTTTGAGTTGGGACATTAGATTTTCCCTGACTTAGGACTCGAACTGAAAAATAGACTCTTTCTATTTCTCAAGCCTGCAAGCCTTTAGACTGAAACTACACTGTTGGCCCTCTTGGTTTTCAGCTCGCAAACTGCAGGTCTTGGGATTTATCAGCTTCCATAATTTCAAGAGTCAGTTCCTTATAATAAATCAACCAATCAATCAATCAATCTACCTACACACACACAGACACACACACACACACACACAAACACACACTATTGGACTCTTGGATCTGTTTCTCTGGAAAATCCCAACAAATATATTACTTAATCAAGATTACACACTCCTTAGAAAATACAATCAGAAAACAAGGCCGAGCTGATGAGGTGTATATTGTCCATCACCAATTTCATAGGAAGCTTATGGGATGGTGAGATCAGCAGTTGTTGGACTATGGGGCACAAGATCAATGAATTCAGTGAAAGTGGGAAAGAGCATTGAAGGGGTAGGAGTCTCCTCCAGATCTCACTTAGCCTTTTAGCTCGCTAACAAACAGTAAAGGATGTGCTCTGCAACATCCTAGGGAGAACATTGGAAAGAATTCCAAGAAAGTGTACCAAGTATTCTTTCCCAGAAAGGCTGTATTTGAAAAGAAAGCAGATCCTGGTCAGAGTTTCAATGAGAGGATCTGCCTCTCATCCACTTCTGTTCTCATATAAGACGTCATACAGAGGACGTTCTACCACAACCCTCCAGTCATGTCACTCACAGGATGGTGAGATGTTGGAGGATACTTGAAGCACAGTTCAAAGTTAATGGAAACCATGCAAGACATACTGTGAGATGGCTGGAAAGTAAATTCCCTCAAAAATATCTTTGTAAGCCACATCTGTATTGACACCATTTTTATAAAATATTATCTCATTATGAGAAGCTTTAGACTCTTCTCTGCTTTCTTCACAAATTATTTTTCTTCAAAATGCAAATAACTACTAAACTTTAGGCAGTGATTTGGTTGTCTCTGTGTCTTCAAGAAGATTGATCTAAAATCTCAGGACATCTCCCTATGGATAGCCAGAAGAGAAGAGCTTACCAATGTACTGGTGGAACATAGTTCCCTTTCTGCTCCATTATTAATTAGCTTTGCTGGCTCCGAAGATGGAGGATCAGAGGCCAAAGGTCAAGGAATGCTGGTGGTCTCAAGAAGCTGAAAATGGCTAGGAAACTGATTCTCCCCTAAAGCCTCAGTAAGAAATGAAATCTCACTAACTCCCTGATTTTAGCTCAGTAAGACTCATGTTGGATGTGTGATCTACATAACTATAAGATAATAAATCTGTATTGTTTATGCCACTTAGTTTGTGGTAATTTATTATGGCAAAAAGAAAGTTCATGTAGAAGCCCATTGTCAGAATATAGGAGCAGAAAAATAGAAGGAATTTGGAACGCTGATAATCTCATGGAGCCCTGGGACTACATTTGGACACTGTGTATTTCAAAGAGAAAATTAAATCCCTATCTTCTGTGTGTGTTGTTTTCCAAATGTCTGTTCTCTCCTATCAGGATCCAGCTCTTCACTAATACAATGAGGACTGAGTTCCCTTATATATTCTTCTCCTCTCCCTCATCTTCTAAACTAACGGTTCAATTTTTTGCTGAAATGAATATTGTTTTATATACACAAATAATTCATTGCTGAGCCAAGAAATCTACTACAATATCTTTTTTTACCTCTCAATGGAGAATGTGTTATTTTCCAGAAGCGTGAATGTGTGTGTATTTCAAAATGGTCAAAGCAATCAGTTTAACTATTAATTCCACTATCTGTTCTTGGGGATCTTCTCCTAGAAGTGTCCAGTTCCTTTGTCCATCCAGACTGGTTGCACTATGGGATTGCTGGCCACCTGGTATCCTGAGAATTCTTTTGCCTTTTCTCTGTGTTGGATCTTCTGATTCTTGAGGTCTTCATTACCTTAGTTTACTTATTTTGGTAGAATACCCAGTTTAGTAGATTTCTGAGAAAGATTAATGGAAAGTATTTTTTAAAAAGATTTTATGAGTTTGAACCATCTTAATTTTGATCTCACAATTGATTTTGGGGGTGAGTATATGATATTAAATTATTTTTCTCTGAAGATTTTGATTATATAACTTTTAATGCTGCTATGGAAAAGTCCAATACTACTTGTCTGAGCTGTTTCTCTGGAAGCTTGTAAGTTCTCCCAATATTGGAATTCTAAAAATTTCCAGTGATTTATTTTGCTGTGAAACTTTTTTCCAATAATTGTTCTGATGCTTTGTGGGTCTTTTTCATCTGTAGACTCATTTCCTTCATATTAAAATCTGTTCTTATATTTTTTCTTCAAAAAAAAATTTTTTTTTTTTTTTACCTTTTTACTTTCTAGTTCTAGAGTTTCTATTAGTTGTCGATTTTCCAAGGCTAATGTTTTATTCCCTTTTCCCTCCTATTTTTCTTTCTTTGACTTTTTTTTTTCTATTTACGACAACATTTCCTTATTTTTGTCTTCCAACAATTTTGCACTTCTGTTGATTTTCTTCATGGTTTCTAATTTTTTTTTTTAGCATCCTGCTACGATTTCATGAATTAATCATATGTTCATCGTTCTGAGTACATTATCTCTAAGTTAATTTGAGGAACTATATACCTTTTCTGGTTTTGTATGGTCTCCTTTTTTCCCCAAATTTCTTCTTTCTGTTTGTCTTTTGTCTTGATTTGTAATACTGGAAGTTTTTGCTTTTTTTTTTTTCCCCAGTCTTTGGTAGTTCATTCACATTTGAGAATGACCAATTAAGAAACATTTGGAAGTTTTATGGTCATGGTCAATCTCGTTTACAGATAAATTTTACTGTGAAATGTTTTTTCCAGTGGAAGACACTAAATGTTGTTTTATGTAAGTCTTTTCTCTGGTGTGGTCCAGGTTCCTTAGAAAAGGGCCTTTTTAATCTCTTACCTTGAGGCTATAAATATGCCTACTAGATTTACAATTAATCCTTTATTTTATCTTCAGTCCATGACACCATTTTCTTCCTTTTCAGTGCCTAGTGTTCTCAAGTCCAGATTTTTTTCTTATTCTACTTTTGTAGAGAATAATTTTCCTACCGCCTTCAGGATAGAAGAGCAGTATTTGCCTGGTTGAAATAGGAGGAAGAATCTTTGCTCAAAGAGCTCCCTCTTTCGATTTTTCAGCCCTTGCTTTACTGCAATTTCCTGAGACACCGAGTGTTTCCATTTATTGGGATTTCTGGGGATTTGTGGAGTAAATAGTCTTGCTTCTATTTGACATCGTCATTCATTTTCCTGTTTTCTATTGATTTAGCTTACATTTTTTAGTCTCTCATTTTTAATATATCTACTAATTTCTTTTAAGATAAAGTAGGTGGCTCCCATTCTAGTTCTAGTTGGTTTGTTATTCTGATTTGTATTTTTTAATACCTAAGAATAAAGTACAGTCTTAGCCTTTTATCTTAAAGGCGAAATTCTGTTTTAGACATATTTAATGATATTTCTAAACAAATGGTATGATTTTTTTTCCAGTTAAAGTCTGCTGGTTTCAGCAAATAATTTAAAAGTCACCCTAAGTATATGGAAATGAAACATCAGAACACAAACAGTTTTAATCCCATGATTTGTTTTAAAAATCTATTCAAAAATTAAAAGGCAGACAAGTCTGGACATCATTTAGGCAAAACCATTCAGATGATAATTCTCAAAGTGGAGTCTTATCAAGTTCACACTCTTTGTGGCTATGGCAGTATGAGCAAGGCTGTTGATTATAGGAATTTCAATATTGTGCTTGTCCTATTGTATAGCTTGGTATTTTGCTGGTATTTTATGATAGCATAAAAGGCACAGATGAGTAAGTGAAAACTAGAAGCCAGATATATGAGAGAAACCAAAGCAATGAGGGAAGAAACATTAATACTTTCTGGAGTCAGATGTATAAAAGAGAAGGAAATACAAAAAGTCCCTGAGACCTACTATTAACAATCTAGTCACTGTCCAACATTCTTCTAAATTTTTTTTCCCCCTCTTTAAATCTTCCCCTCTCCTCTCCACTTCCACCCCTGACCTACTGATGTTGCCATCTCCCCTTAAGAACTGGACCTCTGACAGTGGATCTCTGAAGGTGGAGTGTTTCCTCCCACATGCACTCGTGGTGTGCACCTGAGGCCTGGGGCCTGGGGCTTGGGGCCTGGCACACCCGGGGCCTGGTGCACCCAAGACCTTCTGTGTGTAAAGCAGACGTCTAATCACTACACTATGGAACCATCTCCTCTTCTAAATTTTTATTTCCATGTTTTACCTTATACCACTATTTAAATAAATTTGGAATGCTTGAATAGAACTTCTGGGTTTTTTTGACTACTTGAATTGAATTTAAAGACTAAGTCACATTTTATGCCATTATGTAGTATTTCAACTAATTGTTCTTTGGGTGGATTGCGAACTGGTTTCATATTCCAGCATATAGCAAAGTACTTCTATATGGTAGCTATTTCATTAGTCTTTGAATTGATTTGAAAATCATAATTAACTAAGCCCACAGCAAACTGTCAACAAACTTAACTTGTAAGGTTATCATTTTCTATTTTGGAAACATTTGCATTGTTTTAATTTTTCTTTTCATTTGAATGTAAAGCCTACAGAGAAATAAAATGTCTATATGTTAACAGTATTATTTTCACTCCTGTTTCTCTTTCAGCCCTTCTCACAGGTTCCTAGTCATAGAAAATTGAATATATCTATGTTGATTAAATAAACTGCAAAGAGATGCACTGAAGTAGAGAATAATAGAATAAGAGAAATACATACTGATAATGAAATGGAAAAAGAGAAATGTATCTCTATTTTCTTGGAGAACCATCACAGAACATAGTAATCATAAACTAAAAGTGTTTGGGAACTTATAATTTATAAACACTTGTGAGATGTCAATCTACCATGCATAGCAGGTATTATTATTGATATTATGTGAGTGAGGAAATGTAGCAAGGTTAATAACTTTGTACAAAAGTCATCCTGTCACTAAATGACTTTATCATTACGATTATTTTATTATTATTAATGTTCATCATTATCATCACATTATTTAGTGGTGATTGTGAAGGTAGATATGGCTACCAAATATTTGTTTTAACAAGTACAGTATAGTTATATAAGGCAATATAATCTCTAAATACTTGTCCTGTGCGCTAGATAAATGTAAATGACCTGGTTATTTTTCCCTACTCTTTAATACTATTAATTTCAGATTCTGAGGATAAAAACTGTGTGAAAGAAAGCATTTCTTTGTAGAGCAACTCCTTTTAGCATCATGCATAACACAAAGGTTGTAAGGGAGCCATGTGTTGATACAGGAAAAAGAAAGAAACACTAGCTAGCTCTAAAAATTAAACAATGGAATAAAAAGAATAATTATCAAAGAGAATTAATTCTTGGAGATACCGAGGAAACATGGTGGAGTGAGAGACATCCCCGGATCTCTCCTCTCGAAACAACAATAAGAAGAGAATTGCTATAGCAAGATAGTAATGAACATTCAGCATACATAAGGACAAATTGAGATAACAATGACTGAAAAAGTAAGGATTCGAAGATCCAAATTTGCAAAGGGAAATGGAGATAAGGCACACTCAGAAGAAAATAGACGACTATACATATATAACTATCCTTTACATATTTGTAATGGTAATCATACACCAAAGATTCAGAACTGAAGTATATAACATAAAACAAGAAGAACCAGAGGCAAAAACCACACAAGCCAACCAAAAGAAAACAGAAACACATGGACAAGGAAGCAATGGAAACATCGAGCTAACAGAAAGCAAAAGATAAAATGGCTATAAGAAGACCTCTTATTTCAATAATCACCCTAAATGTAAATGGATTGAACTCACCAATAAAAAGGCACAGAGTTGCAGAATAGATCAAAAAAAGAAAACCCAATCATATGCTGCCTCCAGGAAACACACCTCAGTTCCAAATATAGACTCAAACTGAAAGGGTGGAAAATGATATTTCAAGCAAATGGCATTCTGAGAAAAGCGGGAGTAGTGGTACTAATATTGGACAAAATAGACTTCAAAATAAAAAAGATAAAAAAAGATACTGAGGGACACTTCATAATGATAAAGGAAATCATTCACCAAGAAGACATAACATGTATTAATATCTATGATCCCAATCAGGGAGCCTCAAAATATTTAAAGCAATTGCTAATAGAACTAAAGGAAGAAGAATATCAAAAAATTATCATAGTAGTGGACCTAAATACCCCACTGTC